>NC_053396.1:58061790-58397191 GCF_905171765.1 Bufo bufo
ATGCTATATGTCCGTGCTACATAAGTGAGTAAAATAAAAAAATAAATGAAACCCTTGAAGCAGGCATTGATCCCCAGTATATCCCAACAAGAGAGAACCATGAACCCAAGTGTTTAAGCTGAGACACCAAATATTGGTGAAATAAATTACACAATAAAAGCACACAGAGCTATGGGGACTGGATATTGCAGATGTGCTAGTGGCTATCTAGCAACCCATGTCCTCAGCTCTTTACACAAAATCCAGGTGACGGGTTCCCTTTAAGGCATTAAAATATCAAGTGATCAATACAAATTTTACATGTATACTTTTATAGGACAAAAGCTTGTGTTTTTAATCCAAACAATAAGCCATTTTATAACATGAATAAAAGCTAAGTTTTATGGTAATAGAGTGGAATATTTGAGGTAGGACTAAAAAAAAATGTAAGCTTTTGCATGTCCATATCACCCTATTGGGTCCTTTTTTTAATTGTATTACATGTAACAACCAGCCATTTTTCTATACTGCTTAAAGGGGCGGGCACTGTGGAGGTCACTGTTATTAAAGGGGCGGGCACTGTGGAGGTCACTGTTATTAAAGGGCCGGGCGCTATGAAGGTCCCTGTCATAGGGGCGGCCACTGTGAAAGTCAATGTTAAATGGGCGGTCACTGTGAAAGTCCATGTTAAATGGGCGGCCACTGTGAAAGTCAATGTTAAATGGGCGGCCACTGTGAGTCACTTTTAAAGGGGCGGGCACTGAGGAGGTCTCTGTTAAAGGGGTGGGCACTTTAGAGGTCTCTGTTAAAGGGGCGGGCACTGTGAAGGTTACTGTTAAAGGGGCGGCCACTATGAAGGTCACTGTTAAAGGGGTGGTCATTGTTAAAGGGCAAGCACTGTGGAGGTCAATGTTAAAGGGGCAGGCACTGTTAAAGGGGTGGTCAATGCTAAAGGGGCGGTCATTGTTAAAGGGGCAGGCACTGTGGAGTTAAATTTTAAAGGGGCGGCCACTGTGATGGTCAGTGTTAAAGGGGCGGGCACTGTGGAGGTCATTGTTAAAGAGGCGGGTACTGTAGAGGTCATTGTTATGGGAGAAACTGTCTATCTTTTAACGACACAGGGAAACATAAAATGAAATAGATTAAATATCCCCGTGCGAAGCTGGGTCCTTCTGCTAGTATAAAATAAAATATAATAGGAATGAGCGAGATTACGGCAATCTGTGACGAAAGGAGGAGATTCGAAGGACATTGGCGGTGCTTGGCTCCTTCACAGGGGGGCATGGCTAAGCACCACGAAGGTTAGTGCAGCCCCTTGGGCTCCTTACAAAGCTCATTTACATATCTCTAAAATCATTTTTTGAACAAAATATTGCAGACATGCTAGCGGCGATCTAGCCGTGCATGTCCGCAGCTCTATAACCAAAATCGAGGTGAAAAACTCCCTTTAATAACGATTTCCTCCCTTAGTGGCCAGAACCTGGGATCTTTTGATCCCTTGTCCTATTCACACTGATAGAGCTCTATTAGGGTAAATAGGTCTTCACACTGTCCCTGCTGCCCTGTGCATAGTACACACAGCAGCAGGGAGCTGACCATGGCAGCCAGGGCTTAAGTAGCGTCCTGGCTGCCATAGTAACCAATTGGAGCCCCAGGATTACACTGCTAGGGGCTCAGATCAGAAGCTGCCACCAATGAGGGGGAGGGGACCCTGTGGCCACTGCCACCAATAAGAAGGGGAGGGGACCCTGTGGCCACTGCCACCAATGATTTTAATACTAGGGGGTTGAGGGAGGGGGGGGGGGGGTGCACTGCGCCACCAATGATTAACCTTTAATACAGGAGGCGGGTGCCGGCAGCAGATCAGCGGCAGTTAAACCCTCAGGTGCCGCACCTAAGGGGTTAATTGCCGATCATCGCAGCTTCCTGTCAGAGGCAGGATGCCAAGCAGCGGTGCGATTCTGCTGCCGGCACCTGCCTCCTGTATTAAAAGTTAAAGACGACCTTTCATGAGAAGGCTACACAGAGCAGTGCCCAGGGATCTCCCTGCGCCTATTATTATTCCTGGGCGCCCATTACTGTCTCCTGCACCGTATGCTAATTACTACTATCGGAGAAATGGAGAGGAGACATCAGCTTCTCTCCTGGGCGTTCCTTCTCCCTGGCTGTGACGTTCTGCACTGCGATTGGACAGCGCTACAGCCAGGGAGAAGGAACACCCAGGAGAGAAGCTAATGTCTCCTGCCCATTGCTCCGATAGTAGTAATTAGCATACGGAGCAGGAGTCAGTAATGGGGGCACAGCGGGCAAACGGAGCGGCGCCCAGGAATAATAGTAAGTGCAGTGAGATCCCTGGGTGCCGCTCTCTGTAACTTAAAGTCCGGACCCATTTAAAGTCCTGCTATCATTAGTGGCGCAGTGCGCCTGCCCCTCTCTCCTCATTGGTGGCAGCGGCACAGAGGGAGGGAGAGACTGCTTCCTTCTCCCCTGTGCTGCTGAGGGAACATTGGCGCTCCCACAGCAGCGTGATCATGTTCTGTAATACTAGGCTGCCCAGTATCGAAAAAATTGAAATCCCGGTATCTTATCGATACGGGACAAAAGTATCGATTGGGTATCGAAATTTCGATACCCGCAACAACCCTACACGTAGGTATAGGGAATAACATCCAGTCTGGATCTTGCAGAATTTGGACTTTGAAGGAATGCCTCCCCCCAATGATGGAACACTGTTTAAATGGAGGCATGGATCTATTCACTGCAGGCCACTGAGGAATGAACATGTAGTTCCGAAACGCATCTGGCGCTAGTTTATTTACAGTGAATAGTTATTGATTGCAGTTTCCAGCAATATTATATTTGTCGCAACAGCCCGGTGATCCCAAGGACTGTTCGCAATCCGTTACCTGAGCTGTTCGCATCCCATAACCTGCGCACTATTTCCTGACCACGTGGGAATGAGTCAGCGTGCACACCAATACAGACACCGCGTAACAGGGAATCAAGACACAACCCAGAGAAGTCAACTCTCGCATGAATGCCTAGCACCTTCGACCCATAGGAGTAGGCATATTAATAAGCCGACCCATCTGTTAGACAGCGTGATCGCCACTTAGCTACCATCTGGATTGGTAACGTCGTACCCTGCGACCATATTATTTGTTGCAGCAACAGCTGCTTTGCTATATTTATTATTGGATTGACAATACATCTTACGGCTATAGTGATTACCGTTAACAACACAATTGATACTGTGTTGATTTCAAACTGACTATATCTCACTGCATGTGTCTGTTGCAGTAATAGCTGCTTTTCTTACAATCACTAGTGGACTGGCAACACACTATCTTGCGACTATAGTGATCATTGTCAATAGGAGTACAGTTGATACAGTGTTGGTCTCAAACTGACTATATCTGTCATGCCCCGCTCTGACGATGTGCGGAGGTCGACCAGGATAGCAGCACGAGTTTAGTGTTTGTTTTGGAGCCGTGCTGGATCCGCCTCTCATCAGGTGCACTGGGTGGGGTCATTAGTTTAAATAGCACACCATCCCAGTGCTCTGAGCGGATTATAGGAATCACTGTGGTCTTGGAAGCTAGGAAGGAAGGTTGTCTGTTCCAGCTCTGAAAGATAAGTGTGGTTTCAAGTTTGGTTGTTTTGTGTCATCTCTCCCATCCAGGTTCTGTGCGAGCAGGCTGCTCCTGTTTCCCCTCTTCACCATCTCAGGGAATTTAGGGAGTTTCAGCCCAGGCACGGGGACACATCATACCTACCACCATGGTCTGCATGTGGGCTGAGCAGTGCAGGGAAAGAGGTCAGGGATTAGCTAGGAGGTGACCCTTCCCCTGTCTCTCGCCCAGAGCCTGGTTGGTGGTTTATCTGTAAGTCTGAGTGCACGTCCGCCGTGACATTATAATCCGCCATACTGTGACTGCCATTACCCAGCGTTTTTTTGATGGCGTCAATTGAAGCACTGGTTGACCGCTTGCAGGGGCTATCCCTAGAGGTTGTGGAGCTACGTGGTTCGGTCACACGGTGTCAGAATGCTCTGGCAGCTGGTGCAGGTCAAATTTGTGTGGAGCCTAAAGTGGCTCTTCCTGATCGATTTTCAGGAGGTACGGATGACTTTATCCGTTTTAGAGAATCCTGCAAATTGTACTTTCGGCTGCGTCCATCGTCGTCAGGTGATGAGAGTCAGAGGATAGGTATAGTTATTTCTCTGCTTAAAGGGGACGCGCAATCATGGGCCTTTTCTTTGCCACCTGGTTCTCGGGCCCTCCGGTCGGTGGGGGAATTTTTTAAGGCCCTGGGATTAATCTACGATGACCCAGATCGGGTCTCGATGGCAGAGTCGAGATTATGTAATTTGTTTCAGGGGGAACATACTGCAGAGGCTTACTGTGTTGAGTTTAGGAGGTGGACTACTGAATCAGAGTGGAATGATCCCGCGTTACGTAGTCAGTTTTGTCAGGGGTTATCTGAAAGATTGAAGGATGCCCTTGCTTTTCATGAATACCCAGACTCTTTGGAGAACGCCATGTCTTTAGCAGTACGGCTAGATAGACGTATCAGAGAGAGGTATAGGGCTCCCTCCACGCAAGGTATCCCTTCTGTGAGTGGTTTCGTATACTGCCTCCCCGGGTGATGTTACAGGTAACTCTGGGGTAGCGGAGGAACCCATGCAGTTGGGTCAGGTTTCTTGCCATTCTGATAGTAGAGACTTTAGGAAAATGAACAAGCTATGTTACTATTGTGGAAAGAGGGGTCATTTTATTTTTGCTTGTCCTTATGTTAAACCACAGGTGGAAGAGAAAAAGAAAAAGGAAAAAAAAAATTCACTTGGTAGTATGAATGGTGTGGTGGAGCAGGCAGGTATGCAAGCTCCCTGCAGTTCCTGTTTTCTCCTTCCAGCTATGGTGGCGCTAGAGTCAAAAATGTTTTTGTTGAAGTATTCCTTGATTGTGGTGCTGGGGTAAACCTAATTGACTTTCTTTTTCTTCAAAAGCTAGGACTAAGTACTTGCACTTTAGAGAACGAGATTCGTGTTTTTGCAATTGATTCTTCCCCTCTTTCTCAAAGGAGCCTTACTCACATTGTTCATGGTATTCAGTTAAGGGTGGGTGATTCACATGTTGAAATTATTTCTTGTTTTGGCCTTAGCAGAATTTGCGTTGAATAACCATAGGCAGGAGTCCACGGGTAAGTCGCCATTTTTTGGCGCATACGGTTTCCATCCTCAGTTTGGTACCTTTTCTGGGACTAGTTCCTCTGGGATGCCAGAGGAGGAGAGATTCTCTTCTGCCTTATCCTCCATCTGGCGGAGGATTCAAGGGAATTTGGAGAAGATGGGTGAGAGGTATAAACGAATGGCTGACAAGAGACGTGTGACTGGTCCGGACCTGTGTGTGGGTGATCTGGTGTGGTTGTCCACTAAGAATATCAAATTGAGAGTGCCATCTTGGAAACTGGGTCCAAGATTTATTGGTCCGTATAAAATTTCTGCGGTGATCAATCCAATCCTGTAGCGTTTCGGCTGGATCTTCCACAGGTCTTTACTAAAAAAATACGTGAGACCGGTGGAACCATCACCATTGCCTCCTCCTCCTGTTCTAGTTGAGGGAAACTTGGAGTTTAAGATCTCCAGGATTCTCGACTCTAGAATTCTTCGGGGTTCCCTTCAGTACTTGGTGCACTGGAGGGGATACGGCCCTGAGGAGAGGATGTGGGTTCCTGCGCTGGATGTCAATGCCAGCCGACTGGTGAGGGCCTTTCATAGGTCCCATCTGGATAAGGTTGGTCCGGGGTGTCCGGAGGTCACCCGTAGAAGGGGGGGTACTGTCATGCCCCACTCTGATGATGTGCGGAGGTCGGTCAGGATAGCAGCACGAGTTTAGTGTTTGTTTTGGAGCCGTGCTGGATCCGCCTCTCATCAGGTGCACTGGGTGGGGTCATTCGTTTAAATAGCACACCATCCCAGTGCTCTGAGCGGATTATAGGAATCACTGTGGTCTTGGAAGCTAGGAAGGAAGGTTGTCTGTTCCAGCTCTGAAAGATAAGTGTTTCAAGTTTGGTTGTTTTGTGTCATCTCTCCCATCCAGGTTCTGTGCGAGCAGGCTGCTCCTGTTTCCCCTCTTCACCATCTCAGGGAATTTAGGGAGTTTCAGCCCAGGCACGGGGACACATCATACCTACCACCAAGGTCTGCATGTGGGCTGAGCAGTGCAGGGAAAGAGGTCAGGGATTAGCTAGGAGGTGACCCTTCCCCTGTCTCTCGCCCAGAGCCTGGTTGGTGGTTTATCTGTAAGTCTGAGTGCACGTCCGCCGTGACAATATCGTACTGCATTTTTATATACTAAGCAGACAAGATTTACTACTATGATATACCACAAAGATTCTATTTTACAAGAACTTTATGTGTAGATATATATATATCCAGCAGGCTGAGATTCTAAGCCTGCATTTGTGGGAGGGGCATAGGGCTCTAGAAACTCCCCAGAGTGCTGTAATACCGGCGTCACGCACAGGGAGTGAAAAGGGAAAGCCCTGCCCAAGGGAGAGGGAAAGGTGGTGACCCCTGACTCACCTTGCGGCTGGCACCTGACTGCCCTGACGTCCCTAGATGGGTTCCTCACCTGTGCGGCGATCACGTGCCTAAACCCTGGCTTTCCCTAAAATGAGCCCTAGATAGTGAACGGGCCGGTGGGATCGCTAGTCCGCACCACTGACACTAAGAGGGAAACACCAGGGAGAGGACAGACAATACAAACAAACACATACACCCAGGTGGGCGGCCACAGCAGACCACAAAGGTCCAACAGGGATCCGTAGGGTAGCGTTCTGGACCAACAACCAGAGAACGCAGCAACACAGCTCCAGAGGGTCAGAATAGATGTCCAGGCAGGAAGCTCTATATCTGGCAACCAGAGAAGTGTGAGAGGGGAATATAAGGAGGTTGGGAGTGCTGGACAAGGAACAGCTGAGGAGAAGGAGCTACGGATCCCTGAGTGAGCCAAAAGGGTTTGCAAAGCAAACCCAGAAAGCTACCATAAGTAAACAGCCCTATCTTACATAGAGCGCGCAGCCAACCACTGCGACTTCCTGACCCCGGGTATAACGGAGACAGGCATGGTTCTTGACACCCTCGTGACAGTACCCCCCTCTCTACAAGGGGCCTCCGGACACTCAGGACCAGGTCTCTCAGGATGAGAGGCATGAAAAACCCAAAGTAGCCTGTCGGCGTTTACCTCAGACGCAGGAACCCACATTCTTTCCTCGGGACCGTAACCTCTCCAATGCACCAGATATTGAAGAGAGCGGTGGACCCGACGAGAATTAACAATTTTGGATATCTGAAATTCTAGATTACCATCCACAACAACAGGAGGGGGTGGCAGCGGTGACGGTTCTAGAGGTGGAACATATTTCTTGAGTAACGACTTATGAAAGACATTATGGATTTTAAAAGTCTGAGGTAACTCCAGGCGAAAAGCCATGGGGTTGACGATGGCTACAATTTTGTAAGGACCAATAAACCTAGGACCCAGTTTCCAAGAGGGAACCTTCAATTTAATATTCCTAGTAGACAACCACACATAGTCATTCACTCCTAGGTCCGGACCTGGCGACTGTCTCTTATCAGCCATGCATTTGTATTTACCTCCCATATTTTTCAAGTTAGCTTGCACCTTCTGCCATACCGATGAAAGAGATGACGAAAACCGTTCCTCTTCGGGAACCCCAGAAGACCCCCCCTCTTTGAAAGTACAGAATTGGGGATGAAAACCATATGCACCAAGAAATGGTGACTTGCCAGTGGATTCCTGACGACGATTATTTATGGCAAACTCAGCTAACGATAAATATGATGACCACAACTCTTGGTTTTCAGACACAAAACATCTTAGATATGTCTCCAGGTTTTGGTTGGTACGCTCAGTCTGTCCATTCGACTGAGGATGGAAAGCTGAGGAAAAGGACAAGTGTACCCCCAAACGGGAACAAAAAGCTTTCCAAAATTTAGAAATAAACCGGGTACCCCGATCCGAAACAACATCGGAGGGGACCCCGTGAAGCTTCACGATTTCACTGACGAATACCTGAGCAAGAGTCTTAGCATTAGGTAGTGCGGGTAACGCAATGAAGTGTACCATTTTGCTAAACCTGTCCACTATACAGACTGCTATTCACAGCTCCAGCCGAGGAACAAGCTTCGATGTCAACCATCCAGCTCGCCCTGACGCAGTTGCATGCCGCGATAAATAACATCACCTCCACGGTGTCTGATATGCAGTTCAGGCTGCTTGCGGTGGAAGCTCGCCCGTCCACAACCAGCCAACCAGGCCCAAAGGCGTCAGTCCCCCCTCCACTTCTTGTTGTCCATCACCAGGTAGGGCTTCAAGTATACCCGACATTGCGCCTTCTCAGTTTGTCCCTGAAAACATCAAGAAGGACATCTTGGCTGGGAGGGATGTCAACCTAGCCTCCATCCTCATTGCCACCCATGATTCCCTTGAAAATAAGACAATCACGACACAGCTCGGAATGTTGTTGTTTATTTCTCATTATTTCTCATTATTTATGTTTATAAATTTATGTTCATGCATACTGTCTACACCAAACATTTATTATTCAGATATTCTTGTATCCTTTTCTGTATTATTCTGTAAAACAGAAAAAATCGGAGTATTATGTGTATGATATATGCGAATCACATGCAACTTGTACTCTGTACTTTGTGTATTTTGCAAATTTACTTTGATAATAAAAATTTATTGAAAGAAAATAAGACCATCACCTGCGGCGACGTTTCCATCATCCTCAAATCTAAAGATGCCCAGCTCGATAAGAAGTTATCTATAACAGAGTTTGTCCTGGCTTTCAGCCTTTTCAGGAACATTATATGTTCTTCCCAACCAGGGAGACGTGAGGAGTTAGACACGTATCTCTACAGGATCACCGACCTGGGGCATAAATATGGTGGTTTCGCTTTCTACGATTATGATCGTTCCTTTTCAGCGAAAGCAGCTGCGGCCCTGGCTCAGTTCCAGTACATGACAAACTGGGCTGTGCTGGACATGGAGCTTTTCTGCCGTCACTTTGCAGGGCTTAAGGCTCCAACCTGTGCTTCCTGCCAATCCATCCTTCACTCCTCTGAATGGTGCCCCAACCCAGCTCCCATTCCCCATGACAGGTATCTTCCTAGTCCATCTGGCATACAAAAACAGGTGCCATCTGTAGATAAACTAGGCAGGCCCATAGTTTTCTTGGGCAAGAGCCAGGTTTGTAATAATTACAACATGGCCGTTTGCAATTACAAGTGTAGAGCTCTTCACATCTGCTCGTTATGCTTCAGAGCTCCCCCTCAGTCCACTTGCCCTCAAAGGTCAGCAAAACACTCCTGACTAGTCGGGGTCAACATTGATTTACTGGCCACCCTCCTCCAGGATCATCCCCAACCTCAGTTTGTCCAGTTTCTGAACTCCGAGTTCACAGAGGGTTTCCACACAGGTCTAGTTGCCCTGCCTCAATCCACCTGGGAGGGGGTGAAAATCTCCAGTCAGCCATCAGGGATCCTGATACGGTCGATTCTCTGATCTCGTCCGAGTGTCTCAAGGGTTTTTTAATTGGGCCTTTTTCCACAGTTCCCTTTGATTTCTGGCGTGTAATTGGAGTAGTGTCAAAAAAATTCTCTAATAAAAAACGTCTAATCTACGATCTTTCAGCTCCTCATGGTTCCTGCATTCCTAGCTTAAACTCCTTAATTCCCTCTGAAGAGTTTTCCATGCACTACTCTTCGGTAGGTGTAGCTATTCAGCTCATCCTTCAGGCAGGCACAGGGGCATGGTTGGCCACAGCCGATATTGTAGATGCCTTCAAACTGTTGCCTGTCCAGGCACAGCTTTGGAAATTCTACGGGATCAAATGGAGGGACCTGTATTATTTCGCAAACAGACTAACCTTCGGCTCTAAAAGCAGTCCCTGGCTGTTTGATCAATTTGCTCAGGCACTACATTGGATTTTTGTCAACCATTGTGACTGTCCGATGGTCATTCACTATCTGGATGACTTCCTCCTGGTAGAAGAACCAGGTTGTAAACCAGGAAACCTCGCAACTCTCCTGGCGACGTTTGCTGCGCTCAATATCCCCGTCGCATCTGCAAAAACGGAAGGGCCTTCAACCACGGTCAGTTTTTTGGGCATAGTTCTGGATTCTGTCAGTATGGAAGCCAGACTTCCAGAAGAAAAGTTGTCAAAGATCAAAGAGACCATCTCCAAGTCAGTGTCCTCCAACACAATCACCTAATCACATCACGCTTCAGTCCCTACTAGGCATGCTAGATTTTGCCATGAGGGTCATGCCTTGGGGCCGGGCCTTCATTTCCAGTCTGCTCCAGCTACTTCCCGCGGCTCCCGAACAGGATTCTACCATCCACTTGGATTCCCAGGCCATTGCCGACCTCGCAATGTGGCAGGTGTTCCTATCTTAGTGGAATGGTGTTTCCATGTTCGTTCCTCGTTGGAGCCCCGCATCAAACATGTTTTTTTCTGACGCAGCGCCCTCAGGAGGGTTTGCGGCGATTTTTGGCAAACAATGGTTTGCGAGTTCATGGCCACCAGAAATTTTTTTGACCAGAGAAGCCCTGAAATCTTCTCCCCTGTTGGAAATGTATCCAATAGTAGCAGCCGCCCAAGTCTGGGGCAGGCACTGGGCTAACTCCCCAGTGGCCTTCATCACCGACAACCAGTCAGTAGTCGAGATACTTGAGAAAGGCAGATCAAAATCCCTACAAATCATGTCCTCTCCCTCACAAGTTGGTTTGGCTCTCCATGCATTTCAATTTTCATTTTCTCTGCAGTCACATCCACGGCTCTAAGAACCTTGCGGCTGATGCCCTGTCACGTTTTAATTTCCCAGCTTTTTTTCAGGTCATGCCAGTCGCAGACAGCATAGTATTGACTCTGCCTGCCTTTCGCTCCCTGATCATGGATTAAGCTTGCACATTGCCTCTGCCAAATCCCTCATTCGCAAGTCTTTATCCACAAACACGACCAGGAACTACAAAACTGGCTGGAATGTTTTCAATAAATCCGCGCACTTGCACCCTAGGGACGGCACCAACGATACAACATACATGACGGCTTTCCAAGCTTACTGACATACGAAGCTCAAACTGTCATACAACACCATTAGGTTGTATTTAGCAGGGGTCCAGCATTTTTTCATGCTTGAAAGTTCCAATCACAGATCAATCTTCACTTCCCAGGCAATCAAAGCAACCCTCAGGGGCATTCAAAAGAGTGGTAAAGAGTCTACCTCAACCAGACACCCAGTTTCAGGAGACCTGTTTAGGAAGCTATCCAGCTCTTTAGACGGGAATCCTTTTGGGCCCTATATTAGCATCATCATCAAAGCTGCCATGTTCCTGAGCTTTTACGGTTTTCCCAGGCCTGGAGAATTCACCAGCTCCTCACGCAAGAATAGAGGCTTTACTAAAGGCCAGCTAGAGTGGCACGAGGGGCACTTCACCCTATCACTGACATCCACCAAAACTTCCCAAACCGGACCTTCGGTAGTGATCAGATGCTACCAGACTTTCAACGACTGGTGCCCGGTTCAGGTGTTAAACAAACTTTTGTTAGTACTAGGTGATGCTCCATCGGATAGTCCTTTGCTCCCATTCAACAATCATTATCTCACCTCGTCTCAATTTATCTCACATATCCGCACTTTAACTTCCGGCCTAGGTTTTGACCCGAGTCTTATTTCAGGACATTCTTTTCGCATTGGAGCAGCTTCCTCAGCTTCTCGTCACGGAGTACCCGGACATATCATCTAGAAGATGGATAGGTGGCGTTCCTCTTGCTTTGTTCATTATATCCCTAACGCAGAGATCTCCAATGCTTTCCATAATCTAGCATTTTGAAACACACTTGTAAAGAAAATCTATAATATACATTAAAATCTTTATTTAACAAACGTCCTATGCTTGCTTTTTTTTGACCCCTTATAGGCCTTCCCACGCTCATGGCTAAGGGCACACCGCTAGCCATTTATAGTTAGTTCTGGCCATTCAGGTAAGCTGTTTTCTCTCTTCAGGTCAGGTCATTTTCTCTGCAACCATGACCACAAATCCAGCAGGCTGAGATTCTCAACCTGCATTTGTGGGACGGGCATAGGGCTCTATAAACTCCCCAGACTGCCTTCACTTCTCACGTGCACTTCTGATGCCCCTCCCTCCCTTTTTCCAGCATCTCACCTAGGGTATGCCCCCTTATAGGCCTACCAACGCTCATGGCTAAGGGCACACCGCTAGCCATCTATAGTTAGTTCTGGCCATTCAGGTAAGCTTTTTTCACTCTTCAGGTCAGGTCATTTTCTCCGCAGCTATGACCATAAATAAATATATATATATATATATATATATATATATATATATATATTCAATCTGTACTACATAAGTTACTGGATTACTGGACTGCTACTCTTTCCTGCTATATAATTTTTATTGATATTGGATATTTTTATATTTTTTATTTTATAGTTGATCAACTATTTGCTGGGGAATTTAATTGTGGTTTTTATATGCAAGTAATCAATTAAATATATATATTGTAATCTATACTGTGTATATTCATACAATTATACCGCCCGAACATTACTATTTTTCCCTTTAGTGCTCTAACTGCATCTGATAGCTTGGCAGTGCTCAACTGCTTCTGATCCTGTCTGTTTTATGTCTAGCTTGGCAGTGCTCAACTGCTTCTGATCCTTGTCTGTTGACAGTGCCTACTGCTTCTGATCCAGTCTGTTCCATATCTTGCTTGCAGTGCCTTTCTGCTTCTGTTCCTGTGTATTTCCTGCCTTTGTGAGAGGGTTCCTGGGTTCTCCGGAGAGAGGATCTCTAGTCTGTGTGCAGCTCTGTGTGTGACTGCCATGCTTCCATTCCACATGGGGTCCAGGCATCTGCTTGTGTGCTGGTTCCTGTTTGTCATCTGTTCCATATCATGTGTTTGGTTGGGTTCCAGTCCTGTATCTGTGGTTCTTTACTGGTAGCGGCTAAGTGTACCAGGACCTTCCCGGAGGTGCGACCAGTGACCTCTTGGCCCAGGAGCTCTGTGAACAACGGGGCTCACTGGCTCTCCACCCTCTGGGGTTTGCCTCTGGTTTGTCGGTGCACTTGGCTCTGTGGTAATTCTACCACTATTGCCTAACCTGCTTTTCAGTACTGTCAAGTTCATTTATTATGTGTGTACTAAAGTACTCTGTTGGTACCTAGTCTGTTTCTGCCTGTGCCCTGTTTACGAAACGTTCCGGAGGTTGTCCCGGGCCCCGGTACGTGACATAGGGTGATTAGTGGTATACGAGTCCCTATCAGATTGGAACAGTTTCAATGGAGTCAGGGAGAAATGGGACTACTTAAAAGTGGCACTATTGAAGGCAACTGAAAATTGCATTAGGCTTGTCAGTAAAAGCAAAAAAAGGAAGAGACCACTGTGGTACTCAGCAGAAGTGGCCAAAATCATTAAAAACAAAAAGATAGCATTTAGTAATTATAAATAAATAAAAAAGAGGATGACAGGCAAATTTATAAGATTAGGCAGAGAGAGGCCAAACAAGTTATAAGAGCTTCTAAAGTACAGGCAGAAGAGAAATTTGCTCAGTCAGTGAAAAAAGGCGATAAGACATTCTTCAGATACATAAATGAAAAAAGGAAACTAAAACAAGGAATTACAAAATTAAAAATAAAAGAAGGAAGGTATATGGAAGAAGATAAAGAACTAGCTGAACTAGCCTCAATGAATACTTCTGTTCAGTTTTTACAAAGGAAAATGAAGGAAAAGGACCTCAACTAGGAAGGAAGACTAAATGAATCTTTTGATGCATGTGTCTTTACAGAGGAAGAGGTTCTAAGTCAGCTGTCTAAAATTAATACAAATAAGTCACAGGGGACTGATGGGATACACCCAAAGCTATTAAAAGAGCTCAGCGGTGAACTAGCAAAACCATTAACAGATTTATTTAACCAATCACTGGTAACAGGAGTCCTCCCAGAAGATTGGAAATTAGCAAATGTTGTGCCCATTCATAAGAAAGGTAGTGGAGAGGAATCGGGCAACTATAGGCCAGTAAGCCTGACATTAATAGTGGGGAAATTAATGGAAACCATACTTAAGAAGAGGATTATGGAACATCTAAAATCCCATGGATTGAAAGATGAAAAACAACATGGGTTTACTTCAAGGAGATCATGTCAAACTAATCTTATAGATTTTTTTATTGGGTGACTAAAATAATAGATGGCGGAGGTGCAGTAGACATCGCTTATCTAGACTTTAGTAAGGCTTTTGATACTGTCCCACATAGAAGGCTTATCAATAAATTGCAGTCTTTGGGCTTGGACTCCCATATTGTGGAATGGATTAGGCAGTGGCTGAGGGACAGACAACAGAGGGTTGTAGTCAATGGAGTATATTCAGACCATGGTCTTGTTACCAGTGGGGTACCTCAGGGATCGGTTCTGGGACCCATATTGTTTAATATCTTAATCAGCGAAATTGCAGAAGGCTTCGATGGTAAGGTGTGTCTTTTTGCTGATGACACAAAGATTTGTAACAGGGTTGATGTTCCTGGAGGGATACACCAAATGGAAAAGGATTTTGGAAAACTAGAGGAATGGTCAAAAATCTGGCAACTAAAATTTTATGTTGATAAGTGCAAGATAATGCACCTGGGGCGTAAAAACCCAAGAGCAGAAAATACAATCAGTGATACAGTCCTAACCTCCGTATCTGAGATAAGGGATTTAAGGGTCATTATTTCAGAAGACTTAAAGGTAGGCAGACAATGTCATAGAGCAGGAAATGCTAGCAGAATGCTTGGGTGTATAGGGAGAGGCATTACCAGTAGAAAGAGGGAGGTGCTCATGCCGCTCTACAGAGCACTAGTGAGACCTCATTTGAAGTATTGTGCTCAGTACTGGAGACCATATCTCCAGAAGGATATTGATACTTTGGAGAGAGTTCAGAGAAGAGCTACTAAACTAGTACATGGATTGCAGGATAAAACTTACCAGGAAAGATTAAAGGACCTTAACATGTATAGCTTGGAAGAAAGATGAGACAGAGGGAATATGATAGAAACTTTTAAATACATAAAGGGAATCAACAAGGTAAAAGAGGAGAGAATATTTAAAAGAAGAAACACTGCTACAAGAGGACATAGTTTTAAATTAGAGGGGCAAAGGTTTAAAAGTAATATCAGGAAGTATTACTTTACTGAGAGAGTAGTGGATGCATGGAATAGCCTTCCTGCAGAAGTGGTAGCTGCAAATACAGTGAAGGAGTTTAAGCATGCATGGGATAGGCATAAGGCTATCCTTCATATAATATAGGGCCAAGGGCTATTCATAGTATTCAGTATATTGGGCAGACTAGATGGGCCAAATGGTTCTTATCTGCCGACACATTCTATGTTTCTATGAATGGGACGGGATCAAAAAAACCCATGTTATAGCCCCCTAAGGGGGTTAAGTTATCCCTGTTAAAAATTTTTTTTAAAAATGTAACGTTTAAATCACACACTCTTCCGAATTTTACATATGAATATGTATAAACCATAAAAAATAAACATATTAAGCATCGAGGTGTCATTAAATGTCTGAACTATGAAAATTATTTTTAAAATTCCTGTGCACTGTTTGCTGTAATGGAAAAAAAATTACTTGATTCACTGTTGTCACCTCCCGAAAATAAATAAAGTGATCAAAAAGTTGTACGTACAGCAAAAATGGTACCAATAAAATCTACTGTCTCACAAAAAACAAGCCCTCATATAACTGTGTAGCCTGAAATGTGAAAAAATGAATGGCTGTCAGAAAATGGTGATGCAAAGAAAAAAATTTTTTTTCCCCCAACGTTTTTTTTTTTTAAAGTAGTAGAACAAAAGAATATACAAGTTTGGTATCGCCATATTCGTACTGAGCCACATAATAAGAATTTCATGTCCCTTTTAATGCACAGTGAATGCCGTGATGTCAAAACCCCAAGTACCTTGGTGGAATTGTAGTTTTTTTCCAAATATTTTTTTTTTCCATTTTCCAATAACAGACATGGTAAATTAATGGTAAATTAAATGTTGCCTTTAAAAAGTACAAGCTAGCACGCAAAAAATAAGCCCTCATATGGCTATATGAAAATTTAAAAAGGTATGGGGAGAAAAAATGAAAATGCTAAGCCAAAAATGAGCCCCTATATGCTCTGAAAACATTACTATGAAGAACTTTCAAAAACAAACTGAGAATATAAAAATGTATACATTCAAATTATAAATGGCTGTTTTCTGTCAAATGGAAAACTACTGAAAGAACAGAAATTATTTTTAATGCTGTAAACATGAATGGCTATGGAAATGATTTCCATAGTCCAAGTCTAAAATCTGAAACAATAAAAATATATGGGATTTAGAGGTCATATATTTGCTAACATCAACCTTAAAATGAAACACATGACAACTTAATAAATGGATAGTCCACTGCCTTTGTTAAATTAACCTTGTACATATTAACTTAAAATTTCATAACCATGAATACTGAAACCAATTTCATGCTGATACTGTGATTAAATAAAGTAATATAAAACCTGATCTCAGCCATAAGCTCAAGCTAATTTCCACAGCTTCAAAAATCTAAGCAAAACCCCAGGTTAAATTAAAAAAGCCTTGACTAAAACCTAATAAAGCAAGAAAAGGAATAAACTAAAAGATGAACAATAAAAAGGTGGGGCGGGGGGCATTGAAGACATCCAGATGACCACAGGAGATGTGGGGCCTACATTATATCCCCAAAACTTCACCCACACCCCAAAACCCTTAACCAATGACCAATCTGTTACTGATGCAAGGAGACATTGACCACAAACCCCAGCAAAAGATGGGCCATTCATGAAACCAATGAAACAGAATTTGCCCAAAGGATGGCAACCAAAGATGAACAATCCCAAAGCTGTTACCATGGACATCTGCCCAGAGATGGTACATCATTTAGGTGGGAAAACATTGCTCACAGCAATAAAATGGAGGGATTCACAATAGGGATGACCATAAACCCATGTGGATCCTTCCATAGGGGTCCCTCCATAATAGTATTTGGCTTTTAAAACACATTAGGCCCGTTTGACACGAGCGAGTTTCAATGGGTCTGTGCACACGAGCGTTGTTTTTCACATATCCTTTCTGCATTCAGGAATAATTGCAGCATGTTCTATATTCTGTGTTTTTCACACAGCTCTCGCTCCATAAGAAGGGAATGGGGCTTCAGTGAAAAACAGATAGCACCCGGATGCAATCCTGATGCAATGCGTTTTTCACGGATGTTTGCTAAGATATATAAATAGTTCTTCAGTTTTTTTTCACGCGTCAAAAACTGATTTCATCCGTGCAAAAAAAAATGAAACATTGATCGCAAACACAGACAAAACTGACTGAACTTGCATGTAGAACTTAGTGTTTTTTCCTGAACAGGCCCTGACAGAATCCATAACGCTCGTGCGAAAGAAGCCTGGTCTGTGATTGCATTTTTTTTTACGTGCAGGTGCAGTATTTAATACGTTTTTTAATGAAGCCCCATTCATTTCTATGGAACTAGAGCTGTGTGAAAAACGCATATTATAGAACATACTGCAATTTATTTAAATTTTTTTATTTATTTTAATTTTTTTAAATCCTATTTCTCAGCATCCCCTCCATGATGTAAAGGAGTGGAATGACATCATTAATCCCATAGTTCTCCTTAAAAGGCCTGAGCAAACCGCATGTATTGTGCATGAGCTGCCACTGGCTAAAGTGGAAGTTACAGCGGGCAGTATACCTGTTTGTTTGCTGCATAAACAATTTGTTGACCACCTTCCTCTGCTCATACAGGCGGTCTAACATATTGAACGTGGAGCTCCAACGGGAGGAAACGTTGCATATCAGACGATGTTGGGGAAGAGCACTTTGCCTTTGCAGTTCAAGGAGGGCGTTTTTTGCAGGGTTAAGGTCCATTCACACGTGCGCAATATCGTTCCGCATTTTGCGGAACAGAATTGCGGACCCATTAATTTCTATGGGGCAGCACGACGTGCTGCTCGGACACGGAATTGCGGACCCGCACTTCCGGGTCCGCAATTCCGTTCCCGAAAAAAATAGAACATGTCCTATTCCAGGGCTCGACAAATCCCAGGCGCCAGGTCGCCATGGCGACCAGGAATTTAGTCCTGGCGCTTGGGTATTTGTCAGCCCGTTTTCAAAGGTGCCCGGGCGATGGGTGCGGAGCTGCCGTTCTGTCCGGAGGCAGCACCGTTTGAAACAGCTCCGTCACAGCACACAATAGCAGAGACGCTAATCTGATCCTAGAGTGAAGGCTGCTTCTGCCAGCCCCTCCCCTCCCCGCCCACCAACCAATCAGAGCTGAGGCAAGGCAAGCACTAGCAGCTCTGAGTCACTGACACAAGTACAGGGAGTCTAAGTAAGAAAGAATCGAATGAGTCACAGGTTAAAAGAATCGAAAGATCCGACTTAGTGACTCATTCGATTCTTTGAGTTAAAAGAACAGTCAGTCAGACTCTAGAACAGGTTACACTGAGGCTGTCGGCTGATGCTTTTGCAGCAGTGATAAGATTAAGGGACAGGAGCAGAGAGATGAGAGAAGTGACAGGACACAGTTTAGATTACAGTTTGAATTAACCCTTTAGGATCAAATTGGCTTCTCAAGGAGATATATATGTTAAAGGCATCCCTTCTTCTGTCTCATTCAGTAGCTATAGAACTAAGGCTACTTTCACACTTGCGGCAGGACGGATCCGGCAGGCTGTTCACCCTGTCGGATCCGTCCTTCCGCTGTTTCGCCGGACCGCAGCTCTGTCCCCATTGTCTATAATGGGGGCAGAGCTCTGGCGGCCTCTCACCGCGAACTGCCATGCTGCGCCGGAGCTCCACCCCCGTCCCCATTATAGTCAATAGGGGACGGAGTGGCGGTATATGTAACATGGTATACAGCATTATTGGGGGGGCTCTATGGAGAAGTGGGGGGGGCACTATGGGGGCACCTACTAGGGGCTTTATGACGCGGCTCCGCCTGGCTCCTAACTTTTTTAGCTGGCTCCTAGATTCCAAGGAAATTTGTCAAGCCCTGTCCTATTCTATTAATGCCGGCAATGTGCGGTCCGCAAAATGCGGAACGCACATTGCCGCTGTCCGTGTTTTGCTGATCCGTGGATCCGCAAAACACGTTGCGGATGTGTGAATCGACCCTACGGGTCCATTCACACGTCCGCAAAAGGGTCCGCATCCGTTCCGCAATTTTGCTGTCCGCATCCGCATTTGCGGAGCGCGGCCCCGATCTTCAGGTCCGCAGCTCCGCAAAAGATAGAACATGTCCTATTCTTGTCCGCAGCTTGCAGACAAGAATAGGCATTTCTATAGGGGGGCGGGTGTGTTGCGGATCCGCAACACACCACGGACGTGTGAATGGAGCCTAAGAGTGGCTGGTTTCCAGTTTCCTGGACATTTTTAATAGCTCTTGCAGTTCAGTGGAAGACTTGAGAAACCAGGTGACAATGAGATTGAAGAATCTGCAGGGCGCATGGGTCAGCCCTTCCTGATGCAGCGCGGACAAAATGTTCTTCCCGTTATCAGTAACCATGGTTCTTATCTCCAGTTGGCAAGGAGACATCCAGTGTTCGATTTACTTTATTGATGACGAGGAGCAGAACTGCGTAACAATGAGTAGCTTTGCATAGGTGATATGCTGGAGGACCACTGTGAATTGTGCCAAGAGGGGAGAGTGAGGAGGATATTGGTGCAGAAATCCCATCATTACAACACAGAGGTAGGTGGCATTGCCATCACCTGGCCAAGTTGTTGGTGTGCTTGGGCCAGAACCACATTTACCCAGAGGGATGTGAACGACATATATTGTACTTGACCATAGTTACAACTCCATACGTCAACGCTGGCTTGAACTCTACCAGACATAGAGAGGCTCAAGGACTGGCCCACCTTCTGCTCAACGTCCGTGTGGCAGGGCTGGTACAGCTTTTTTGGAAAAGTAATATCAGATTGGGACTTTTCACCTTGGATGGGCAAAAGTTATCAGTTCTCTGAAATGTGCGGAGTCAACTACATGGAAAGGGAGGGACTGTAGTACCAGCAATTTGGCGAGGTGCACATTCAGCTTCTACACTGGTGGATGAGTGCACGCATACGGTTGTCTTTTTGCAATTGTCTCAGTGATCAACTGCTGTCAAAACAAGTGACGAGGAGGAGTAGGAGGAGGAGCAATAGACAACATTGTACAAACCGGATTCCAAAAAAGTTGGGACACTAAACAAATTGTGAATAAAAACTGAATGCAATGATGTGGAGATGGCAAATGTCAATATTTTATTTGTAATAGAACGTAGATGACCGATCAAACGTTTAACCCGAGTAAATGTATCATTTTAAAGGAAAAATACGTTGATTCCAATTTTTACTGTGTCAACAAATCCCCAAAAAGTTGGGACAAGTAGCAATAAGAGGCTGGAAAAAGTAAATTTGAGCATAACGAAGAGCTGGAAGACCAATTAACACTAATTAGGTCAATTGGCAACATGATTGGGTATAAAAAGAGCTTCTCAGAGTGGCAGTGTCTCTCAGAAGCCAAGATGGGTAGAGGATCACCAATTCCCACAATGTTGCGCAGAAAGATAGGGGAGCAATATCAGAAAGGTGTTACCCAGCGAAAAATTGCAAAGACTTTGCATCTATCATCATCAACTGTGCATAACATCATCTGAAGATTCAGAGAATCTGGAACAATCTCTGTGCGTAAGGGTCAAGGCCGTAAAACCATACTGGATGCCCGTGATCTCCGGGCCCTTAAACGACACTGCACCACAAACAGGAATGCTACTGTAAAGGAAATCACAGAATGGGCTCAGGAATACTTCCAGAAACCATTGTCAGTGAACACAATCCACCGTGCCATCCGCCGGTTTGTAGTTGATGGGAAGGAACAACAGCTTCCTTCTACTGATGTTGATGAGCCCTGACTGCTTGAGAGGGGGGTGCAGGTCGGTGGGAGATGCACCAGTTCCTGCATCAGGCTGTAACATTGAATGAGTGGCATGGTTTTCCTACGCCACTTTATGGTGATGCTCTGTGTTTTGATGCCAACATTAGCACCCTGGCAACACCTCTTGTCCACACATCCTGCATTGCGCCTTGCTAGCATAAAAGTTTGCCTCATCACTGAACAAAATCTTCTGTGTAAACTGAGGGTCCTGTTCCAATTTTTGTTTTGCCCATTCTGCAAATTCAGTGCGCCGATCTGGGTCATCCTCGTTGAGATGCTGCAGTAGCTGGAGTTTGTAAGGGTGCCATTTGTGAGTAGCTAATATCCGCCGAAGGGATGTTCGACTAATGCCACTCTCCAGTGACATGCGGCGAGTGCTACGCTGTGGGCTCTTGTTGAATGAAGCTAGGACAGCCACTGATGTTTCTTCATTAGAGACAGATTTCATGCGTCCACATTTTGGCAAATCCAACACTGAACCAGTTTCACGAAACTTAGCAAGCAGTTTGCTAACTGTAGCATGGGAGATGGGTGGTCTCGTAGGGTGTCTTGCATTGAAATCTGCTGCAATGACCCGGTTACTGCATTCACCAGACATCAACACAATTTCTATCCGCTCCTCACGTGTTAACCTCGGCGACATGTCAATGGCTGTAAACAAAGAGAAACTTGTAAATAACTCATGAAAGAATAAAGTTACGTTAAAACCAAGCACATCATTGTTTTTCGTGTGAAATTCCCAATAAGTTTGATGTGTCACATGACCCTCTTCCTATTGAAAAAACTAAAGTTGGTCACCACCCATCTTGAAAAGTTTCCCCCCTCACATATACTAATGTGCCACAAACAGGAAGTTAATATCACCAACCATTCCCATTTTATTAAGGTGTATCCATATAAATGGCTCACCCTGTATATTAATAAGAAAGGGGGCTGAAATAGCACAAAAAATGAGGTGGATTTCTAAAGGAAGCAACTAAAAGAAAGCTGTTTAAGGCTGTTTAGAATTCTCTTGTTCCAGTCACCTTTTCTAGGAGAGGTATTGATAACCTCAATTACCTGAAATCTCGGGTCATTGGGGTTCCCTTTATGGAATTGGAGTACATGGCATTAGCCATGTTAGTGTCTCTTTTATGTTTTATATTTCCTAAATGATCCCCAAATCTTCTTCTTAGTTCACTTTTTGTTTTACCTGCATAATTGAATGGGCAGATACAGGTGACTAGATATACCACCCCTAATGTTTTACAATTGGAATAGTCCCACATTTTATATGACCTCTCTGTTGTAATACTTTCAAACGTTTTCAACACTTTGATAAAGGGGCATGCTTTGCAGCCTCCACATTTGAAGGTTCCCAAGGGCTTACGGTCGAGCCAAGTTCCTGATTGTTGAGGCTTTACATATAGACTATGAACTAAACCAGGCATGCTCAACCTGCGGCCCTCCAGCTGTTGCACAACTACAGCTCCCAGCATGCACGAACAGCCTACAACTATCAACCTACAGCAGGGCTTTGTGGAAGTTGTAGTTTTACAACAGCTGGAGGGCCGCAGGTTGAGTATACCTGAACTAAAGTATCTCTGATTGATTTTCCCTTATGGAAAGTGACTGATGGATAGGGGGTGAGGACATCCACCAAATCTGGATCTGTCCGTAAAGTACCCTAATTCCTCCTGAAAATCTCAAAGATTCTTCCATGTGCATTATTGAAAGTTCTTATTATTCTAATAGGGTTTTTAGGTTTAGTGACTCTTTGGGGTTTTAGAAGTTCCCTCCTGTTTTATGAGATCTCTGGATTGGTGAATAAATGTAGTGGTATCGGAACAGTTCCTTCTCACCCGGTTATATTGTCCCTTAGGTATACCCTTTTTAAGGGGTCATGGGTGGTGGCTGGCCCGATGGAGCAAACTATTAGTTGCTGTCGATTTGCGAAAAGTTTTGGTTTGTAGTAAACCCGCTTTTTTTGAGATCTTAAGATCAAGGAAAGTTATCTCGTCCTCTTTGGCGTCCCATGTAAAATGTAAACAATGGGATTAGTGTTAAGAGTATCAACAAATACTTTAAAGGAGGCCACTGGACCATCCCACAGTACCAAGATGTCATCAATGTACCTTTCCCAGAAGAGGATGTGGGTGGTCCTTCTCCTCTTCAAAGACAATTCTATCTTTCCTCCAGCCCAGGCATAAGTTGGCGCTCATGGACTGCCCATCGCAGTACCCCTGAGCTGGTGGTAGAACTTAGATCTAAAGAGCAAATAGTTATGCATCAGTATAAATCTCAAGAGATTGACAATAAACTTATTATGTGGGTGAAAGTTGATATCTCGAGTCTACAAAAAGTGACAAATCGCTTTTAGACCTCACTCATGCGGTATACTGCTGTAGAGGGCTTCCACATCTATAGATGCTAATAGGATCTGTCCCCTTACAGCAATATCCTGTATTTTTAACAATAGATCCATAGTATCTTTAATATAGGATGGTAAGGGGGTCACAAAAGATATTAAAACCCCCTCATAGCTACTGATGTTCTGCAATAAAGAATCCATACCCGAAACAATCGGTCTACATTTGAGTGGGGTGGTCCCTTTATGGATCTTTGGTAATGTATAAAAAGTCGGAATCTGAGGGTTATTTGGAGTCATGAACCACATTTCCTCCGCGGTCAAACTCATTTATAAGCATTGACATTATTTCCTCTATATATTTGTCCATGGGGTCAGATGGAAGTAACTTATAACAATGTTGGTCGTCTAACATTGAGTAACACATTCCTAAATAGGTGGTGTGATCTAGGATTACTATGTTCCCACCTTTATCGGACTGTTTAATAATTATATTCTTGTCCCTTTCTAGGAAGAAAAGTGCATCCCTTTCACTTCTTGACAGATTATAAACCTGATCTTTGTTACTGTTGATTTTTTTCAATCTCTTGACTCACCAGTCTGTAAAAAATATAAATTGAAGATGTATCTTGTTCTGGGGGCATCCTCTTACTCTTTAGACGTAAATCAGTAAAGGGACCCTGTCTCTTTACCTTTTGTTCCTCAGATAACAGGGATTCTAAGATTCTAGTGCCCTCTAGGCCCAATTTGATACATTCATCCCTATCATTATTTTTATAAAACTTGGATTATTTATTAATAATTATCTAGCTATTATGTTGGGGGAACATATTGTATGTTTCATAATTAGGGGTGGCGGGAGGAAGGTACAGGGAGGGCTTCCTGTTTCCCCTGAGGATCTTCATTTGGGTCAAGCTCCTCCGATTATAGCGTTCCACCAAAAAATGGGTGGTGGCCTTGGACTCCTGAAAGATGGGTGGAACGCATTTGTGTTCCATAGTGGCACTATTCCGCACATTTAGAGTCCACAGCCGGTGAAGGTGGGTCTTCCTCTTCCGGTTTGACCTGTGGAAACCAGTTGCGTTCCACACAGGAGCTTATCTCCGTATTAAGAGAGACCATAGTCGGGGAGGGTGGATACTCTCCTTCCGGTAAACATGTGGAACGCATATGCATTCCAAAATTGCGTCCTCGAGCTTTGGCTCAGTTTTTTGGACCATAAATTATTAACCTTCCAATTATCCTTCAAACGAGCATTTCTACAGGGAGGAACAAAAATACCAAACTTCAAAGAAGCAAACTTTAGCCAACTAAGGGAGGCCATAGGCCTAACTAACTAGGACAAAGTCCTCAAAAATAAAAATACAGCCACAAAATGGGATATTTTTAAAGACATCCTAAAATCGAATTGTGAGAGGTACATACCTTATGGGAATAAAAGATTAAGGAACAAGAAGAAACCAATGTGGATAAATAGAACTGTAAAGAAGGTAATACATGGCAAAAATAAAGTATTTAAATCACTAAGACAGGAGGGTAGCGAGGATGCACAGAAAAACTATAAGGAAAAAAATAGAATATGTAAAAAACTAATAAAAGCCGCTAAACTAGAGACCGAAAGATTAATTGCCAAAGAGAGCAAAACTAACCCTAAAATGTTCTTTAATTATATAAATGGTAAAAAGTATAAATCTGAATGTGTCGGCCCTCTACAGAGCAATGAGGGGGGAGTTGCAGACAGCGACGAGGAGAAAGCAAAGCTCTAAAAAAAAATATAATTCTCCATTGTATTCACTGAGGAAAATAAACTTTCAGATGAAATGCGGTAAGTTCCCCATTAAAAATGCCCTGTCTGACCCAGGAAGAAGTACAACAGCGACTTAAAAAGATTAAAATAGACAAATCGCCAGGGCCAGATGGCATACACCCCCATATACTAAGAGAATTAAGTAATGTCATAGCCAGACCCTTATTTCTGATATTTACAGACTCTATACTGACAGGGAGTGTTCCACAGGATTGGCACATAGCAAATGTGGTGCCAATTTTCAAAAAGGTTACAAAAACAGACCCCGGAAACTATAGGCCGGTAAGTTTAACATCTGTTGTGGGTAAACTGTTTGAAGGTTTTCTAAGAGATGCTATCTTGGAGGATCTCAATAAAAACAAACAAATTATATCATATCAGCATGGCATCATGAGGGATCGGTCATGTCAAACTAATTTAATCAGTTTCTATGAGGAGGTAAGTTCTATACTTGACAGCTGCGAATCAATAGATGATGTCGTATATCTGGACTTCTCCAAATCATTTGACACTGTACCACATAAAAGGTTAGTATATAAAATGAGAATGCTCAGACTGGGAGAAAACATCTGTATGTGGGTAAGTAACTGGCTCAATGATGGAAAACAGAGGGTGGTTATTAACGGTACACACTCAGATTGGGTCATTGTCACTAGTGGAGTACCTCACGGGTCAGTATTGGGCCCTATTCTCTTCAATATATTTATTAATGATCTTGTAGAAGGCTTTTACAGTAAAATATAAATTTTTGCAGATGACACTAAACTGTGTAAAGTAATTAACACTGAAGAGGACACTATACAGCTACAGATGGATCTGGATAGATTAGAGGCTTGGGCAGATAAGTGGCAGATGAGGTATAACACTGACAAATGTAAGGTTATGCACATGGGAAGGAATAATTCAAATCACCCGTACATACTAAATGGTAAAACACTGGGTAACACTGACATGGAAAAGGACCTAGGAATTTTAATAAACAGCAAACTAAGCAGTAAAAACCAGTGTCGGGCAGCTGCTGCCAAGGCCAAAAGGTAATGGGTTGCATCAAAAGGGGCATAGATGCCCGTGATGAGAACATAGGCCTGCCACTTTACAAATCACTAGTCAGACCACACATGGAGTACTGTGTACAGTTCTGGGCTCCTGTGAACAAGGCAGACATAGCAGAGCTGGGGATGGTTCAGAGGAGGGCAACTAAAGTAATAACTGTAATGGGGCAACTACAGTACCCTGAAAAATTATCAAAATTAGGCTTATTCACTTTAGAAAAAAGACTGAGGGGAGATCTATTTACTATGTATAAATATATCAGGGGCAGTACAGAGATCTATCCCATCATCTATTTATCCCCAGGACTGTGACTGTGACGAGGGGACACCCTCTGCGTCTGGAGGAAAGAAGGTTTGTACACAAACATAGAAAATAATTCTTTACGGTAAGAGCAGTGAGACTATGGAACTCTCTGCCTGAAGAGGTGGTGATGGTGAGTACAATAAAATAATTCAAGAGGGGCTTGGAAAAATTTCTGGAGTGTAATAATATTATAGGCTATAGCTACTAGAGAGGGGTCGTTGATCCAGGGAGTTATTCTGATTTCCTTATTTGAGTCGGGAAGGAATTCCCCTCCCCCCCCCCCTTAAGTGGGGAAAATTGGCTTGTACCGCGAAGGTTTTTTTTGCCTTCCTCTGGATCAACTTGCAGGATAACAGACCGAACTGGATGGACAAATGTCTTTTTTCGGCCTTATATACTATGTTACTATGTTACTGAACCATTTCTCTCTCCTAGACATCACAATATCACAATGTCATAATTATATTTGTATTCTTAGCTTATGGAGGACTTATTGTGTATTTAATTATGCCGTTGGTGATATTGGAACCTCAGGAAGTAGAGAGTCTACCCTTTTTTAAGGCGGCCAGTTTGAAAACAACTATATGCCTCACACCAAGCAGTCCTTATAAATGATCTAGCGGTATATCCCCTCACTATAGGGTACCATTTTTAGAGGGAGCTCCTGTCTGGCGGTTATCATAGCGGCCATGTGTTACTTCCTCTTATCAGATGATCTTAGTCCCCCGAAGAACCAGTTGTTGTACTGGTAAACGCAGCGTTGGGACGTATGTTTTGTCATTATCTGGGACAACATTTTACCAACAGGGCCTGAGCAGGTGCCAGCGAGGGTTTAGCCACTAAGAGGTGAGGTCGCCCCTTTCGGGGCGGGTGCTCAGCCTGTAGGCAGGGAGAGTTCCAATGACATGAAAGGGACAAAAAATGTTGTTCCGATGAACTTGGAGAAGACATCATCACTATTATGGTATCCATCAAATAACAAAAAGGTATTTTATTTTATTATGGTATCCTGGTCATCAAAACCGTGAGTAAAAAGGACAACAAAGTTCCACCTTTTGACGCTTTGTCCATGTATTTTTTATGATCTTTTAAAAAATACATTATTTGCTAATTTTTCCAATGTTTTTTTCTAAATTTTAAGTATTAGAATAAAAGTTATATTTTATAAAGAAAGGAGGATTTTTGGTTTGTTCACAAAGCTATTATGTTGATTTTTGTGTTGTGTTTTATGAGATATACTCCTTTTCTAATGTGTTAGGGTGCATAATAAACTTTAGTCTGTCAGGATGGGCGCCATGAGAGCCACAGTCTATGCGTACACATGCCATGTTCATCCAGACCCTGGAGCTATGAGGTGAGATGTGCTGGCTGGACCTTATGTTAGCTTCGTTAGTGTCCTGGGGGACTCTATTAAGCCATTATTCTCCCAGCGACTACTCCCATTATGTGGATGGTGACGGGTAGACCCTGTGGTGGCTTCCCCACAGGGGGGTCTCACATGTAGTCTCAGGTGAGCGGCTTGGCCTCAGGGAAATACAGCCTCCAATGCACAGTTAGCATTGAGTGTGGGTGTTCCCGGGGGACGTGCCCAGGCGTTGGGGTACTGAGGATTTGGGCATGAGACGGGTTGCTGTTTGGAGTTGGATCCTTGTGCTACAATTGTAGTATCTGTCATCTTGATAAGCATCGGCTGTGAATGCAGACTATGCCGGTGGGTGATACTAAAGCTGTAGGCCAACCTAAAGTGTTGGGAGACAGTGGTTAAAGCCTGGTACTGCCAGTGGAACTACAGGTCCCAGATTGGTATATCATGGACTTACCAATACTAGGGTCTAGGGATCGACGAATATTCATTTTTTAGAGCCGATACTGATAATCTGTGAACTCTCAGGCCGATAGCCGATAATTTATACCGATATTCTGTGAATTTTCATTATTATTATTATTTTTTATTTTTTTTTATCCTACACAAATCTGCTGAAAATGAATATGTTTATTGTTAACATGTATTTATTTATTTTTTGTAAATCTTTCTTTTTGATTTACTATTCGCCCCCTTAGGGACTAGAATAGGACTTCACACTGTCCCTGCTGCTCTGTGCTTTGTGCACACAGCAGCAAGCGAGCTGATTATGGCAGCCGATGGGAGCCCCAGGCTTACACTGCTGGGGCTCCGATCACAACTGCCACTGTGACTTAGCTGCTGACATTTGCAGTTTGCGCTCATGCTGAAATTATCCTTGGCGCATGCGGGATATCAATTTTTTTAAACGCCACTCCTCGTGCTTGCTGTGGTGAGATAGATTAAATCCTCTCAGTATTTTAAGTTGAGATAGTGTTGGGTATAGCGATACCACACTGTACTATTCCGCCAGACTCGTTTTGAAACTATAAATTTCTTCCTCAGTGGAACATATAGTACAGGTCCTTCTCAAAAAATTTGCATATTGTGATAAAGTTCATTATTTTCTGTAATGTACTGATAAACATTAGACTTTCATATATTTTAGATTCATTACACACAACTGAAGTAGTTCAAGCCTTTTCTTGTTTTAATATTGATGATTTTGGCATACAGCTCATAAAAACCCCAAATTCCTATCTCAAAAAATTAGCATATCATGAAAAGGTTCTCTAAACGAGCTATTAACCTAATCATCTGAATCAACTAATTAACTCTAAACACCTGCAAAAGATTCCTGAGGCTTTTAAAAACTCCCAGCCTGGTTCATTACTCAAAACCGCAATCATGGGTACGACTGCCGACCTGACTGCTGTCCAGAAGTCCATCATTGACACCCTCAAGCAAGAGGGTAAGACACAGAAAGAAATTTCTGAACGAATAGGCTGTTCCCAGAGTGCTATATCAAGGCACCTCAGTGGGAAGGAAAAAGTGTGTCAGAAAACGCTGCACAACGAGAAGAGGTGACCGGACCCTGAGGAAGATTGTGGAGAAGGACCGATTCCAGACCTTGGGGGACCTGCGGAAGCAGTGGACTGAGTCTGGAGTAGAAACATCCAGAGCCACCGTGTACAGGCGTGTGCAGGAAATGGGCTACAGGTGCCGCATTCCCCAGGTCAAGCGACTTTTGAACCAGAAACAGCGGCAGAAGCGCCTGTCCTGGGCTACAGAGAAGCGGCACTGGACTGTTGATCAGTGGTCCAAAGTACTTTTTTCGGATGAAAGCAAATTTTGCATGTCATTCGGAAATCAAGGTGTCAGAGTCTGGAGGAAGACTGGGGAGAGGGAAATGCCAAAATGCCTGAAGTCCAGTGTCAAGTACCCACAGTCAGTGATGGTCTGGGGTGCCATGTCAGCTGCTGGTGTTGGTCCACTATGTTTTATCAAGGGCAGGGTCAATGCAGCTAGCTATCAGGAGATTTTGGAGCACTTCATGCTTCCATCTGCTGAAAAGCTTTATGGAGATGAAGATTTAATTTTCCTGCTCACAGTGCCAAAACCACTGGTAAATGGTTTACTGACCATGGTATTACTGTGCTCAATTGGCCTGCCAACTCTCCTGACCTGAACCCCATAGAGAATCTGTGGGATATTGGGAAGAGAAAGTTGAGAGACGCAAGACCCAACACTCTGGATGAGCTTAAGGCCGCTATCGAAGCATCCTGGGCCTCCATAACACCTCAGCAGGGCCACAGGCTGATTGCCTCCATGCCACGCCGCATTGAAGCAGTCATTTCTGCAAAAGGATTCCCGACCAAGTATTGAGTGCATAACCGAACTTAATTATTTGAAGGTTGACTTTTTTTGTATTAAAAACACTTTTCTTTTATTGGTCGGATGAAATATGCAAATTTTTTTAGATAGGAATTTTGGGTTTTCATGAGCTGTATGCCAAAATCATCAATATTAAAACAAGAAAAGGCTTGAACTACTTCAGTTGTGTGTAATGAATCTAAAATATATGAAAGTCTAATGTTTATCAGTACATTACAGAAAATAATGAACTTTATCACAATATGCAAATTTTTTGAGAAGGACCTGTATCTATACTATATGTTCCACTGAGGAAGAAACCTATAGTTTTGAAACCCATCTGGAGTAATAGTACAGTACGGTATCGCTATACCTAACACTATCTCAACTTAAAATACCTAGAGGATTTAATCTATCTCTCCACAGTAAGCACGAGGAGCGGCGTTTAGAAATTAAGATCCCGCATGTGCCAAGGATAATGCCGGCATGAGCGCAAACTGCAAACTTCAGCAGTCAGCAGCTAACAGTGAAGACCACAACAAAGCTAAACCGTTCTCCTATTGAACATCTACGCCGAATACATCTAACACTGCCTGAGGCATTACGGCGGAGCTGACAGACCCTGGTATTGGTATAAAGTGCTATAGCGCAATCCACATTACATGTTCAAACTTCAAAGCTGTAACAAATAATTGCTACATTGATTATCCTCTGCTGTTACAACAGAATGTTCCATATTAACTGTGCCATACTGAGTAACGCAATACTATAGGGACTGATATGGCCAGGAACTAATAATGCATATGAAGATTAATTAAGAACTTACCTTGAGAGCAAAGACTATATACCGCACTGTGTGAACTGATTTTAGTCTCGTTTTGCGTGAGCTCTGCAATCTGATGTTAAAAGGGACCGAGACTGTGATTATTTGGCATGAATTAGATGTTTTTAGATATTTTACATGACATGAATTTTGTGAATGGTGTAATAAATTGTTCTTATGTTTTAATTTGTGAGGCGGCCATTGTTTATATTGTATTTAAAAAAAATCTGAAGTTGTAGTGAAATTATTAACAATGTTTTGCATCATATATTAACAAAAATTTACATTGTTAGTTACAAATGATAGTGTTACTGGGCAGTTTTAGTAATTTTGTCATTTAAACATACACTGCACATGAACAATTAATACTAAAGTTACAGAATAAAAAACACCTGTGTATTTTATTTTATTTTTATTAATAAAGGAAAAGCAGATCCAAATTCAATGTCTCCAGTGGAGATAGACAGTGATAGTGATGAGAGCCTTGTGGAGACCGCATCTTCTTTCCAGGATACAACACACAGGTAACAATTTTAATTTCAATCCCCATACTTCCCCCTTTGACTAGTTTTAAACTGTGCAAATGCAAGTCTTCATTAATTTCTTTATTTCAAGGGAATGTGTCAGCAGATTTGTAGCTATGAAACTGCTTGACCTGTTGCATGTGTGCTTGGCAGCTTAAAGGGGTTATCAGAGACAAAAAAAATGTGTTCCCCATACATCGGGCCCCTCACACTGAATCTACTTACCTGGCTCCTAGCTCCCTGTGCCACTCCTGGTCTCCGCACCGCCACTGCTGCTTCTCTCCGTGCGCTGATGAAAACATCCGGCGTCGGGAGAGGGGGGAAGCCCATAGCAGGCAGTGATGGGGACGCGCCTTCCTAGCATCACTGCTCCCCCCCCCCAGACACCGGATGTTTTCATCCGCGCATGGGAAGAAGCAGCAGTGGCCGTGCGGGGAGCAGGAAGCCAGGTAAGTAGATTCAGTGTAAGGGCCCCGGGCATATGGGGGACATTTTTTTGTCTCGAATAACCCCTTTATGGCATCTGTGTTGGTCCCATTTTCATACATGCCCACATTGCTGAGAAAAATGTTTTCATATATGCAGTTAAACCTAGAGGCTCTACTCTCTCTGCAACTACCGTGCCCTTTCCGCTTTGGTTGACAGGGCCAGGCAGTGAAAATGTAATCAGGCCTGGCTCTGTCAAAGTGGAGCAGGTGTAGGAATTGCAGAGAAAGTGGAGCCTCTAGGTGTAAAGGTAACTTCCTCGTTGCTCCTAGAGGCTAATTTGCATACATCAACCCCTTTGTGCATATGTACGTAACTATACAGCCAGATTCCATGTTAGTTACTGCAAACAGATGTTCAGTTACATCTGAACTGTTATCGGACGCTGTGTACAGTGTCACAGCGCCGAAGTCTCAGTTGTCCCGTGCAGAGGAGGCTTTGGAGAAGCTAGCAAGGGACCAATTGGAGTAGTCCCTTTTCAATGATTGCTTTGATAGGTTAGTTCAGTGGTGGCGAACCTATGGCACGGGTGCCAGAGGCGGCACTCAGAGCCCTCTCTGTGGGCACTCGCACCCTGGAAAAAGTCTATGGTGTACCAATATGCCTTAGACTTTTCCTGCCATTCATCAGCGCAGGGCGTACTATCAACAGCACAGGCAGCACATTGAGGGTAGGCAGGATGTTATAGCTAAATGATAAATTACATTGAAGATATACTATATTGGTATTCATTGCTATTGCAGTCCTGGCACTTTGCGATAAATAAGTGGGTGGTAGGGTTGCAGTTTGGGCACTCGGTCTCTAAAAGGTTCGCCATCACTGGGTTAGTTTGTATTAGTTACATTAAAACATACATTTATAAAAACATTAGCAGCCGATTTGTGTAGGTGGGCTTGAAAATGAGGGAGTGGTGGCGGTTTAGAAATCATGTCCTGATTTTTCAGCTCACACTCTAGTTTTTGTTACTCTGCTGGCTGCTCGCACACCTGACCTGGGTGCCTATGGCAACTCACTCTACAGCAAGGGCAGAGAAGAGCGGTTAAAAGCAAACTGCTCCAACTTGCTCACTTCACTGGCGGTTGCCATCTTCAGACGGTTGTAGTTTAAAAATTATACATCCTACACCGGAGAGCTTTATATTGTGAGAATCACAAGACCCAGACCTACATTTTGATGCATAGTATGTCTCTAAAATATAAAAAATGAAGGCACAGTCGCAGTTTAGAAATTGCCCTTCAAATTTGGCTAGAGTGGAGTTTCAATGAATGTCAATTGTCGGCGTAATTTGCAAACAAATGGTCATATTGTGAAAACTATCAGGACTATGGCTTAGCCGTTTCTAGTGGCAGCAGGAATAGCTGAACGTTTTGATATAAGATTTGTGTAGGTGGGCTTGAAAATAAGGGAGTGGTGGCAGTTTAGAAATCATGCCCTGATTTTTCAGCTCACACTCTAGCTTTTGTCAGCTTCCACTCTAGTTTTGAACATTCCGCCATTCATTCCTATGGGACCAATTTCGCCACAAAAATGCTGATATTTTGTGAACCATCCGGCGAAACGTTCACAAAGTAATAGCACACCAATCGGGAACAATCCGCACATTTCGGTATATTACTGTCTATGTAGTGTAAAAACTGTGGGAGGAGTTAGGGTGGTAAACTTGGCTATAATAATAAAAATATATATGTGAGATAACAGTAAGTGGTTTTGCCATGCAAAAACACTTAATTACTTCACAAATCCAAGATGAGAAAACAGACAACTCCTTAAACCTTTACCACACAGGGCCTTTCTAACTCTGTCCACCAGTCTCCTCTACTGTTCCCTTCCAACTTCCTTCTCTCTCCTCCAAGTTCCTCCAGCTTCCCCCTATACCCCAAGCATTGATCTTTTATCTCTTGAAAGTTATCACCACCCCCTCCTTGTCAACGCCCCATACATTATCAGTTATCTGAGACTCTTTGGGCCTGCCCAGAAACTGAATCTTGGTCAACCAGTTATTTTAGCATTTTATGACACTTGGCTCTTATTCACACATGTTGGGTGCCTTTTGTTCTCTACAAATCAGCATATATAAGAAATACAGGATTCTACAAGACCTTTATCTGTGAGAACCAGAGTAAGAAAAAAGGAGCTATATACACACACACCTGTCTCTGATTCACACAAATAAATCCCTCATAATCTATAAAATATAAAGCATATATTATTTCCAAAACCTGTATTTCTTACAGGGTCAAATACAGAGCAGGGGGAGGGTGGGGCATAGAACTGTTTTGTCACCTGCTGTTCATTTAGTGTTTCTGCAGATTTTATCTTTCACTGATTTTATTAATCCCTTTCTAAATTTCAAAGGCTACAGCTGGCCCCTGAGATTTGTATTTTTAAAATCCCCATTTGTCTTCTAGCAACATAGTAACATAGTGTATAAGGCTAAAAAAAGACATTTGTCCATGCAGTTCGGCCTGTTATCCTGCAAGTTGATCCAGAGGAAGCAAAAAAAAAAAAACTGAGGTAGAAGCCAATTTTCCCACTTTAGGGGAAAAAAATTCCTTCCCGACTCTAATCAGGCAATCAAAATAACACCCTGGATCAACGACCCCTCTCTAGTAGCTATAGCTTGTAATATTTCTCTCCAAAAATACATCCAGACCCCTCTTAAACTCTTTTAGTGAACTCGCCATCACCACCTCCTTAGGCAGAGAGTTTCATAGTCTCACTGCTCTTACCGTAAAGAATCCTCTTCTATGTTTGTGTACAAACCTTCTTTCCTCCAGACGCAGAGGATGTCCCCTTGTCACAGTCACAGTCCTGGGGATAAATAGATGATGGGAGGGATCTCTGTACTGACCCCTGATATATTTATACATAGTTATTAGATCTCCCCTGAGTAGTCTTTTTTTTTCTAAAGTGAATAACCATAATTTTTATACTTTTTCAGGGTACTGTGGTCCATCCATTCCAGTTATTACTTTAGTTGCCCTCCTCTGAACCCTCTCCAGCTCTGCTATGTCTGCTTTTTTCACAGGAGCCCAGAACTGTACACAGTACTCCATGTGTGATTTGTAAAGTGGCAGGACTATGTTCTCATCATGGGCCTCTATGCCGCTTTTGATGCAACCCATTATCTTTTTGGCCTTGGCAGCAGCTTCCTGACACTGGTTTTTACTGCTCAGTTTGCTGTTTATTAAAATTCCTTCCTAGGTCCTTTTCTATGTCGGTGTTACCGAGTGTTTTACCATTTAGTATGTACTGATGATTTGCATTATTCCTTCCCATGTGCATAACTTTACATTCGTCAGTGTTAAACCTCATCTGCCACTTATCTGCCCAAGCCTCTAATCTATCCAGATCCCTCTGTAGTAGTATACTGTCCTCTTCAGTGTTAATTACTTTACACAGTTTAGTGTCATCTGCAATCATTTATATTTTACTGTGCAAGCCTTCCACAAGATCATTAATAAATATATTGAAGAGAATAGGGCCCAATACTGACCCCTGTGGTACCCCACAAGTGACAGTGACCCAATCTGAGTGTGTACTGTTAATAACCACCCTCTGTTTTCTATCACTGAGCCAGTTACTTACCCACATACAGACATTTTCTCCCAGTCCGAGCATTCCCTTTTTTTATACTAACCTTTTATGTGGTACAGTGTCAAATGCTTTAAGTCCAGATATACGACATCCATTGATTCGCCGTGGTAAAGTCTGGAACTTACCTCCTCATAGAAACTGATTAAATTAGTTTGACATAAACGATCCCTCGTGAAGCCATGCTGATAAGGCATTATTTGCTTATTTTCATTGAGGTACTCCCAGATAGCATCTCTTAGAAAACTTTCAAACAGTTTACCTACTACAGATGTTAAACGTACCGGCCTATAGTTTCCGGGCTGTTTTTTTACCTTTTTTGAATATTGGCACCACATTTGCTATGCGCCAATCCTGTGGAACACTCCCTGTCAGTATAGTGTCCCTAAATATTAGAAATAAGGGTATTTGTCTATTTTAAACTTTTAAAGACGCAGCTGTTCTTCTTCCTGGGTCAGACAGGGCACTCTGCAGGGCATTCTGCATTTCATCTGACAGTTTGTATTCTTCAGTGAATACAGTAGAGAAAAAAAATATTTATTAGCTTTGCTTTCTCCTCATCACTCTCTCCAACTCCCACCTCATCACTCTGTAAAGGGCCGACACCTTCAGATTTATACTTTTTTTTATTTTATCATTTATATAATTATAGAACATTTTAGGGTTAGCTTTACTCTCTTTGCCAATTAATCTCTCGGTCTCTAGTTTGGCTGCTTTTATTTTGTCTTTTACATATTCTACTTTTTTTCCTTATAGTTTTTCAATGCTTCCTCTTTAGCCTCCTGTTTTTGTCATTTATTGCTTTCTTTACATTTGTATTTATCCACATTGTTTTTTTTTCTTGTTCCTTAACCTTTTATTCCCATAAGGTATGTACCTCTCACAATCAGATTTTAGGATGCTTTTTTAAAACATCCCATTTTGTGGCTGTATTTTTATCTTTGAGGACTTTGTCCCAGTTAGTTAGGCATATGGCCTCTCTTAGTTGGCTAAATTTTGCTTTTTTGAAATTTGCCATTTTTGTTCCTCCCTGAAGAAACACTCTTTTGAATGATAATTGGAAGGTTATTACTTTATGGTCACTATATCCCAGGTGTCAACCACCTGTACATCTGTTGTTCTGTCAGGTCTATTGGTTAATACTAAGTCCAGTGTGTCTGTCCCTCTAGTCGGGTCCTGAACCAGTTAGGAAAGATAATTATCTTTGGTTATTGCCAAGAACCTGTTTGCTTTATGAAATGTACAGGTTTCAGTTTCCCAGTCTATAACTGGGTAGTTGAAGTCCCCCATAATAACTACCTCATTATGATTTACCGCCTCGTCTATTTAATTTAAAAGTAGATTTTCTGTGCACTCTGGTATATTAGGTGGCTTATAATAAACTCTTATTAGTATTTTATTATTCTTTTTTCCTCTATGTATTTCTACCCACATTGACTCCACATGTTCATGTCCCTCACTTATATCTTCCCGGAGTGTGGGCTTTAGACAGGACTTTACCTAAAGGCAGACCCCTCTCCCTCTCTGGTTTTAAAGATCATTTGTAAGCAGACTGTAAACCTGTACGTTAACCGCCCTGTCATATGCTATTATCCAGCCATGTCTCAGTTATTCCCACCATGTCATAGTCCTCTTCACACATCACTAATTCCAGTTCGCCAGTTTTATTAGTCAGGCTTCTGGCATTAGTATACATACAATTAAGAGGTTTATGTATATTTTTACCCTACACCTTTCATTATGAAGTGTTTTAGTTCCTCCTTCCATTCTTCCCCCAATTCCATTACCTCGCCGCAGGTCACTATTTGCACTATCTTCCCCTCCTATAGTCCCTAGTTTAAACACTCCTCCAACCTTCTAGCTATCTTCTCCCCTGAAACAGCTGGCCCAGTTCTCCAGGAACCCAAGCCCCTCCTTCCTACACCAGTTCTTGAGCCACTTGTTAATCTCCCTAATCTCCCGCTGCCTTTCTTGTTTGGCTTGTGGTATAGGTAGTATTTTAGAAAACACTACCTTTGATGTTCTTGCCAAAAGCTTGTGACCTTAATCCCTAAAATCATTTTTAAGGACGCTCCACCTACCTCTAACTTTGTCATTAGTTCCGATATGGACCATGACTGCTGGAACTTCTCCAGCGTCTCCCAGTAATCTGTCAACTTGATCCACAATGTGTCAAACTCTAGCGCCAGGAAGACAACACACCGTTCGACGATCCTGGTCTTTACTCTGGTACCGCTTTATCTGTACCTCTAATAATTGAGTCTCCAATCATCCGGACCTCTGCATTATTGGTTGCTTCAGGGAGCACCACACTTCCATGGAGTACTAAATTTAAAATCCCCTTTTCCATTTAGCCACTGACAATCGATAAAAACTATGGTTCTCAGACTTGAAACACCAAAACTAAATTTGTTCAAAAGGTTTGTAAAACTAAAATAATTTTAAAAAGTATACAAATTAAGTATCGCCGCGTCGGTAATAATCTCCTCTATAAAAATACCCCATGACCTAACCTCCCAGATTAACACGGTCCAAAAAAAAAAAACGGTGCAAAAAAGATTTTTTTTTGTCACCTTAGATAACAAAAAGTTTAATAGCAAGCGATCAAAAAAGTCATATAGCCCCCAAAATAGTGCCATTAAAACCACCCCTCATCCCGCCAAAAATTAGCCCCTACCTAATACAATCGGCAAAAAAAAAAAATATGACAAAATTTTTTTTGTATCAAAAAGGATAATAGTCTAAAACCTAAATAATTATAAAAAAGTAGACTTATTAGGTATCGCCGCGTCCGTAAGAATCTCCTCTATAAAAATACCCCATGATCTAACCCCCCAGATTAACACGGTCCAAAAAAAATATTAAAAACGCCGCCAAAACAGCTATTTTTGACACTTTTCCATTTCAATCAGTTTTTTCCGGTAACAAAGCAAGGGTTAACAACCAAACAAAACTTAATATGTATTACCCTGATACTGCAGTTTACAGAAATGCCACATTTGTGGTCGTAAGTAGTGGTGTCCTTCCGTATCCCCCTCCTGTGACACACTCTGCACTATTTTTTGGACGATCCGGGCCCCTACAGTTCCCGAGGAACTCCGGCTTGCTCTTTCCCTGTCCGAAAAGATCAGGACCTTGAGGACTGCCTCATAGAACTGGAGGAATTTTCCTGTGTTGCCAGCCCACTGGAACAGTACAAAAGAGTTGTTCATGGCAACCTGTACCAAGTAGACCGCAACTTTTTTGTACCATGTCCGCGTTTTGCGCATGGCGTTATATGGCTTGAGCACTTGATCAAAGAGATCAACTCCTCCCATATACCGATTGTAGTCGACGATACAATTGAGCTTGATGACCGTTGCCACGGTACCTCGCACAGGGACAGGGGTGATGCCGTTACCGTGAATTGTGGACAGTACAAGGACATCCCTCTAGTCCTTATATCTGACCAGCAGCAGGTTTCCACTGGTAAGGGCACGGGTCTCTCCCCTGGGGATAGGTACCTGGAGGGGGTGGGCAGGGAGGCTGCGTTGATTTTTCCGCATGGTCTCACAAGCGGACGTGGATCTGGCGGCGAGGGACTGGAACAAGGGGATACTAGTATAAAAGTTATCCACGTAAAGGTGGTAATCCTTATCTAGCAGTGGGTCCATATGGTCCCACACAAGTTTCCCGCTAACACCCAGAGTGGGGAGACGTTCTGGGGGTTGAATACGGGAATCTCGCCCCTCGTACACACAAAACTTGTAAGTGTACCCTGAGGTACTCTCACAAATTTTGTACAGCTTCACGCCATACCTCGCCCGCTTTGAGGGAACATACTGGCGGAAAATGAGTCTCCCCTTGAACGCAATGAGAGACTCATCAACCGCGACCTCCCTTCCAGGTACGTAGGCCTCCAAAAATTTGGCCCCGAAGTGATCGATGACCGGCCTGATTTTGTACAGGCGGTCATAGGCAGGATCACCTCGGGGGCGGGGGGGGGACGACATGCTGCATTATCTGCATAATGCAGGCATTTCCGGATGGCCTCAAACCGGGAGCGTGTCATGGCGTACTGTAGAGTGTGGTCTGGTAGAGGACGTCCCCACTCCAGTACAGCCTGGCACTAGGTTTTTTGACTAGGCCCATGTGAGCACGAGGCCCCAAAACAGCCTCATCTCGGCTGCACTGACCGGGGTCCAGCCACCGGGCCTAGCCAAAAAGGAGCCCGGGTTTTGAGCGACGAACTGTTGGGCGTACAGGTTAGTCTGCTCCACCATTAGATTTACCAGTTGGTCACTGAAAAAATGACAAAAAAAGTAGTATTCAGTGAAGCCCACTGTGTAAATCTGCATGGGGGTCTTTTTGATCCGATGCACTAACAGTGGCCGGACGCTCCCCCTAAAAAAGGGTAAAGGGGGGGAGGGGCAAGGGGGCAGGCTGCAGTACCCCTGGGGGGGTCTAGGGTCACACAGCTGTGCTGTGGACCCAGGACACCCTAAGAGGATGACGCAACACTAAAAACCTTAACTTTCCCTAAAGTCTCCCTGCATGAACTAAACCTTTCCCTACCCTGTCCCTAACCTACCTTTTAGTGCCAGATGGCACTGTGGAGGATCAAAAGAGGGGGTGCTGGACACAGATCAGGGGGGACAGTCTGGAGATCGGGCAGCAGGCCCCTCTATCTGCGTAGTCCAACGGCCGAATGGAGGAGGAGAGGAGAGAACGGGGGAGTTAACCCCCGCCCACCCGTGCAGCCAATCAGAAGAGATCCTGTGAGGTGATGTCACAATCATCTCACAGGATCTAAGGATGGTGATTGGTGGTGTATTATCACACCACCGATCACCATCCTGTTCCGGGTTATCGGGTCACAAGAGACCCGAATAACCCGGAAATGCAGCAAACCGCAGGTCTGAATTGACCTCCGGTTTGCTGCGATCGCCGATGCGGGGGGGTCACAGGACCCCCCTAGGCATTGTGCCAGAGTGCCTGCCGAATGAATTCGGCAGGCACTCAGTTCCGATCACCGCCCGCGGCGCGGCGGTGATCGGAAATACACAGGACGTACGGGTACACTTTGTGTCCTTAAGTACCAGGACATCAGGGCGTACGCCCTGTGTCCTTAAGGGGTTAAACTGTTTGGTCTTTTATTAAATCAAAGTTTGTTTTGTATACACCTTGTGTCTCCTTATTTTTAACTCAGCCCCAAGAATGCTTCTGCTACACTGGTGATATATTTAATTTTTTTCACGCAAACTAATGCCACCCATGACGTCTGGATTTTCTGCATGGCATAGTTCACGTTGCAGCACCACTCTTGTGAACATGCACATGATCCAGATCCTCATGGGTGGCATTAGAATTTTGTGAAATAAATGTGAAGGGTAGTAGCCACACAAGTTTATTAAAGGGGGGGTGTCTCCTCTTAGACATTGGGTGCATATTGCTAGGATATTCCCTCCTTATAAGTGCGGGTCTCAATGTTGGGACCCACACCTATATCTGTGACATAGCCACACAATGTAAGTTTTTGTAAGCGCTTTCTCCATAGTAGTAGTGAATGGGAGTGCACTGCACATGACCTGCCACTGCTCCAATTATCTTCTAGGGGCCAGATGGAAACAGCCTATTCAGTGATCGGTTATGTTTGGAAGACCCATCGAAAAGCAATGGAGGGGATGAAGTGCCTGCGCAGTGCACTTACCAGAACTTTCATGTTTTCGATATAGGTGCGTGTACATGTGCTGGTACGCAACTATAAGCTATAAGTCAATGGTGGCATAACCTAGCGATATGCACCCATTGTCTTTGTTGAGACAACCCTATAAGCTATTGGCCCTTCCTCAATATTGCAAGGCACCATTGTGTTTTTGTTGTTTGGCAACATCACACAATCTGCCTCGTCACAAGAAATAATGCTTGTTAAAGGGGTTATCTGGGTTTAGAGCTGAACCCAGACATACTCATATTTTCACCTAGACTACCCCACTAAGCTGAGCTGAATCGCGCAGGGAAGAGGCATTTTATGTAGATTCGGTGACGTACTGGGGTCTCCATAGCGCTGCCAGGCTAAGGCTTGCGCCCATCAGTGAGCCCCGTGGTGTCGCCAGCATTGATGGGCCGGCTTTAGCGCCGCCCTAGGCTGTAAAATGGCTAGGGCAGCATTAAAGCCGGTGATGTGACCGAACACACTGGCGGAATTCTCCGCCTAGCAGTGTGTTATTGTAAGCCCTTGCTGTGCCCGATTCTGCACAGGGCAAGGGAGAGCATTGGAGCTTGAAATGCTCCGTTTATAACATCAGGGTGGCTTTCCGGGTGAAATTCTGTGTAGGTCCGGCTTCAGCTCTGAACCCGGACAATACCTTTACCAGCAGCATGTCCCTTGCTTGTCCCTTGTGCTAATCACGCTAGTTATGTGAGAGCGTCATCTGGAAATCATTAACTAAACAGTGAAATTTAAATTTAGCGCTATGTAGTTAATGAAATCGTGATGATGCTGATTCACATGGACCGTGACTCCCTCATATGAAAGGGCACAAGATTGACCGATGAACAAGCATTTGCTTCTTCATGTGCCAATCAGAGGGAATACGATCAATAAGGAGCTAAAATATAGCCCACTATTGATCGTGCAACATGACACATTCAGGGTTCACTGCCGTTTTGAAACTAAAACTCCCAAAGGCGATATAATAAACACAGAGTAGTGAGCCGATGGAAGTTTTACTTTCACAGCAGATTGAGTGCCCAAGGTTGCTGATCCCCTATACTGGACAATTAAAACACACACACACAGTCAAGTAAACACATATTTTTTTTTATTAGTGGAAAAAATAACTATATATATATACACACACACTCAGTGGAGTTAAAAAGTTTTCACTCCCCTGTTAAAATGTTTCTGTGCTGTAAAGAAAATGAGACAAAGATAAATCCTTTCAGAACTTTTTCCACCTTTTTAATGTGACCTATAAACTGTACCACTCAATTGAAAAACAAACTGAAATCTTTTAGGTAGAGGAAAAAAAAAAAAAAAAAAAAAAAAAATAATAATAATAATGTGGTTGCATAAATCCCCAAATAAAGTTCAGGTGCTCTAGTTGGTCTTTCTTGAAATTTTCTTAGTCACATCCCACAGCGAAACTCGTGGTCCACAGAGAGCTTCCAAAGCATCAGAGGGATCTCATTGTTAAAAGGTATCAGTCTGGAGAAGGGTACAAAAGAATTTCCAACGCATTAGATATACCATGGAACACAGTGAAGACAGTCATCATCAAGTGGAGAAAATATGGTACAGTGACATTACCAAGAACTGGACGTCCCTCCAAAATTGATTAAAAAAAATGAGAAGAAAACTAGTCTGGGAGGCTACCAAGAGGCCTACAGCAATATTAGAGGCGCTGCAAGAATATCTGGCAAGTACTGGCTGTGTGGTACATGTGACAACAATCTCCCGTATTCTTCATATGTCTGGTCTATGGGGTGGAGTGGCAAGACGAAAGCCCTTTCTTACGAAGAAAAACATCCAAGCCAGGCTGCATTTTGCAAAAACACATCTGAAGTCTCCCAAAAGTATGTGGGAAAAGGTGTTATGGTCTGATGAAACCAAGGTTGAACTTTTTGGCCATAATTCCAAAAGATATGTTTGGTGCAAAAACAACACTGCACATCACGAAAAGAACACCATACCCACAGTGAAGCATGGTGGTGGCAGCATCATGCTTTGGGGCTGTTTTTCCTCAGCTGGAACTAGGGCCTTAGTTAAGCTAGAGGGAATTATGAACAGTTCCAAATACAAGTCAATATTGGCACAAAACCTTCAGGCTTCTGCTAGAAAGCTAATCATGAAGAGGAACTTCATCTTTCAGCATGACAACGACCCAAAGCATACATCCAAATCAACAAAGGAATGGCTTCACCAGAAGAAAAGTTTTGGAATGGCCCAGCCAGAGCCCAGACCTGAATCTGATTGAAAATCTGTGGGGTGATCTGAAGAGGGCTGTACACAGGAGATGCCCTCGCAATCTGACAGATTTGGAGTGTTTTAGCAAAGAAGATTAGGCAAATCTTGCCAAGTCAAAATGTGCCATGCTGATAGACTCATTCCCAAAAAGACTGCTGTAATAAAATCAAAAGGTGCTTCAACAACAAAGTATTAGTTTAAGGATGTGCACACTTATGCAACCATATTATTTTATTTTTATATTTTTTCTTCCCTCTACCTAAACGATTTCAGTTTGTTTTCAATTGAGTTGAACAGTTTATAGGTCACAATAAAGGTGGAAAAAGTTCTGAAATTATTTATCTTTGTCTAATTTTTTTACATCACAGAAACCTGATGTTTTAACAGGGGTGTGTAGACTTTTTATATCCACTGTGTGTGTATGTATATATATATATATATATATATATATATATAATCTCATAACGAAAAAATAAATAAAAAACTATAACTGCTGAAACTTGGAAGGGGAGGTGGACTGTCGCCGTGTGGACTGTCTTGGGCTGGCAATGCTAGCCCCCCGTCCTCCGTGTAGGCTGAATAAAAATGACGGGCCCCAGGAAAGGACGCAGGGTGAATTTGTAGGGTCTGGAGAGAGAGAGAGGGTCTGAACTGGAGGGTTCCCAAGCATGTGTGGAGGAGGGAGTTTGGAAAGAATTGGGAGTAAAATACTGTGGAGGAGAAGGAGAAAATGATGCAGAAGGGAACACATGCTCGGGGGGGAAGTGGGAATGGGATGGTGTTCGGGAATGGGAAGGTTGCCAGAAAGTGGATTGGGCAAATGTGTGGGATGGGGAGTAGGTGTGGGTGAGGGGCAGAGTTGCGATGGCGGGCGGGGCAAGATTTCCCACGACACGTTCTTGAACTCATGCACTTGCTCGGTCGACATTTGGCACATCACAAGGACTAAGGTTAGCGCATAAAGGTGGTGAAGGCTGAGTTGACGCACTGACTCCGCCCCCTCCCAGCGGCGTATCAATTCATCCCTCATTAACTTTATTTATTTCGCAAAACCTTCTAGAGCGTTAGACACGACCTCTGCAAAGTTCACAAAATCACTGTGACTGCTCCTACCGAATCTATGGCTGTTCAACGGGGCTCTCAAATTCTGGCGGACATTTAAGAGCCTCTGTTGAACATAGTGTTCAGAGCAGGTGCATGACTAACAGGAGGGCTGGGGTGGTGATTGCTTCCAGGTCCGCCTCAAGAGGTGGGTCAGGCACCCGAGTGCTGCTGGCAGTTCTGTAGGAAAAAAAAAAGTTTATAATAGGCCTTCAAATACTGAATCCAGGTTTTATGCTATGGCTAACTCCGACCTTAGGGGGCTGCCCAAAACAGAGGGTCCAAACGCTCCTCTGTTTACGACAGCCCCTTTCACTCAGAGGGAGAGAACAGTTGTCCCTCCGACCATAGGGGGTTGCCTGAAACAGAGGGGCCAAACGCTCCTCTGTCTCAGACAGCCCCTTGCACTCAGAGGGAGAGGAAAGCAAATGCTTTTTCCAGTCCTTAAAAAAAAAAAGACCTTCTTAGGAATCCCAAGGCCGCACTATACATATATGGCGGCCTTGAGGTTGCTGCGGATACACTCGGGGCCTGAACCTCCCGGTTGTAATCCCTCTTGAAGCGGTCCCGGATTGACTGCCACCGAATAAGAACCTTTTGAACTGTGAAAAAAAAATAATTTGCATGCTGTTAGGTTAACAATATGATTGTGATAAAAATACATATTGCTGTACTTACCACATTGCCTCTGAGCCGCCACAGTGAGATCCCCCCCAGGTGGTGAATTATACCTCACGATCTCCCTCCAGAGCTGCTGGGTGCGCTGATTGTCGGCCTTGTGGCAGTCAGTATGGTCCCATAAATGGATGAGGAGTTGGTTATCGATGTGAGGAACAACAAACTCATCTTCCCTGGTAGAGACTCTATAACCCTGGAAGAAAAATAAAAATAAAATTTAGTGAAAGACCAAATGCAAATTAGAACTATGTATTTGATACTTTCACGTCCCCGACTGGCACGGGCTCTCCCACAAATTCTGGAGGAGACTGGGGGAACCTACCTGGCTGCTCTAGGTGCAGGTTCCTAACAAAAAAAAAATATAAATGTTAAACGATAATTATATTTTTTTTAAAGAGAATATACACTCACCTAAAGAATTATTAGGAACACCATGCTAATACGGTGTTGGACCCCCTTTTGCCTTCAGAACTGCCTTAATTCTACGTGGCATTGATTCAACAAGGTGCTGATAGCATTCTTTAGAAATGTTGGCCCATATTGATAGGATAGCATCTTGCAGTTGATGGAGATTTGAGGGATGCACATCCAGGGCACGAAGCTCCCGTTCCACCACATCCCAAAGATGCTCTATTGGGTTGAGATCTGGTGGCTGTGGGGGCCATTTTAGTACAGTGAACTCATTGTCATATTCAAGAAACCAATTTGAAATGATTCGAGCTTTGTGACATGGTGCATTATCCTGCTGGAAGTAGCCATCAGAGGATGGGTACATGGTGGTCATGAAGGGATGGACATGGTCAGAAACAATGCTCAGGTAGCCCGTGGCATTTTAACGATGCCCAATTGGCACTAAGGGGCCTAAAGTGTGCCCAGAAAACATCCCCCACACCATTACACCACCACCACCAGCCTGCACAGTGGTAACAAGGCATGATGGATACATGTTCTCATTCTGTTTACGCCAAATTCGGACTCTACCATTTGAATGTCTCAACAGAAATCGAGATTTATCAGACCAGGCAACATTTTTCCAGTCTTCAACAGTCCAATTTTGGTGAGCTCGTGCAAATTGTAGCCTCTTTTTCCTATTTGTAGTGGAGATGAGTGGTACCCGGTGGGGTCTTCTGCTGTTGTAGCCCATCCGCCTCAAGGTTGTGCGTGTTGTGGCTTCACAAATGCTTTGCTGCATACCTTGGTTGTAACGAGTGGTTATTTCAGTCAACGTTGCTCTTCTATCAGCTTGAATCAGTCGGCCCATTCTCCTCTGACCTCTAGCATCAACAAGGCATTTTCGCCCACAGGACTGCCGCATACTGGATGTTTTTCCCTTTTCACACCATTCTTTGTAAACCCTAGAAATGGTTGTGCGTGAAAATCCCAGTAACTGAGCAGATTGTGAAATACTCAGACCTGCCCGTCTGGCACCAACAACCATGCCACGCTCAAAATTGCTTAAATCACCTTTCTTTCCCATTCTGACATTCAGTTTGGAGTTCAGGAGATTGTCTTGACCAGGACCAGACCCCTAAATGCATTGAAGCAACTGCCATGTGATTGGTTGACTAGATAATTGCATTAATGCGAAATAGAACAGGTGTTCCTAATAATTCTTTAGGTGAGTGTATATAAATACACTTACTTCTTTCCAGCCCTGGTCCATGCTCTCGGGTGACGCCGAGGCCACAGCAGGTGAGCTGGAGGATGATGATAAAGAAGACTAGACTAAAGCACATACTGATTAATGCAATGAATCAAACAGTATTCCAAACTCCAAGCGTTGCTTGTTATACTTACCGGCTGCTGAATTCAACGGCGTCTTCTGGGTGGGCTTCTCTGCTCCGATTCAAATGGTGAAGACATCTGTACGAGACACAATACAAGACAAAATGCAGATTAAATAACGGTATATGAACATGTTTAGAGCACCATTTACAGAGATATCACATTTATAAAATATTTAGTTCAAGAACTTACTTTCAAGTAGATAAGCTAGTGCTTGCCCACCACAGAAAATCCCTCCAATTTACTTTTATTTTTTTTGTTTTTACATAGTAACATAGTATATAATGCCAAAAAAAGACATTTGTCCATTCAGTTTAGCCTGTTATCCTGCAAGTTGATCCAGAGGAAGGCAAAAAAAAAAAAACTGTGAGGTACCAGCCAATTTTCCCCACTTAAGGGGGAAAAAATTCCTTCCCGACTCCAATTAGGCAATCAGAATAACTCCCTCGATCAACGACCCCTCTCTAGTAGCTATAGCCTGTAATGAAGCCCCCCTCCAGTGCCATCGTCCCCCCTCCAGTGCCATCGTCCCCCCTCCAGTGCCATCGTCCCCCCTCCAGTGCCATAATCTCCCCTCGGTGCCATAATCTCCCCTCGGTGCCATAATCTCCCCTCAGTGCCATCCGCCCCCCTCAGTGCCATCAGCTCCCCTCAGTGCCATAATCTCCCCCATGCCATCAGCCCCCCCAGTGCCATCAGCCCCCCCAGTGCCATAATCTCCCCTCATGCTATAAGCCCCCCAGTGCCATAATCTCCCCATGCCATCAGCCCCCCCTCAGTGCCATCAGCTGCCCCTCAGTGCCATCAGCTCCCCCTCAGTGCCATCAGCTCCCCCCAAGTGCCATAATCTCACCCCGTGCCATAATCTCACCCCGTGCCATAATCTCCTCCCATGCCATCAGTCCCTCCTCAATGCGATCAGCCCCCCTCAGTGCCATCAGCCCCCCGTCAGTGCCATAATCTACCCCATGCCATCAGCCCCCCGTCAGTGCCATCAGCCCCTCCCAGTTCCATAATCTCCCCCCATGCCATCAGCCCCCCGTCAGTGCTATAATCTCTACCCAGTGATTTGTAGATAGAGATAGATGATAGACAGATAGATAGAAAGAGCTAAAGATAGATCGATAGATAGATAGATAGATAGATAGATAGATAGATAGATAGATAGACAGTAAAACTTTATATACTTACCAGTTTGTTTGCCAAGTTGATCCAAGATGGCCGATATGGCTGCTGGGGGAGGGGACAATTCTTGAGCATGCTCAGTGAGCAAATCGGTTTGAAATGGATCCGCCTCAAATGGAACCATTACAAACTGATCCGTCCCCATAGCCTCCAGGATCAGGCGGATGGCTACTGACCACGCAGCCGCACCAACCAATCAAACAACCACCTACACAGTAAACCGCTGATTGGGTTTTGATTGGCGTACGCTTCCTCAACCACCAAAAACGTTCAATATATCATTCTATGTAAGAAGCTGCTGGCATTCATAAAATATGACAATCTTCCTTATAACATGCAGTGTAAAAGGCAAATACATTTGATATAATAAAATAAAATATTACAAAATAAAATGGTGCCGATAGTCCTGTTAGCCCTACTAAGCTATAACAAATATTAAAGTATAACTGCCATTTCATTTTTTATGCTGTAATGGTATAGTGCACCCTACAGTACATGTGCATTTGTGTTTTAAAATGTAATCATTTTCTGTGTTACAAGAAAAAAAACTACCACAAATGTTTGCCACTTTAGCTTAGTGCAGCCCTCTCCTTAGTGCGTTGCCATGTGCAGTCCGTCTTTTCTTTTTTCAAAACAAGAGACGGATCAGCTCTGGAAGGAGGAGCTCAGCCCTGGATGCACGTTCACAGTGTTGTAGGACACTGGCTCCTCCTCCCAGCTTTTGTGCAGAGTCTAGTAATGCAGGCCAGGGACCAATCAGAGTGGTCCCTTGCCGACGATCGTTGCGATTGGTTATTCTATGCAGACTAACCAATCGGAGCGCGACACTGTAAAAATGCCTGTTTCAGACTGTGATCTTCACTCTGGGTGTGCCGCTGTGCCCCTCATGATTCCCGTGCCCCCAGTGATTTTTAGTGCCCCCCAGTTCCTCAAGATGCCGCCATTTCCCCTGTTTTCCCCTGACCCTCTGACACGGCATTGATGGCAGCGGCTTAGGAACAGAGTCGCTACCATCAGCAGAGTGTGTTAGCTGTAATTTACAGCTAACACTCTGCTGCAACGGGCGAAATCGGTGCTGGCACTGATCGGCCGTTTAATCCCATAGATGCTGCTGTCAGCAGCCGCCCACGGCATCCATGAGGTTGAGAGCTCCCTTTCTCTTGCATCGCCCTGCTGCAATGGCAGGGGTCTGATGGTTGCCATGGCAACCGGACGCCTTACAAAGGTGTCCGGGCTGCCATGTATCTAAAAAGGTGTCCGGGTTGCCCTGAGGGTCTGATCAGCCTTAGTGTAAATGCAGCAGTTCATTGCAATAGTCATCTATTGCAATGCACTGTTAAGTGATCAGGCCCACTGGATCTTCAAGATCCAGATGGGTCTTGATAAATAAAAAAGTGTAAAAAAAAATCTACTGGAGTCCGTTGCCTCCCATTGCCCTGCTGACCTGGGCTTCACATTACAGGAATCATGCTGTAGATAGGGTCAGTAAAGTAAAAGCATCAGTGGGAAAGCAGCACAGCTTACAATAGCAGACTATTAAAACAAATGCTTACTGATTTCATGTAATGCATGGCTTGTCTCTGATTAGCTGTATGTGAGAGGATACACACTGCTCTTGGGTAATGGAGGAGGTTGTCTGCATTCTGATTGGTCCTGCTTGTGTGCTAGTGCATGTGAGGAGAGCAAGGACTTATGGGAAGTGAGGGAAATACAGGACAGCCTCAAGAAAGGGCAAACATCACCACAGGAAGTGCAGCAGAAGGCATTTTAGAAGAAGCTGAAATACAGGCACACAGTAATATGGTTGCTAAGGGCTGAATACAGACATCGGAAAGGTAAAATTAGCTGAAAAATGCAGCTTTATGAATATCTTCCCGTTAGCATCACATATATTAGGAATTTCATTTTTGGTAGTGAAATGGCAGTTAGGCCTCTTTCACACGGGTGTTGCGGGAAAAGGTCCGGGTGCGTTACGGGAACACCCGCGATTTTTCCGCGCGAGTGCAAAACATTGTAATGCGTTTTGCACTCGCGTGAGAAAAATCGCGCATGTTTGGTACCCAAACCCGAACTTCTTCACAGAAGTTCGGGCTTGGGATCGGTGTTCTGTAGATTGTATTATTTTCCCTTATAACATGGTTATAAGGGAAAATAATAGCATTCTGAATACAGAATGCTTAGTAGGTGATCAATTTAGGGTTAAAAAAAATAAAAAAATTAACTCACCTTCTCCTCTTGTTCGCGTAGTTCCCGGTCTCTTCTTTACTTCTTTAATGGTGAGCTGTGGGCTAAAGGACCTTTGGTGACGTCAGATCACATGCTCCAATCACTTTGTACATCACCGTAGTGATGGACCATGTGATTGGAGCATGTGATCTGACATCACCACAGGTCCTAGCCGATAGTTCATCATTAAAGAAGTAAAGAAGAGACCGGGAACTACGCGAACAAGAGGAGAAGGTGAGTTAATTTTTTTTATTTTTTTTTAACCCTCAATTGATCACCTACTAAGCATTCTGTATTCAGAATGCTATTATTTTCCCTTATAACCATGTTATAAGGGAAAATAATACAGTGAATAGACTGTCACCTAGCAACCATGCGTGAAAATCGCACCGCATCCGCACTTGCTTGCGGGTGCTTGCGATTTTCATGCAACACCATTCACTTCTATGGGGCCTGCGTTGCGTGAAAAACGCAGAATATAGAGCATGCTGTGATTTTCACGCAACGCACAAGTGATGCGTGAAAATCACCGCTCATGTGAACAGCCCCATAGAAATGAATGGGTCGGTATTCAGTGCGGGTGCAATGCGTTCACCTCACGCATCGCATCCGCGCGGAATACTCGCCTGTGTGAAAGGGGCCTTACACTTTAAGAGTGTGCCAGTATACCACTCGAGATTAGTGTATTCCACAGGACATCCGCTGCAGTCAGATCAGTGCTTGATGTCCACTTGTTAGTAAAGGGTTTGTACTGCGTTTAATTGTATATACACAGGTCTGAGTCGGATATATAAATTGGTATATAGAATCTATAATGTCCATAAGAGGTTGTCTCTTCCAAAGATGTCCGTACTGGCTGTTGATTAGTTTGCCATATATGTTAAGCAGTTAATATCAAATGTCACTTAATTGATGTTATGTCCGTTGGGGGTAATGGTCCTGCTTCAAACCAAACTATGATTGCTAAATCTTACTGTGTGCAAAGGTGTCGTTATCCAATGTCACTGAGGTAGTATTGTTATCCAGTGTCATTGAGTTACTATTGTTATCCAGTGTCGTTGAGTTAGTATTGTAATTAGTAGAGCTCTTCTCCTATTTCTTGATAGAGCGCGGTTTTAGCACATATCCATGTATATTCAAAGTGGGTCTTGGGGTTTACAGGTGTATATCACAAACCAGACGCGTTTTGGAGTGTTAGCTAACTCCTTCATCAGTGGTTACCTGCTTTGCCATATCCTGCCAACTTTTATAGTCAACTAATAGGTCACTTGAGATAGTGATCGTTTCAAACATCCGTACTGGATCCATACCTATCTCCTGTGTATTTTGTTGATGTCTGTCATGCCTTACTCTGTCGTATTGATGTTCTGACCACATAATTGACTTATAGATAATAAAGCACACAGTGTTCTGCAGCCTCTCACAAAATAACGCAATAGCGGTTCCTCTGCGTTTTTTGCATTCTTATGTGCTTCCCACTATATCATTGCTTGTTCATTATATATTTTCATAAAGAAATGTTTATTTCATCAAAAAGGGGGTATTTCATCAGAAAGCTGACGTTTAAATGTTGGAACACAGCATGTTTCTGAGGTACGGCCCACTAGTATATTGCAGTGGTGATCATTTCAAGAATTCATACTAGATCCATACCTATCTTCTACACTTATCTAACAATTGTATATAAATGTCCCAATCTGTCATATTTAAAAACTGATCGTATATTTAATTATTAGATGATACAGAACAAAATGTTCTGCAGCATCCATTAGCAAACGAAGCAGCAGTGTCGCTGCACTTCTAATGCGTTATTTACACCTGGATGTATCCTTAACCGTATATTTTAATGCTTGTTGAGTAGGTTCTTGTCCCTGACCTTAAGAAGATAATTTGAAATGGTTCGGAAGGACTGTATGGGGGAAACTGGCTCGAGGAACAGGGCAGAGGCCCCCCACCAAGGGGAGATCGGAGTGCTGGTAGAACAGCCTGACACCAATTTCCCATCAGCGAGGGGCACCCACCCTAGATCTATAGAAAGCCGAACATTTCTAATTCTGCGTTAAGACCTCCCGGCAGAAGTGTATTAAATTCTAATATTTGTCTCGATTGTAGTCGTGACATTTTTTTATGTAGTCTCCACAAAGGTAAGTCCTTTGGGGTCCTAGTTATGGTGTTGCCTAAAATGATCTGATAGTTTGTCATAACCTTTTTTTATGTTTGATATATGTTCTGCAATTCTTTTTTTTAAGTGCTCTTTTAGTTTGACCTATATACTGTTTCCCGCATGGGCATTCTACAATATATATTACGTTCGTAGAACTACATGACAGAAATTCCTTAATTTCATGCGTTTACCCGTTCTGTGTGGACCTTTTTTTGTGTGGTCATAAAAAAGGCCTGTCTATCCAATTGGCTTAGGATTTTTCTATTACATTCAGAGGATAGATCATCAGTTTAAAAAAACTGCAGACCCCCTTTAACCCCTTAAGGACTCAGCCCTATTTCACCTTAAGGACTTGGCCATTTTTTGCAAATCTGACCAGTGTCACTTTAAGTGCTGATAACTTTAAAACACTTTGACTTATCCAGGCCATTCTGAGATTGTTTTTTCGTCACATATTGTACTTCATGACACTGGTAAAATGAAGTTAAAAAAAATCATTTTTATTTATAAAAAAATATAAAATTTACCAAAAAATTTTAAAAAATTGCAAATTTCCAAGTTTCAATTTCTCTACTTTTATAATACATAGTAATACCTCCAAAAATAGTTATTACTTTACATTCCCCATATGTCTACTTCATGTTTGGATCATTTTGGGAATAATATTTTATTTTTTGGGGATGTTACGAAGCTTGGAAGTTTAGAAGCAAATCTTGAAATTTTTCAGAAATTTTCAAAAACCCAATTTTTAGGGACCAGTTCAGGTCTGAAGTCACTTTGCGAGGCTTACATAATAGAAACCACCCAAAAAACTGATTTTACAAACGTCGTTAACCCTTTAGGTGTTCCACAAGAATTAATGGAAAATAGAGATACAATTTCAAAATTTCACTTTTTTGGCAGATTTTCCATTTTAATAATTTTTTTCCAGTTACAAAACAAGGGTTAACAGCCAAACCAAACTCAATATTTATGGCCCTGATTCAGTAGTTTACAGAAACACCCCATATGTGGTCGTAAACCGCTGTACGGGCACACGGCAGGGCGCAGAAGGAAAGGAATGCCATACGGTTTTTGGAAGCCAGGTTTTGCTGAACTGTTTTTTTTTACACCATGTCCCATTTGAAGCCCCCCTGATGCACCCCTAGAGTAGAAACTCCATAAAAGTGACCCCATTTTAGAAACTATGGGATAGGGTGGCAGTTTTGTTGGTACATATGATTTTTGGATGCTCTATATTACACTTTTTGTGAGGCAAGGTAACAAGAAATAGCTGTTTTGGCACCGTTTTTATTTTTTGTTATTTACAACATTCATCTGACAGGTTAGATCATATGATATTTTTATAGACCAGGTTGTCACGGATGCGGCGATACCTAATATGTATACTTTTATTTTATTTATGTAAGTTTTACACAATGATTTCATTTTTTAAGCAAAAAAAATAATGTTTTAGTGTCTCCATATTCTGAGGGCCATAGTTTTTTTCAGTTTTTGGGCGATTATCTTAGGTAGGGTCAGATTTTTTGCAGGATGAGATGACGGTTTGATTGGCACTATTTTGTGGTGCATATGACTTTTTGATCGCTTGCTATTACACTTTTTGTGATGTAAGGTGACAAAAAATTGTTTATTTAGCACAGTTTTTATTTTTTATTTTTTACGGTGTTTATCTGAGGGGTTAGGTCATGTAATATTTTTATAGAGCCGGTCAATATGGACGCGGCGATACCTAATATGTATACTTTTTTTTTATTAATGTAAGTTTTACACAATAATATCATTTTTGAAACCAAAAAAATTGTGTTTTAGTGTCTCCATATTCTGAGCCATATTTTTTATTTTTTTTTTGGGCGATGGTCTCAGGTAGGGGCTAATTTTTTGCGGGATGAGGTGATGGTTAGATTGGTACTATTTTGGTGGGCAAACGCCTTTTTGATCGCTTGCTGTTGTACTTTTTGTGATGTAAGGTGACAAAAAAATGGTTTATTTAGCACAGTTTTAATTTTTTATTTTTTATGGTGTTCATCTGAGGGGTTAGGTCATGTGATATTTTTATAGAGCCGGTCGATACGGACGCGGCGATACCTAATATGTGTACTTTTTTTTCTTTTCCTATTTTTTTCACATTTTTTTTAACTTTTTCTGGAGAAAATGACGTTTTTGTTTATTTTTACTTGAAACTTTAAATTTTTGGAAGGGAAAACTTTATTTGTTTAACTTTTTTTGAACTTTTTTTTGTCCCACTTTGGGACTTCAACTTTTGGGGGTCTAATCCCTTTTACAATGCATTCAAATACTTCTGTATTGGAATGCATTGGCTGTATGAGTAATACTGTGAGTATTACTCATACAGCTTCCGGCCTGGATCTCACAGGGGGCTGGATCTCACAGGCTCTTCACCGGAAGGCAGCGCGATGCCTTCCTTAGACATCGCGCTGCCTTCCATGCCATCGGGTCCCCCCTACAGCCACATGGGGACCCGATGGCACCGCCACACGCCACCACCGCAATAGGTAAAAGCAGCAAACCTCAGGTCTGAATTGACCTGCGGTTTGCGGCGATCGCCGACACGGGGGGGTCACGGGACCTCTCCCCGGCGTTCTGACAGGATGCCCGCTGAATGATTTCAGCGGACATCCTGTTGCGATTAACCCCCGCCTGAGCGGCAATCGCGATTTAAACTTAGGACGTACCGGTACGCCCTGAGTCCTTAAGCACTCTGGAAACAGGACGTACCGGTACGCCCTAAGTCCTTAAGGGGTTAATATACTTCTGCCGGGAGGTCTCAACGCAGAATTAAAACTGTTCGGTTTTCTGTAGATCTGGGGTGGGAGCCCCTCGCTGATGGGAAATCGGCGTCAGGCTGTTCTACTAACACTCCGATCTCCCCTTGGTGGTGGGCCTCTGCCCTGTTCCTCGAGTCAGTTTCCCCCATACAGCCCTTCCAAACCACTGTTTCGAATCATCTTCTTAAGGTCAGGGACAAGAACCTACTCAACAAGCATTAAAAGATACAGTTATGGATACATCCAGGTGTAAAAACGCATTAGAAGCGCAGTAAAACCGCTGCTTCGTTTGCTAATGGATGCTGAAGAAAAATTTGTTCTGTATCATCTAATAATTAAATATACGATCAGTTTTTAAATATGACAGATTGGGACATTTATATACAATTGTTAGATAAGTGTAGAAGATAGGTATGGATCTAGTATGAATTCTTGAAATGATCACCACTGCAATATACTAGTGGGCCGTACCTCAGAATCATGCTGTGTTCCAACATTTAAACGTCAGCTTTCTGATGAAATACCCAATTTTTGATAAAATAAACATTTTGTTATGAAAAGATATAATGAACAAGCAATGATATAGTGGGAAGCACATAAGAACGCAAAAAAACGCACTAAAAACGCGGAGGAACCGCTATTGCATTTTTTTTTACAAGCTATTGTGTTTTTTTGCGAGAGGCTGTAGAACACTGTGTGCTTTATCATCTATAAGTCAATTATGTGGTCAGATCATCAATACGACAGATTAAGGCATGACAGACATCAACAAAATACACAGGAGATAGGTATGGATCCAGTGTGGATTTTTGAAACGATCACTATCTCAAGTGACCTATTAGTTGACTATAAAAGTGGGTAGGATATGGCAAAACAGGTAACCACTTATGAAGGAGTTAGCTAACACTCCTAAACGCGTCTGGTTTGTGATATACACCTGTAAACCCCAAGACCCACTTTGAATATCCATGGATATGTACTAAAACCGCGCTCTCAAGAAATAGGACAAGCGCTCTTCTGATTATCTGATCCTCCTCCCCAACAAACTACAGGACTGTGAAACCTGAAGTCGGCGCAAAGGAACACGTGGGACGCCGAACCTTCACACAGGACCACGTGAGATGCCAGGCACCTCGGAGATCACACTGAACGTAGTCGGGAGTAGAGGCATTACGGTCAGAGCGGTCTTCAGGAAGGAGGTAACAGATACTAAGGTACTGACGTGGGACGCCGCGGTGTAGCGGCGCTACCGATAGATTTTTTTTGTAAAGGGCTATATCATCTGTACCATTATGATGATAAAATGGACACAATACTAACTCAACGACACTGGATAACAATACTAACTCAGTGACATTGGATAACGACACCTTTGCACACAGTAAGATTTAGCAATCATAGTTTGGTTTGAAGCAGGACCATTTCCTCCTCAATGGACATAACATCAATTAAGTGGCATTTGATATTAACTGCTTAACAGATATGGCAAACTAACAAACAGCCAGTACGAACATCTTTGGAAGAGACAACCTCTTATGGACATTATAGATTCTATATACCAATTTATATATCCGACTCAGACCTGTGTATATACAATTAAACGCGGTACAAACCCTTTACTAACAAGTGGACATTAAGCATTGATCTGACTGCAGCTGATGTCCTGTGGAATACACTAATCTCGAGTGGTATACTGGCACACTCTTAATATTTGTTATAGCTTAGTAGATCTAACAGTACTATCGGTGCCATTTTATTTTGTAATATTTTATTTTGTTTTATTATATCAAATGTATTTGCCTTTTACACTTTATGTTATAAGGAGGATTGTTATATTTTATGAATGCCAGCAGCTTCTTACATAGAAGGATATATTGAACGTTTTTGGCGGTTGAGGAAGCGTGTTTACTGTGCAGGTGGTTGTTTGATTGGTTGGTGTGGCTTGCATGGTCAGTAGCCATCCGCCTGATCCTGGAGGCTAGTGTCTCCTGCCCATGCGCCACACAGGTTATTGTACATGACTGGTTTTGAAGTATTTTAGCCTCTTTTATGCGCCGTTATTAATTGTATCTTAATGTAATTTAAATTGCCACTAAAGCTTTATTTTTTTAAGATATCTCTGGGTGGTCACAGAGTGCCTTTCGTTCCAATAGATTTATTCATTTTTACGGTCCATTCACACGTCGCAAATGGGTTCGCATCCGTTCCCCAATTTTGCGGAACGGGTGCGGACCCATTCATTCTTTATGGGGACAGAAAAGATGCGGACAGCACACAGTGTGCACAGTGTCCGCATCCGCATTTCCTCAATTGCGGACAAGAATAGGCAGTTCTATGGGGGGTGTCGGCCGGGTGTATTGCGGATCCGCAGTTCATTACGGACTTGTGAATGGACCCTTACCCAACCTTTTTGACTAGGTGAGTCAAACCCGACAAGAGCACCGGTTCTCTACCTATAGACAGGTGAGCCTCTATATTGCTTATTCATTAATCTGGTTAGAAAGGATTGTAAAAAACGTAAAGGGGGAGGGGTTTGCTTTTATGTAAAGTCCTTTCTAAAGCCCCCGCAATATGAATATATAAGTGGGGGAAACACACTGTGGGTAGAAATACACAGAGAAAACAATAATAGAATACTGATAAGGGTTGTTATAAGCCAACTAATATAACACAGAAATTCTACTATTAATGGAAATGAATAAGTTGGCAAATTATAATGAGGTAGTTATTATGGGGGACTTCAACTACCCAGATATAAACTGGGAAGATGAAACCTGTTTACCTTTATTAAGGAAATGGGTTCTTTGATAACTAAAGTTAATTTACCTTTCCCAACTGGTGCACTGTGTCACAGGGCTGGTGCATAGCAAATGTGGTACCAACATTTAAAAAAGGGGTCAAAATGAGTCCAAATAACATAAGATTTTTATCAAAACTGGTAAAAACGAAAACTGTCTTATTTACCCATAGCAACCAATCAGATTCCTCCTTTCAATTTTCAGAGCTCATTTGGAAAATTAAGGGTAGACTTATTGGTTATTATGCGCAACTAAGTCACTTTTCCTTTACACCAGTTTTGATAAATCTCCCCCTACATCTGTAAGTTTAACATCTATTGTTAGTAAACTGTTTTAAAGTTTACTAAGATGCTATCCTAGAGTATTTAGATGAAAATAAGTGTATTACATCATATCAGCATGGGTTTATGAGGGATCTGTCCTGTTAAAATTATTTAATCAGTTTCTATGAAGAATTAAGTTCTAGACTGGACCAGATTGGGTCTTCGGATGTCATATATCTAGATTTCTTGGAGAATGCTAGACTGAGGAAAAATTGTGTATTGAGTTTGTACAGTACATACTCTAATTGGGTCACCGTCAGTAGTGGGGTACAACAGGAGGCAGTATTGGGCCCTATTCAATATATTAATCATCTTGTAGAGGGATGGCACAGTAAAATATCAGTCTTTTCTGATTCTCAGGGAATTAAGAAAATGAAAATACTTAAAGGGGTTGTCTGGGTTCTGAGCTGAACCTGGACATATCCCCATTTTCACCCCTCTGGCCCCTCTAACATGAGCATTGGAGCTTGCTTGTTTATATTTTCTGTTTTCAATCATTTTTATTTGGTTTTAACACATTAACCTGTTCTGGACACATGACGTACCGGTACGGCATGTTGTCCTGGTACTTAAGGACACATGATGTACCGGTACGTCATGTGTAGTTCCGATCACCGCTGCCCGGCGGGTGGTGATCGGAACTGGGTGCCTGCTCAAATATCCTTTTTTTATTAAATTTTAAATTTTTGGGGTCTGTTAGGTTTAGGGTACGTTCGTGAACACCTGTGCCCCCAAACACGCACACCAAATAAAGTTTAACACGCACACACACACACACTCACTCCCCTATGGCCCGCCGGATGTTCTCGGCCGAGGAGGCATACGCCCAGCTTGCCTCCGAGTCCGAGAGCCCCAGTGAGGACGAGGATGACCCCACTTTCCTTTTCTCATCCGCGTCCTCCTCATAATCTAGCAATGTTGATGAGCCCCTAAGGCGGCGGAGCAAGGGGACCCTGTGGCCCACACTAGTACGAGCAGCTCTGGGTCTCGTACTAGTTTTCCGGCACCAAATGGGACATGGTGCCAAAAAAAAAGGCCATCAAAATCTGCCTTCCAGAAACCATATGGCGTTCCTTTCCTTCTGTGCCCTGCCGTTTGGTCATACAGCAGTTAACAACCACATATGGGGTGTTTCTGTAAACTGCAGAATCAGGGAAATAAATATTAAGTTTTGTTTGGCTGTTAACTCTTGCTTTGTTATTGGAAAAAAATGGATTAAAATGGAAAATTTGCAAAAAATTGCTATTTTGACACCGTTATTATTTCATTTTTTTGACCGTGTTCATCTGAGGGGTTAGGTCATTGGGTATTTTTATAGAGCAGATTTTTGCGGACGCGGCGATACCTAATATGTCTACTTTTTTAAAATGTATTTATATCTTTTACACTATATTAACTTTTTATAAACCAAAAAAAAAACACATTTTAGTATCTCCATAGAGTGAGATTTTTTAAAGTTTTTATCCGATTATCTTAGGTAGGGGCTCATTTTTTGCGGGATGAGAGGACGGTTTTATTGGCACTTGTTTTGGGGGCATATGACTTTTTGATCGCTTGCTATTACAATTTTAGTGATGTAAGGTGAGAAAAAAAAAAAATTTGCACAGTTTTTTTTTTTTTTTTACCTTGTTCATCTGAGGGGTTAGGTTATGGGGTATTTTTATAGAGCAGATTCTTAAGGACGTGGCGATACCTAATAGGTCTACTTTTTTATTTATTTTAGTTTTACTAATATTTTTTTTTAAACAATTTATGTTTTAGTGTCTCAAGTCTAAGAACCATAGTTTTTTATCCGATTGTCAGTGGCTAAATTGGGGAAGGGGAATATAAATTTAGTACTCCATGGAAGTGTGGTACTCCCTGAAGCAACCAATAATGCAGAGGCCCGGATGATCGGGGCACGTGTCACACTGAGTGGTGGTGTCCTTCCGTATCCCCCTCCTGTGACACACTTTGCACCATTTTTGGGTCAGTCCCTTCTTTCAAGTATGGGGGACCACACCTGTAAAGTGTTGGTCAGGGACGATCCGGGCGCCTCCAGTTCCCGAGGTACTCCGGCCTGCTCTTTCCCGGTCCGAAAAGATCAGGGACTTATGGACTGCCTCATAGAACTGAAGGAATTTCCCTGTGTTGCCAGCGCTCCGGGACAGCACAAAAGAGTTGTTCAAGGCAACCTGCACCAAGTAGACCGCAACTTTTTTGTACCATGCCCGGGCTTTGTGCATTGCATTATAAGGTTTCCAGTGGTAAGGGCACGGGTCTCACCCCTGGGGATAGGTACCTAAAGAGGGTGGGTAGGGAGGCCGTGTTGATTTTTCTGCACGGTCGCACAAGCGGACGTGGATCTGGCGGCGAGGGACTGGAACAAAGGGATACTAGTATAAAAGTTATCCACGTACAGGTGGTAACCCTTATCTAGCAGTGGGGGCATAACGTCCCACACAAGTTTCCCGCAAACACCCAGAGTGGGGGGACCTTCTGGGGGTTGAATACGGGAATCTCGCCCCTCGTACACACAAAACTTGTAAGTGTACCCTGAGGTACTCTCACAAAGTTTGTACAGCTTCACGCCATACCTTGCCCGCTTTGAGAGAACATAATGGCGGAAAAGGAGTCTCCGCTTGAAAGCAATGAGAGACTCATCAACCGCGACCTCCCTTCCAGGTACATAGGCCTGCACAAATTTGGCCCCAAAGTGATCAATGACCGGCCTGATTTTGTACAGGCGGTCATAGGCAGGATCACCTTGGGGAGGACATGCTGCATTATCTGCATGGCGGTCCCCTTGCTCCGCCGCCTTGGGGGCTCATCATCATCGCTAGATTATGAGGAGGACGCGGATGAGAAAAGGAAAGTGGGGTCATCCTCGTCCTCACTGGGGCTCTCGGACTCGGAGGCAAGCTGGGCGTATGCCTCCTTGGCCGAGAACATCCGGCGGGCCATAGGGGAGTGTGTGTGTGTGTGCGTGTTAAACTTTATTTGGTGTGCGTGTTTGGGGGCACAGGTGTTCACGAACGTACCCTAAACCTAACAGACCCAAAAAATTAAAAATTTTATAAAAAAAAGGATATTTGAGCAGGCACCCAGTTCCGATCACCACCCGCCGGGCAGCGGTGATCGGAACTACACATGACGTACCGGTACATCATGTGTCCTTAAGTACCAGGACAACATGCCGTACCGGTACGTCATGTGTCCAGAACAGGTTAATGTGTTAAAACCAAATAAAAATGATTGAAAACAGAAAATATAAACAAGCAAGCTCCAATGCTCATGTTAGAGGGGCCAGAGGGGTGAAAATGGGGATATGTCCAGGTTCAGCTCAGAACCCAGACAACCCCTTTAAGTATTTTAATTTTCTTAATTCCCTGAGAATCAGAAAAGACTGATATTTTACTGTGCCATCCCTCTACAAGATGATTAATATATTGAATAGGGCCCAATACTGCCTCCTGTTGTACCCCACTACTGACGGTGACCCAATTAGAGTATGTACTGTACAAACTCAATACACAATTTTTCCTCAGTCTAGCATTCTCCAAGAAATCTAGATATATGACATCCGAAGACCCAATCTGGTCCAGTCTAGAACTTAATTCTTCATAGAAACTGATTAAATAATTTTAACAGGACAGATCCCTCATAAACCCATGCTGATATGATGTAATACACTTATTTTCATTTAAATACTCTAGGATAGCCCTCCTGATGCACCCCTAGAGTAGAAACTCCATAAAAGCGACCCCATCTAAGAAACTACACCCCTTAAGGTAATCAAAACTGATTTTATAAACTTTATTAACCCTTTAGGTGTTCCTCAACAGTTTATGTCAAATGGAGATGAAATTTCAGAATCTCTATTTTTGGTAACCTTGCCTCACAAAAATGTAATATAGATAAACCAAAAATCATATGTACCCTAAAAATAGTCCCAACAAAACTGCCACCTTATCCCGTAGTTTACAAAATGGTGTCACTTTTATGGAGTTTCTTTTCTAGGGGTGCATCAGGGGGGCTTCAAATGGGACATGGTGTAAATAAACCAGTCCAGCAAAATCTGCCTTCTAAAAACCACACAGCGCACCTTTCCCTCTACGCCCTACCGTTTGCCCGTACAGTTGTTTACGGTCACATATGGGGTGTTTCTGCAAACTGCAGAATCGGGCAATAAATATAGCATTTTGTTTGGCTGTTAACCCTTGCTTTGTTGCTGGAAAAAATTGATTAAAATGGAAAATGTATCATTTTACATTTATAATTCTCTAATTTAATCTCTATTTGCCATTAACCTTTGTGGAACACCTAAAGGGTTAACGACTTTTGTAAAATCAGTTTTGAATACCTTGAGGGGTGTATTTCATTTTTGGGTGGTTTCTATTATGGTAAGCCTCACAAAGTGACAAAAAATTTGGGTTTTTGAAAATTTCTGAAAAGTTTCAAGATTTGCTTCCAAATTTCTAAGCCTTGTAACGTCCCCAAAAACTAAAATGTCATTCCCAAAATGATCCAAACATGAAGCATACATATGGGGAATGTAAATTAATAACTATTTTTGTAGGTATTACTATGTATTATAGAAGTAGAGAAATGAAAACTTGGAAATTTGCTAATTTTTCCAAAATTTGGGTAAATTAGTTTTTTTTTTTATAAATAAAAATGTAAATTTTTTACTTCATTTTACCAGTGTCATGAAGTACACTATGTGACAAAAAAAACAATCTCAGAATGGCCTGGATAAGTCAAAGCGTTTTAAAGTTATCACCACATAAAGTGACACTGGTCAGATTTGCAAAAAATGGCCTGGTACTTAAGGTGAAGATGAGCCTGGTCCTTAAGGTGAAAATGAGCCTGGTCCCTAAGAGGTTAAGATACATTGCATATATGCATTCAGAGTATGTTGTCAATTTGTTTTGTAAACAATTACCATTTCAATTATGACACAGGGAAATTACAATGTGAACATATTGAAGGATAGTAAAATAAAAAACAACGGTGTATCGTCCCTGAGCCCCAGTTTGTCCAATCAAATATTCAGTGTTTACATGAAGGGTGTGTTGACCACAATTGCCACATTTTGTCTTCCTTGGTATTGTGTAATACCCTGTAAGAAAGTATTGTTTTCATAGGCATATGTAGTGTTGAGTGCTGCTTCTACCTCCTTCAAATCCAGAGGTTTTGGCTCTCTCCAGTGCCGCACCACCACCAGTTTTTCAATCACTAAAACATAACCTATTATGGTTCGAAACGCGCTGTAAAACGCTCAAGTGAGAACCAGGGCCATAGGGAAGCATTGGTTTTCATGTGTTGAGCGTTTTACAGCGCGTTTGAACGCGCTGTAAAACGCTCAAGTGTGAACCCAGCCTTAGAGGAAAAGAGAATGGCCCTATTCCAGGATTCAGCTGTGTATTTCCTTCCCGTTTCCTTCTCCCAAGTTATGATGGGGGTTGTTTTCACAAATGTCGTGGTTTGTGATAGAATGTAATTTATCGGTCTCAGTATCTTAGTCCTAGGAGAGGTAAGTTTAAAAAGGGTTATGATATCAGCATTAAAGGAGGGAGGAGTCTAATGTAGAGAGTTAAGTAGATGTCTCAACCGCAGGTACTTGTAGAAATCTCTATGTGGGATTTCATAGGTCTCATGTGGATCTGTAAAAGACAGCAATGTCTGTTGAGAATACAATCGTTGGATTGTGTCTATCCCTCTTTGTGTCCAGTAAGTTAAAGATATATTATCTATTAATGTTCCTAGGGATTCCAAAGGAGCTATCGCAATGCAATCCCTTGATGGTGTAGCTACCGAGAAGTGGAATTTGCGCCATAGCTCTATTGAGTGTTGTACTATATATGACTCGATAATTTTCAGATTTGGGTCTAGCACTGAGCCAAGCAATAAGGCCTTAAGGCCTCTTTCACACGGGCGTTGCGGGAAAATGTGCGGGTGCGTTGCGGGAACACCCGCGATTTTTCCGCGCGAGTGCAAAACATTGTAATGCGTTTTGCACTCGCGGGAGAAAAATCGCACATGTTTGGTACCCAAACCCGAACTTCTTCACAGAAGTTCGGGCTTGGGATCGGTGTTCTGTAGATTGTATTATTTTCCCTTATAACATGGTTATAAGGGAAAATAATAGCATTCTGAATACAGAATGCATAGTAAAACAGCGCTGGAGGGGTTAAAAAAATAAAAAAATCATTTAACTCACCTTAATCCACTTGATCGCGTAGCCCGGCATCTCCGTGAATCACCATGGTAAAAGATCATGTGACGTACCATGTGATGACCGGAGTGACGTCATCACAGGTCCTTGAACTATAATTAATGCTCACCACAGGTCCTATTTAGTAAAAGAGACAGACGGAGATGCCGGGCTACGCAATCAAGTGGATTAAGGTGAGTTAAATGATTTTTTATTTTATTTTTAACCCCTCCAGCGCTGTTTTACTATGCATTCTGTATTCAGAATGCTATTATTTTCGCTTATAACCATGTTATAAGGGAAAATAATAATGACCGGGTCTCCATCTCGATCGTCTCCTAGCAACCGTGCGTGAAAATCGCACTGCATCCGCACTTGCTTGCGGATGCTTGCGATTTTCACGCAACCCCATTCATTTCTATGGGGCCTGCGTTACGTGAAAAACGCACAAAGAGGAGCATGCTGCAATTTTCACGCAACGCAAAAGTGATGCGTGAAAATCACCGCTCGTGTGCACAGCCCCATAGAAATGAATGGGTTGGTATTCAGTGCGGGTGCAATGCGTTCACCTCCCGCATCGCATCCGCACGGAATACTCGCTCGTGTGAAAGGGGCCTTAAGGTTATGGGTCGGAATTGCACTTTGTTCTATGTAAACCCAGTGTTTTTGGCTTCTGTCCACCAGTTCTTCAGGATGGAGAGGTTGGTAGCTACATAATAGCGATGTAGACATAGTAGTCCCATTCCTCCCTTCCATCTCCTCCAGATCATCAAGGTGTATGAGACTAGGCTTCCTATTCCCCCAAATAAACTTATTGAGTAGCTGTTTAGCTTTCAGAAAAAAACTATTGGGTAGGGCCAAGGGAAGAGTCCGGAAGATATACAACACTTTGGGCAATGTAAACATCTGGAAGGTGGCTATTCTGCCCACCCAAGAAACGTCATGTTTTGTAAAGGTAGATACGTCTTGTTCTATAATTTTCAATAGCGGTTCATAATTATAGGAATAAAGCATTGACGGGGTCTTAGTAAGTTGAATACCTAGGTATTTTATCTTTTTGTCTTGCCAGTCCAATTGGATGGCAGATTTCATTGATTAAAGAGTCTCCTGGTGGAGATTCAGGGGCAGCACCTGGGACTTGGATACATTCATCTTATAATATGACAAAAAGCCATATCTAGAGATGATATCTAAAGCACGTTGTAACGAACTGATTGGCTCGGTTAGGGTGAGTATGATATTGTCCGCATATAGAGATATAAGGTGTTCTTTGCCTCCTATACTGATTCCCTTGATATTTTCATCTAAGCGGAGGTGCTGGGCCAAAGGTTCAATGGTCAGCGCAAATATCAGCGGAGACAAAGAACACCCCTGGCGCGTCCCATTCCCAATTTGTAAAGGCTCAGAAAGAGCTCCATTAGAAAAAACTCTTGCTGTTGGGTTACTGTAGAGGTTTTGGATTGCTGAGAGTATTGCCCCCTTAAAGCCCATATGTCGTAATACCGAGAAGGCGAAGGACCAGTTAATACGGTCAAACGCCTTCTCGGCGTCCAGCGTAACCTCCACCATTGGGACCCTATTTACTTCTGCGTAATCCAAGATGTTCAAGACACGTCTAGTATTATCAAAGGCCTGCCTTCCCATGACAAATCCTGTCTGCACCAAGAAAGGTACGACATGTGACAATCTGGATGCCAGTATATTTGCATATAACTTAATATCCACATTCAAAAGGGATATAGGGCTAAAGTTCTGAGGAACATCGGCTGGCTTCCCTGGCTTGGGCAGCGTGACTATTAGTGCAGATAACATCTCGGATGGGAAGGGGACACTCTGTGCAGCCTGTTGGAACACAGATTCCAGGCAGGGGGATATCAGTGTGGAAAATCTTTTATAGAATTCGCTTGAGAGACCGTCTGGGCCTGGAGTTTTTCCAGAAGGCAGCACTTTAATAGCACCAATAATTTCTGCTATGGTGATGGGGGAGCAGAGAAAAGCCAATTGTTGGTCAGTCAAGTCCGGTAAATTTGCATGGTCTAAGAAGTCTTGCGTCGATGTGATTATATTATCTAGAGGAGATTGTTGGTTCTCTATATTGTAGAGGGTGTGGTAATATTCTTTAAATTGGGCAGTTATTTCTCTAGGGTCTGTGAGTTAGCCCCAGTTGCCTGATGTTTAATGTAAGGAATTCTAGAACGTGTGTGCTGGAGCTTTAATCTGGAAGCTAAGAGTTTACCAGCTTTATTGTTTTGTGCATAGTATTTGCCTTTAGGCTACTTTCACACTTGCAGCAGAGTTATCCGGCAAGCAGTTCCATCGCTGTACATGTTTTTATACACCGGATCCATAGTTCCGGCGCAGGAAAGCAACGGCCGGATCCGTCAAACCGCATGAAAACGGAGGTATGTTTTCGCCGGATCAGCCGTTATCATCCGGTTTCAAACGGAAAGACGGATCCAGTATTAAAATTTTCAAAGATCAAAAAGATTAAATTACTTATGCAAATAGTACAGTGGCTATAAAAGACAAGCGAAGGTCACTTACCCCTCAGATGCTTCCTCTGAAGATTGCAAAGATGATGCCGGACCATATTCGTTTTGGATTTCAGGCTCTAATCCTTGTTTCACGCTGGAGAAGACGTCTTAGAGCCAGACGGCGTCGTCAGCGTCGCTATTGGGTGCATCCAATAACCTCTGTTTCCTGAATTGAGGGATTATACAGAAAAGTTTTTGAATTACTTACGGATGAGCGTTGAAAGTTTTGATGATCTCTTACAACTGGTGTCACCTCGCATCCAAAGACAGGACACCACTTTCCGCCACAGTTTCCCCAGCAGAACGCTTATTGCTGGCTATAAGGTAAATAAAAAAAATGTCATTATTATATATTGTTAACTTTATTTTTAGCATAATGTTTTAAGGTTGATTTTTATGGTTTTAAGGTGACACCATAAATCTTTCAGAACCCCATGTTAGAGAAATCTCCTAATTTTTTCAAGCATCACTGTACAAAGTGCAGAATTGCGCATGCCAATGAGGCTCTGCATTAGTATTGTTCACTGTGACTTCAACATCTTGTATGGTCACGATTTTACCCATATATTGGCCATTACCGATGTTGAAAGCACTGTGAGCAATTGTAGTCTTAAGCATACACCTATTGTTCACTATGGAGAGCCCCGCCTATCATTGCATTTTCAAAAAAATAATTTGGCCGGAGAAAATTACAACATAACAAATGAATGGCCATAAGATCCCAAAGAATTGCGTACAATTAATGTACCTTTTGTATTGTATTTTTTTTGAAAAGTATTTTACTATTATTTACCCTATATATATATATATATATATATTTTTTTTTTTGGCAACTGGAGAAAGTTTCACATCACTCCATTTTCAATTTCGGCTTGGGATCAACAGTTTCCATTATTGTAAAGGAGGCATGCCGTGTTTTGTGGGAACAAATACATGAGGAATTTATCCCACATCCAACTCTCCAAAATTGGACAGAAATTGAATAAACATTTTGGGAGGTTTGTCCCAAAATTGTTTCCTATTGCATCCGTGCGGTAGACGGGAAACATATTAGGATTATCAAGCCCCAAGGCACCAGATCAGAGTTTTTCAACTACAAGAAATATTTCTCTATTATCCGAATGGCCATCGCTGATGCCCAATATCGTTTTGTTGCCGTCGACGTAGGGGCCTATGGACACACCAACGATTCAATGGTTTTTAAAAATTCTTATATGGGCCGCAGTCTATATAACAGACTATTTGATTTTCCTCCGCCTCAACCACTGCCAGGTACAGATGCACCACCCATGCCGTTTGTTTTGGTTGCTGATGAGGCCTTCCAAATGTGTGGAAATCTTCTGAAACCATATTCCAGCCGCGGATTAAATTAAAAAAAAACGCTCATTCAACTACCGCTTGACCAGGGCTCGAAGGGTGGTGGAATGCACATTCGGGATTTTGGTTGCAAAATGGAGGATTTTCACTAAACCCATTCATATGAAAGTTGAAACTGTCGATGAGGTGGTAAAGTCTGCTGTTGTGTTACACAACTACCTCCTTAAAAAAGAACCCCTATATGTGGAGCAGATACCGGAGGACAGCGAGATGGCCAGCATTCAAAATTTTGGACCGCGGTCAAGTGTAGTGGTTCCAAGGATGAGAGACTATTTTGCAGATTATTTCTGCTCGGATGCCGGAAGGGGGATTGGCAGGACCAATTTGTACAAACAATTTGCGATTAATTTTCCAGGAACGGTTAATGTGATTATGTTCGGTTGCCTGTTTATGCGGGTGGTTACAGTGGGGTGTATTGTTGCCTAATAGTTGTATATTTAATTTTATGTTCATTAAAATTTGTTTATCACCGTACATTGAGTCTTGTTTCGTATATTTATGTCCCCACTCTGGAGGAGCGACACATACTAGTGTCGCTCCACTGGCGCTGGTAGATTATGTCAGGCCTGTTTACACACAATATTTGTCAACCTAATCTCCCCACACTGGAGAAGCGACACATACTTGTGTCGCTCCACTGGCGCTGGGAGATTATGTCAGGCCGGTTATACACACTATCAGTTTTCTCCCAGCACTGGTGGAGTGACATAAGTATTGGTCGCTCCTCAAGCGATGTGAGATGTTAATTATATGTATACACTTAAAAAAAAACACAAAAACAAATTTTCAAAACAAAATAACTTTGATTTTTCAATACAATTTTTGTAAAAATAAATTTATAAATAAATAGGAAAATAAACTAGTTGGAGTAGAAGGTTGGGGGGTGGAGGGCAGAACACGGTTTGGCCCCCTCTGTCTTGTTCTTGTGCCCCTGTGGACATATAACTGTGTGTTGTGGGAAGTACAACAGAGGGAGTGTGCAATCTGGAGGATAGGGCAGGAGAAGGAGTTGACCGAGCAAGAGTTGAGGGAGTGGTGAAAGTGGTTGAAGGAAAGCAATGGGGAGGAGAGGTAGAAAAGTGCTGAGTAAAGAGGTCGGGGGTTTGGGAATGGGGATGGGGATGGGGAGGCGGGGATGGGGATGAGGAAGTTGGGATGGGGGATAGGTAGTTTTCGATGGGGGATAGGTCTGGGGCGGGGGAAGGGATGTGGGGCGGTGCTGTACTTGCCACAAGACGCTGTCCACCTGTCTTCGGGCCTCAAACAGCTGGTCGGGCGTAAACCGTTCTATCACGGGGAGCAACGATAACTAATAGTGATGCACTGGACCCAACTGCGACGTCAGAACCGCCCCCTCCTGCAGACGTCACACAGTGTCCTCCAAAGCGGAAACTCTATTGATGAATCCGATCAAGGACTCGTAAATGAGCCTTGTGAGATCCTCGTTGTCCGCCTGCCGGCTCTTACCGGTCCTCTGGCGACGCATGAGGGCCTAGATGCTACATGTAAAGTTGCATACCCAAAAAAATGAAAACATACTGTACAAAGATAGAGCCCATACATTGTAGTAGTGTACAGAGAAGTGTCTATGTACAGTATGTATTTATTTTTATTTTTTTAAGCAACTTCAGATGTATCATATGAATCACGCTTTGCTCATCTTTACACCACCCAATCCATATGTGTATGTCCCGAACAGAGTGCCAAATGACAGTCTGCCTGGGCCACACACATACATTGGAGATCAAATTTCCTAATTATTATAAACATTATATCTTACCTTCGCAGCTGTAGGTACCCTTAGGAACCCCAATGCGGCCGAATATCTGTATGTTTCTCCAGACCCACTCGGGCGCTTAACCTCCTCATTGAAGTCCTTCTTGTAGCGGTCCCTCATTGACCGCCACTGCACCATGATTGTCGTCCCTGGCAACAACAAAAAACAAAACAAAAATAAATAAAAATTTGTCTTAAAAATACTTTGTTTTTGGACATCCAAAATGGTTTACTATTTGATTGAACCTGCCACAACAACAATAAAAAAAAATTATGTTAACTATCGGTAGCAGTGACCCATTTCCACCAAACAGAAAACCAATTTTGACAAAAAAGCAGACGTAAGCAGTATACAAATTAAATACGATATACTTACGGCACTCATCCCATTGACTGTCACTGAGGTCGTCCCAATTAGGCACAATAGCCTCACAAATCTGGAGCCAGAGGAGCCGGGTTGCGTGATGGTCTGCGTGGCAGTGGTCGATCTGGTCCCACATTGGTGGTCGGTCCTCCACCATCTGGATGAGGAGGTCGTTGTCGATCCAAAAACCAGCGACGTCCTCCTCATCCGTTCTGGCGGAGGCTCTGGAACCCTAAAAAAATAACATTAAATTAAGTTAATGTTTTAAACATTTGTAATTAAAAAGACTTTGAAAATACTCACACGACCGCCGCGTGCTCCCCAACTTCCTCTGGCTGAGGCTCGACGACCTCTCTTTGAGTCAACGGGATGAGATGACTGTAATAAAAGACAAAAAATATCAATTTACAAACATACACAACATATTTCTGAGATAAAAAAAAATCTAATAAAATAAAAAACCTACCGCTTGCTGTTCTCCACCCCCGACTTCCTCCTCTCCTGCTGTCCCTTGGCCGGGAAGCATCTCCTCCGCAGACGATGACTGTGAAATAAAAAAAGAACATTTTTACAATACTGTCATAATATTACAATGGGGAATGCTTCAAAACTTGACATACCGTATCATGTCGCCGACGCTGACGTTTATAATTTTTTTCTACAGGCACTTCATCTTCAAGTGAGTCTGGGAGCTCTCCTCCAACACGAGAGCTCCCAGACTCACTTGAAGATGAAGTGCCTGTAGAAAAAAAAATTAGATTTGAACTTTTCATAATACAACATATTACTTACTGGACATTCTTTTTGTTATGGACATCACAAAATGTGGCAGTCAGGCTGGCTTGCATGCAGGCTGCAGCTGTTTTGCGGGCAGGCTGGCAAGCTGGCTTGCGGGCAGGGCAGGGTGTTCGGTCTCTGAACTTTTATATTTTTTTGCCTATATTTGAAAAAAAATAATAGGAGTGGTATTCAGGTTTTTTAAGAGAGGACCACTACTCCTATCATATACTAAGCACTTATACCACCTGCAGTTCCTAGGGCCCACAGGTGGTACAAGTACATAGTAGATACTAGGAGTGGTAGTACCCAGGACTACTGCCCCTAGCATCCACTATGTACTTGTACCACCTGCAGTCCCTATGCAAAAGTAGATAGGGCCCACATGTGGTCCAAATACATAGTGGATGCTAGGAGTGGTAGTAAACAGGACTACTACCCCTAGCATTCACTATGTATTTGTACCACCTGCAGTCCCTATACAAAATTACATAGGGTCCGCAGGTGGTATAAGTACATAGTGGATGCTAGGAGTGGTAGTAACCAGGACCACTACCCCTAGCATCCACTATGTACTTGTACCACCTCCAGACCCTATGCAAAAGTAGATAGGGCCTGCATGTGGTCCAAGCACATAGTGGATGCTAGGAGTGGTAGTAAACAGGACTACTACCCCTAGCATTCACTATGTACTTGTACCACCTGCAGTCTCTATGCAAAAGTACATAGGGTCTGCAGGTGGTACAAGTACATAGTGGATGCTAGGAGTGGTAGTAACCAGGACTACTAACCCTACTCCTAGCATCCACTATGTACTTGGACCACATTCGGGCCCTATCTACTTTTGCATAGGGACTGCAGGTGGTACAAGTACATAGTGGATGCTAGGAGTAGTAGTCCGAGGTGCTACTTCTCCTAGCAGATATTTATTTATTGTTGACCAACTTAAAAAAAAAAAACGTTATACTCCCCTTCAATGCCGTCCTCCCTTCTCCCTCTCAGGCTGGAACGAAGAGACCAACAGGAAGCATACTGCGCCCACAGCTCCTCCTATTTGATTGTGCAGGCGCAGACTGAAAATCTGGATCAGTCAATCTGGAACTTAATACATTTCAATGGACATTAATGCCTGATCCGTCATTCCGGCAAGTCTTCAGCCATTTTCAGTCTTCAGTCGAAAACACCGTACAGTGACTGAACTGATGCATCCTAATGCATCCTGAACGGATTTCTCTCCATTCAGAAAGCATTAGGATATAAATGATCAGTTCTCTTCCGGCATTGAGCCCTTTTGACGGAACTCAGTGCCGGAAAAGAAAAACGCAAGTGTGAAAGTACCCTTAGTCTTAACTAGGGTTCGTTCATAATTATGTGGGAGCAAGTTTCTTAGTTGGTTGCGAATATTCACTATAGATTCGGAGGTGGTAACAGTGGGGCTTTTCTTGTTTAATCTTTCGAGTTAATAGAGTTCAACCAATAATGTATTTTGCTTTTATTCCCTAGCTTTCCTTTTTTTATGGCTAATCTTCATTAGCGTTCCCCGTATAAATGCTTTGTAAGCGTAGTAACATAGTGTATATAAGCTTGCCATTCATAATACACATTAGAAGCTGTACCAGTGTTAAATTTAAACAATTCTGTGGTGGCATTTTCTATTTCTTTCCCATATGTGGAATGGCCCAGGAGAAAGGTGTTGTTTCTCCATATTTTGTCTGGGTTGCCTTCAGCACCTTCCTGAATATCAAGTGTTATCGCTGCATGGTCTGACCATTTGATTAAATAAATACCAGATTTGCTGCTATTATACAATAATGCACGATCTACTAAAAATAAATCAATGCGAGAGTATGTTCTATGGCATTCTGAGAAAAAGGTAAAATCCCTTTCTGTGCTATGATGTGCTCTCCATACATAAAAGAGTTCCTCTGTCGACAGATCTAGTGGGGTTGCTGGTTTCTATTGAGGGGTCTAGTATGCTGTTAAAATCACCGCAAAGCAACAGGCGACCCTGTTTAACCTTATTGACTCTTTTCATTAGCCTATGCAGGAATGAGATTTGTCTACGATTGGGTGCATACAAGTTAGCTATAGTGTAGATATTATTATTCAGGATCACATAACAACCTCTGGGATCCATTATTTGTGCGATCCATGTGAAGGCAACTGTATTTCTAATAATAATTAGAACACCTCTTGTCTTTTTTTCTGAGTGCGATTGCATGATTGTTCAAAAGGAATGGTGATTCAATCTATGCTCATCTTTTTCCATAATATGCGTTTCTTGCGCACACAAAACATCAGCGTGGTGCAACATGACCTCCTTCTGTGGACAATTTAGACCCTTCACATTAAGTGACATAAAGTGGAGAACCATTGAGTCAGTATAAGGACGCAAAGGAGAAAACTGGCTCAGGACAGCAAATATAACTACAACCAAACATAAAAATCTGTGTAAACTGTATAACATCTACTTGTCTGAGAGTCCCTGAGGAGTTTAGAAGATAAAGGATACAGGACGCAACTCTAGGTTGCTATCAGCAGTATGGGGGTATAGTCTGGTGTGTTACCAGAAGGAGTGTATGCAACTTTTCCTCTGCACCTGGTGATCCTAATGGAGCGATAGTGGGGTCAGCCTGGTGGATAGGGTGAAGCAAATTTCCGTTGCCGGTCTGTATTCTTCCGAGGTTGAATCTGCTCAATTGATGCTGGAGTCATGTTCCATGAGAGTAGTAGTTTTCTTCCTTCTTCTAAAGTCTGTATTGAGTACAAAGTGCTATCCTTGGTTAGTAGGATCTTCACTGGGTACCCCCAGCGGTAGGGGAAGTCGTTCTGTCTCAGTTTGGTGGTAATTGGAGCCAGCAATTTCCTCTGGCAGAGAGTTGTGGCTAAAAGATCTGTGTAGAGCTTAACGGTTTGGAAAGGATCTGGTAGGACCGGCTGACAGTATGGCCTCTTTAACATGAAAGAAGTGCACTCTAGCTAGTGTGTCTCTGGGAATCATTTCTGCCAGATGTGTGGGTCTAGGGACCCTGTGAGCTCTGTCTATAATGGCGTCTTGAGCTGATAAAGTGGGTAGTAAAGACCGGAATAATTTTTGTATGTAGGAGGTAATGCTTGAAGGAGAGACCATTTCTGGGATACCTCTCAGCTTAATATTATAGCGCCGTGAACGGTCTTCCAGGTCAGCCAGTTTAGATTTCACTCGTTGCAGCTCATCCGCTATATCATTATGAGCGTCGATTATGGTATTTTGAGACTCTGCAAATTCCCCCATTTTCGTTTCAATATGTAGCACTCTAGCATCAAGGGCATGTACAGAAGCTTATATAGGTGTCAGCAATGTAGTAATGTTCTCATGGAGAGAGGATTTCAAGGCAATTAACATGCATTTAAGGGCTTGTTCAGACACTGGAAAAAAGGGACGCGGGTAATGTCATTAGTGCATCTGTCATATGGGTGGTTATCCCTTCATCTGAAGAGGAGGCTTCCTCTGTATCAAGTGGGCTTTGATGATGTTCATGGTGCCCCTTGCCCTGTTTCATATTGTGTGGTTCAGGGCTCTTCTGGCCTAGTAGCATGGCGCGTTTCCCGCTCCCCCTCATGCGCTATGGTGGCTGCGCTCTTTGCTTGTAAGGGGGGAGTCGGTAGGACCCGGTGCTCTGACCTGTATGGAGCCGCTCTCACCGGTGATATCTGTGAGGCAGGTGAAGGGAGGATCTCTGGGTCTGGTGGAGTTGGAGAAGAGCGGAGTGAGGAGATCGCGACGCCACCATCTTTGCCGCGCTCCGGCTCAAAGAATTGCCTCAGGCCCGACTCCGGCTTGTGTGGCGTCCTGCGGGTTTTCCCCATCTCTGAAGGGTTCCAGTATGTCAGCGGCTGCAGTTCGGCAGCTGCAAGCCCTGTTCAAGGTATGGGCGCCGGGCTGATGGCTGTCTTTGTTGCTGGGTGCGGGAGAGCAGGCATTATGTGGCCATCTTCCTCCGGTGCCTGGCCACACCCCTTCTTTGTTTATATTTTCACACTGCTAAACAGAGGCTTCCACCTAGCAGTGTTGCTGGTGATGTCACCAGCACTGATGGGCGGGTTTTAGAACTGCCCTAGCCATTTTACAGGCTAGGGCAGAGCTAAAGCTTGCCCATCCGTGCCGGTGACATAACCGGGCTCACTGCTAGGCAGAAGACTGCGCTTAGCTTGTCCTATGGAGAGCTTGGTATGTCACCAGATCTCCAGAAAAAGCCTTTGGCCTGTACAATTAAATGCAGGGCAAAGGAGAGCATCGGAGCATAAAATGCTTCGATGCTCATATCAGGGGGGCTGCCTGGGTGAACATGGGGGGTATATCTGGATTCAGCTCTGAACCCAGACAACCCCTTTAAATATTACTTTATTATAATTATATTCCTAAATACCTTTCATTAGTTATGATGGCTCGTTTTGTCTAGGGAGCAATCATTAGGAGAAATAGAATGTCCGCCATCCTATTAGTGCACACTAAACCTGTCCTCGCACAGGAGGATAAGTTACTTCTCAACACGAGCTAAAGAGCTGCCTCATCCTCCTTTCTGTTCTTCTTGTCAGGGATTATGATCCTGAATACAGCTGATAACTTTAGCTGAATATCTGTGGTAATGGAGTAGAGCTGAAGTACAGAGATGATGGACAGGACACTGGGGTAATGTGGGGCTGTGGTAATGGAGACTGCATACAAGTGCTGCTGCTCATTTTCCACACCCCTCCTCTCTGTACTTTGTCTTTTCATGAACTCTATTCTATCTCGGTGTGCAGTTAAACTTTAGGGAGACTGTATCCTTTGTGTAGAACATGCATCTCTAGTCCTTTCTGGTAGCAAAACAGTTACTGGCCGTCTGAATGACAGGCAGGTCTCATATATGACTGTGCACATAATCGTGCAGGCCACCAACATTCCTAGCTAACCCCTAGCTTTAAAAAAAATAAATACAGCATCCTTCAGCAAAGCAAAAAACATAAATAAATCCTGAAGGTGTCCTAATGATTTAGTGGACAAAAAATAAGGACATGGAGGCAGTGGCAATAAAGTAGTGGAGAAAAAGAGGTTCTTTTAATGCATGTTATGGCAGTGCAAACAAATGCTTTTGAATCCCTTTTGTTAGATGTAGAATCACTGCGCATCAGTATTAGGCTTAGTTTACACTTCATTTATTTGGTCAGTGATTGTCAGCCCAAAGCAGAACAGGTGCACATCTATTCATGATACCTAATCAAAGAGTAGGCTTGGATCTTGAATTTGCCTCACAATAAGTTTTGGATATACCTGACCAAATAACAGAACTGTGAACTCCGGCTTACAGGTCAATATATCTATTATATACCCAGGTCTAATTTGTCGGCGTGGCCTACAATTTAAGGACTGGCTCCATGACGTGTGTGGAGGTTGTCAACAATAAGGCTATGTTCACATCACTTTTTATTTTTCCATTGTTCTGATCTGTCCGAAGAACGGCCCAAAAAAAGCGGATCCTGTAGTTTGAGCATCCGGCTTCATGCCATCAGTAGTTGGTCAGCATTTGATCAGTATTGGTAAGGCAAAAGCAGGAGTGGGTCCAAAACAGAGATAACATGTGATGGAAATATTTGCATGTTTTGGACCCACTCCTGCTTTTGGTTTCTAAAACATGATCAAATCCTGATACAAAAAACTGACCATGGAGTGCTCATGCTCAATTTGCATGGGTTTGGGCCATTTGCCTCTGAAATCGGCTTTATTCAGATGGAAAAGAAATCCTGCATGCAGGACTTTAATGGTCTCTGTCACATGGTCAGTATTTGGTCAGTTTTTTCCTTCAGTATTTGACCAGTATTGGTAAGGCAAAAACAGTAGTGGGTCCAAAACGTAGTCATTCCTCTGCCGAATGGTGATAATGCGGCTGTCACTACGTAAGCAAGTCAGCATGCATTTGGCCATCTATCCAAGGAACTTCCTTCCTCCATCTCAACTGCATACTGCCAAGATCTGTCAGGGTCATCTGCATTGTCTTTATCGTCGCCCTATAGCTCCTCCTGCTACTCTCCTGTCGCTTGGGCAGATAAATCACCTAGTTCTTTATAGAATTCCTGGGCATTTATGTCGTCCTCCTCCTGTGCCAGTTCAACCTCCACAAGGCTCAGGTGGCTGCTACGTCTTTTGTTCTCTCACCAGTCCGATTTATCAGCATCCCCTCCAAAACATAAAGGTGTCGAATTACATCATTCATCCCAAAGTCCTGGCAGGTATCACACATGAGCTGCCACTGTCTAACATCAACGTTACACTGGGGTGTAGTCCTGTCCATCTGCATCAAGAAATCGGTCACCGGTTTCCTCTGCTTTTACAGTCAGACCAACATGTGGACGGTGGAGTTCCACTGTGTGGAAACGTTGCATATGGATGGGGATGTGGGGGAATGCCATTCTGCCTTTGCAACTCATAGAGGGTGTGTTTTGATGGTAAGAGTGGCTGAAGTGCACGCACAGTTTCCTTGACATTTTCAAGAAGTCTTGAAGAAGACTTCAGGAACCGGGTGACAACCAGATTGAAGGCATGCACCATGCAGGGCACATTGGTCAGCCCTCCCTGATGCAGCCATACAGAATTTTCCTCCCATTATTGGTGATCATGGTTCCTAGCTCCAGTTAGTTGATTACGCAGAGCAGTTCCTCCCTGGTGTGACTCCATTCACCCAGGCTGACCAGGCGCAGAACAGCATGACAACACCGTGCTTTGCACAGGTGGTATGCTGGAGGACCACTCTGAACTGTGCCTACAGTGGAGGTTGAGGACAAGGTGGAGGCAGAAGAGAAAGTTGCCATGGAAATCTCCCAATTACAACATGGAGGAGGCAGTGCCATCACCTGGCCAAGTTGCTGGTGTGCCTGGGCCAGAACCACATTTATCCAGAGGGCTGTAAAAGGCATATATTGTCCTTGGCCATAGTAACAGCTCCACACATCAGCTCTGGCATGAATTGTACCAGATACCGACAAGCTCATGAACTGGCCACCTACTGCTCAACATATGTATGCAGGGCTGGTACAATTTTTTTTTTTAGAGAAGTAATGACTTCTTGGGGCTGTCCACGATATGAAAAGGGAGGGACTGTAGTACCAGCAACTTGGCCAGGTGCAAGTTCAGCTTTTGCGCCGTTGGTTGAGTGCACGTGTACTGTTGTCTCTTTGCAGTCACCTAGCTGATTGTTTGTTGGTGAAACACATGACGAGGAGTAGGAGGAGAATCAGGAGCAATAGACGAAGGAATGGAATGACTGTTTCCTTCTGGTGAGGTTGAGGAGCCCTGACTGCTGTAGAAGGCGTGCGGTCTGTTGGGAGATGCAGCGCTTGCTGCATCAGGCTGTACTACTACATTAGTTCTTCAGTTTTCCCAGGCCACTTTATGGTGATGCTCCATGTGTTGACCCAGGACCTTGGTGTCAACATTAGCACCCTGACCATGCTTCACCTTCTGCCGACATATCCTGCATACTGCCACTTAACGTCCTCCAGTGACTTGATAAAAAATTCCCACACTGACAAGTTTGGCATTTTACCCTTAACATTCTGTGCTGACTGCCTGCCGCTGCCCTTATGAACTTGTGCACCGCTAGTTGTTTCCTGACCGTCGGCTTCTTAGTAGCAGACAGTCTACCCCTTGCGCGTTTGGCTCCCAGGGTAGACCACTTGCAACACGTGCTCACACACGAGACCTCTCCTCCAAGACTATGCTGGCCTGTATCTGCTGAGTGGCCTCACTAAGCTTGTCCTCCTTGAAAAGCAGAGCAGAGCTGGCAGCATGCTTAACTTCCCAAGCAGTAGGAGCAGCAAAAGAAAGAGGCAGTTGCAGGACAGGTGATGGCACAGAGGTTTTTTTTCTGGCTGTATTTATGTATGTCACCTGAGATGTTGAAGTGTAAGTCCACCATTCCAGTAGAGCTGGATTGTTGGTCAAAACACAACCGCTGGATGACAGTGGCAGCTCTGGCCTGTTGCTGTGGCTGCTACTACCCCCACCCCCCTTCTGCTGCTACTTGCATTTCTGCCATTGCCAGTTTATTTTGAGGGCCTAGGCAACTGTCTGTTGGCCATAGTGTGCAGTAACTGAATCAGTAATGTAACACATGAAGTATGATAGCGCAGCAGATAGACTAGAAAAACAAGCCTATATATTACACCACCTGTTAACAAGGAGTCTGATGCACCATGCGTCTGTGTATAACTGAACAGATTAATTATTAATGGCGCAGCAGAACTAGGTATACACTCCTATATATTACACTGGCTGTTGAGACTAAGTCTATGTGTAACAGAACAGATTAGAAGTGAATTGCACAGCAGTGGAACAAGATGCACTAGACAATTTCGTAGTCTGCACTGTCCTTGCAGTCTCCCTGTGCTCTGCCTACGATCTCCCTATACAAAATTCTACAACTGAAAGATTGCTAAAACACTGTGACTAACACTTGCCATGTCTCTCCCTATGCTCAGCTGACAGAAAATGGCGGGCATCGGGATTAGGCTTTTTATAGGGCTGTAACATGCCGGGATGGCTATCTGCTGATCGGCTGACTGTATGGCATCATGGGTCATATCTCTTTCCCGGGCTTCTCACTTTCATTTTGTAATGTGTAGCCGCCATCTTAGGAAAAAAAGATTCGTTACCACGAAGCTCAAGGAAATTCTCATAAGTGGCAAATCAACGTTTTCCTGAAATTCGGATTGAATTTAGTTTGTTTCACGTCGATTCGCTCAACACTAGAGGGGACCAAGCCAACTGAGAAATTATGTGCTTGCTCCTCCAACCTGAAAACAAGATCAGTCTTGTAGATCTGTTGGGCGACTGTCAGTGGGATGTGGGATTTATTTTTAAGAATGGAAGAGATAGCACCATTAATCTTTTTGAGAGAGATAGGAGAACATGGGGAGGATGATTGTAACAGCATAAGTTTAGAAAGAGAGGGCAAATAAGTTCCGTATTTAATCTTTTTTAGCTTGCATTATATCAGCAGATCAGGCTTTATGTAGATTATAATCGTAATAATCTTTATTTATATAGCACCAACCTATTCCACAGCGCCTTACAATCAGAGGGTTCATGTACAAGCAGAGTCAAAAATAACCAAGTAAACAAAACAAAACAAAAAAAAGAGGAGTGTGGGACTTGCTCACAAGAGCTTAAAATCTAAGGGGTGGCATAGGGGTGACAGAAAAGGTAAAAAGTGCTTGCTTTGTACAATGGTCTGGTGTTCTTAACAACATAGGGGAGTAGATCTAAAGCTGCATGAGCCAGCCATCAACTGATATTTGTAGTGCTTTTGAGTGCTTTTGGTGTGATGGATAGTGTTTAATGGATCAGGTTCAGAAGAATGATGAAGAGTTATTAGGGAATGTGATAGTCCAATCTAAAAAGATGTGTTTTTAGGGAGTACCTAAAACTGGGTATGTTGTGAATTAACCTAATTTTTTGGGGTAGGGCATTCGAGATAACTTGTGCAGCTTAAGAGAAGTCTTGAAGCTGGGAGCGAGAGGTTTGGATTATGGTGGATGTTACTTGTAAGTCATTTGCATGAGGGAGAAGCTGTAGTGTAGCACTGTGGAGAGATTTGGGTGAGAGAATGCGCAGTTTTAGGGCTCATTCAGACGGCCGTATGCTGTCCGCAAAAATACTGAATGCTATCCGTTTTTTTGCGGATCCGCAAAAAAAATGAAACATGTCCTATACTTGTCCGTGAAAATCAGGACATGGCCCCATTGAAGTCTATGGGTCCGCAAAAATACTGAATGCTATCCGTTTTTTTGCAGATCCGTTTTTTTGCGGATCCGCAAAAAAACGGATAGCATTCAGTATTTTTGCGGACAGCATACGGCCGTCTGAATGAGCCCTAAATTGAATTTTGTACTGTATGGGCAACCAGCGCAGAGGGCTGGCACAGGTCGGAGGCATCGGTGTAGCAATTAGACAGACAGATGAACCTGGCTACTACATTAAGGATAGATTAGATATCAACAAACAATGTATCACTTTGCCTTTAAAGTGGTGTCTATAAGGTACAATGGGATGTTGTCCCAGGATCACTTATTTATATGCAAGCGCTAATGTTTTATGTGCCAAATCTGGCCACCAGCACCACACATCCAGGATGTGACCAGGGATCTAATAATGTATGGTGCTGGTGGCCAGATTTGGCACATAAAACAATAACGCTTGCATATGAAGTGATCCTGGGACAACATCCCATTGTATCTTATAGACACCACTTTAAAGGGAAAGTGATACATTGCGTGTTGATATACACTGACACTGTAAATAAACAATATTGGCACACATCTCCCACAGTGGACAACTGTATACTAATGTGTGAGAGAGAACAGTGAAATGGTTGCTGTGTCCTTATAATTTGTGGACAAACGCCGCCTTCTCACATTGAGCCTGTTTTTGTAAATCTAGTGGAGAGCCACAAGTTTTTAATAAGTAGTATTTAATAAAATGGTATTTTAAGCGTTCTATTTATTTAGGCGGTTAATCAATGGTATTAAAAAATAATAAAATAATTACTCACCTCATCCGCTTGATCGCGCAGCCGTTATCGTCTTCTTTCTTCTTCTTGCAGGACCTGCAAAATGACCTTCAATGACGCCATCACGCTCACCACGTGGTGAGCGCGGTGACGTCAGCGCAGGTCCTGCTGAATGAAGATACAAGATCCTTCTATCTTCATTCAGCAGGACCTGCGCTGACATCACCGCGCTCACCATGTGGTAAGCGTGATGGCGTCATCAAAGGTCCTGCAAGAAGAAGAAAGAAGACGATAACGGCTGATGAGGTGAGTAATTATTTTATTATTTTTTAACCCTCAATGGACATTTTACTTAGGATTCTGTATTAAAGAATGCTATTAAACAATGTCATTGAATTTGTGGGCAGTGGCCAGCGGGGCTCAGTTGCTCCCCAGGAGCAACTAGGCCCGGGGCAGCTGCCCCTTTTGCCCTGCGTTAAAGACAGCCCTGATGGTAGTGCCACACACTGAGATGAAGGTTTAGGTAGATTAGTGGATGGAGTTCAATTTTTGAAATATTCAGTTTCAGGTAGAGAGCAGACATGATGAAAGAGACAGCAAACAATCACTGGTGTTCTGTAGTGCAGCAAAGGTGATGTCCTGGGTTGAAGTGTACAGCTGAAATCTGTCTGAAAGGGGCCGTGTAGAGAGAAAAGAGGAGAGGACCTAGGACTGAACCGTGAGAAACCCCAACGACGAGAGAGTGAAGGGGAAGAAGAGCCAGCAAATAAAACACTGAAAGAACATTGATAGGAAGAAAACTGAGAGAGCGGTGTCCTTAAAGGGCTTCTGTCACCCCACAAAACTCATATTTTTTTTTTGGATAGTTATATTCCTTATAGCGCGATATAGGAGAATATAATAGTCTTACTTACTTTCATGCGGCCGATTCTTTAGAAAACGAAGTTTTATAATATGTAAATCAGGGCTCTACCAGCAAGTAGGGCGTCTACTTGCTGGTAGCCGCAGCAGAAAACCGCCCCCTCGCCGTGTTGATTGACAGGGCCAGCCGTGATCTCCTCCTCCGGCCGGCCCTGTCGGCATTTCAAAAATTGCGCGCCTCTGGTCATTCGGCGCAGGCGCTCTGAGATGAGGAGGCTCGTCTCCTCAGAACTCCCTCAGTGCGCCTGCGCCGATGACATCACCGAAAGAGAAGACGTCATCGGCGCAGGCGCACTGAGGGAGTGCTGAGGAGACGAGCCTCCTCATCTCAGAGCGCCTGCGCCGAATGACCAGAGGCGCGCGATTTTTGAAATACTGACAGGGCCGGCCGGAGGAGGAGATCACGGCTGGCCCTGTCAATCAACACGGCGAGGGGGCAGTTTTCTGCTGCGGCTACCAGCAAGTAGACGCCCTACTTGCTGGTAGAGCCCTGATTTACATATTATAAAACTTCGTTTTCTAAAGAATCGGCCGCATGAAAGTGAGTAAGACTATTATATTCTCCTATATCGCGCTATAAGGAATATAACTATCCAAAAAAAAAAAAGAAGAGTTTTGTGGGGTGACAGAAGCCCTTTAAGTCCGATAGATTGGAGCATGGTGAGTAGGAGTTGTTTGTCTACAGTATCAAATGCTGCAGAGAGATTGAGGAGAATTAGTAGAGTAGTTACTGTTGCATTTAGCTTTCAGGAGGTCATTTATTTAGGAGGGCAGTCTCTGTAGTGTGTGAGAACCAGATTGTAATGGATCAAGGAGAGAGAAAAGAGAAAGCAGATAAGGTGAGACCAGGAGTTTGAAGATGAAGGGGGTATTGGAAACAGGTCTGTAATTAGTTGCATAGGACGGCTCAAGAATAGTTTTTCTGTAAAAAAAATATATATATATATATATTGGTGTTATGACAGAGTGTTTGAAAGAAGGGGAGATACCAGGAGGTTAAAAATTTTAGTTAGGCCTGTATGCGGAACAATTTACTTCAATGGGTTTGCCCCAAAAAAACATAAATGAAGGTGTGCATTCTGTTTCTGTATGTACGCGTGGACGTTCTACAAAAAAAGATAGAGCCTTGTCCATTTTGCAGACAGGGATAGGGATTGTTTTAATGGATCCGCAAAAAAAAAAACACATGCAATGTCATACGGACGTCATCCATATTTTTTACAGACCGTAAAATACATAGTCGTGTGCATGAATTGGAATATACCAGGCATGAATTGGAATATACCAGTAATAAGCCTAGAAGCCTAGTACGCCTTCCCCATTCCATCCCGGTAAGCTCACTCTTCCGGGTTTTTGACCTTTTAACCATGGCATCTGAGGAGCATCACCACTTGGAAGCGAACCCGAGTTCGGGAAATGTTTTTTTGCAGTACAAATTAATTTAGGAAGTTATTACGTGAAGTCTCGCGAGACTTCGCAAAGCAATAACTTCGGCTCATCAGAGCCAAAACATTCTCATACTGTACGAAGCTCCTTCTCCGTACAGTATTGGAACGAAGTTTTATGCGAATCAACTTCAGATGTTTCATCCGAAGTAGATTCTCTCATCCCTAATCACCATATTTTGACCCCCATACTTTTTTTTATAGTTATATCTTTATATCTCCTGAGCTGTGTGGGGGCTGATTTTTTTTGCAGGATGAGCTGTAGTTTTTATTGCTACCATTTTGGAGTGTGTGACTTTTTGATCACATTTTATAGCTTTTTTTGGGTAAGAGAAGTGATGAAAAAATTGTGAATTTGCCATTTTGACCCTTTTTCAGTTACACCATTAGCCATATTGGTAAAATATTTTGATATTTTAATAGTATAGGTGTTTTCTGATGTAGCGATGCCCATGATTCTTTATATTTTTTGTTAGTTATGTATTCATTAATTTTTTCTACAGAAAGAGGGTGATTTAAATTTTTATATATTTTTAAAAATGTTTTAATATTTTTATTTTTTTATCTTTTTTATGGTTTTGTAGTTCGAGTTTGAGGCTACAAGACTAACAATATATTTTTTTTATTCTGTACTATTATGTTTCATATAGTTTTATGATTGTAGTAGAACTGCTCATTTATTATGTTGGCCTGCAACCTGCTGGCCAAAATAAGAATTGCAGCTCCGCTCCAATACCCTGGGTCTCTTCAGCGAGACCTAGCATTTTGAAACCAATTATCAGAATCCTCATTTGTCCAGTTTATGAGCTTTTAAATGCTGTGATCACACTTGATCACGGCATCTAAAGGCTTTAATGACCATGATCAGCCGGTAATGAAAGGGTTAAAGTGTATAATACTTGTATTTTATATGTTACTTTTTTAAATTTGCAGCTTAAAACCAAAGAAAATATGAATACCATCTGAGCCAGTAGATAGAGAAGATAAAGATTGACAAACTTCAGTCATTGTTACCTTTTAATGACTAACTGAATAGGTGACAAATTGCAAGCTTTTCAGACTACTAAGGTCCTTCATCAAGGGAAGCAGTGAACTGGTAGTTGAGTATTAAGCTAATCATGGGTTGAAACTGATTGAAATGTTCATGAAAGTTTTTTAGTTGTTGTACAAATTCAGTCCAGGTGATTACTGTATAGTGTAACAATGACAAACATTTGTAATGCATTTTTCTCACAAGGATTCAAAGCGTGAGGATAGTTGTGGGGAGGGGGCAACTCCCTGCTAAGTGACTGGCTGGCATATACTGTAGGCACACAACCCCAACACACTATGCAGTAACTTTCGTAGGAAGCCAATTTGTATATTTTTGGAGTGTGGGAGGCGTAACATAGTACATAAGGCCGAAAAAAGACATTTGTCCATCCAGTTCGGCCTGTCATCCTGCAAGTTGATCCAGAGGAAGGCAAAAAAAAAAAAAAAAACTGAGGAAACACAGGGAGAACATACAAACTCAATGCAGATGTTGTTCCTGGTCAGAATCAAACCCAAGACCCATCATTGCAAGGCGCCAATGCTAACCTTGCAATATCAGGTAAGATGGGAGAAGAGGACAGGTAGTCACTTTCATGCTTGGCCATGAAAAGATTTTGCATACTTTCTATTGTGCAACTAGTCTGTTGAAAAAGATATAAAACCTGTCCACTCATAATGATCAAGGACAAGATAAAGATTCCCAACACAAATCATGATTAGAAGGTTCCAGGTACCTTTCCCTGCACCACAACAAATGCGGTCTGCTTAATGGTTTGTACTGTTGTGGAATACCACTCAGGAAACGCAAGAATAAGGTTTATTACGGTTAGCCGGGAGCATCAACCGCTTCAAAGGAAAATGCTCAAAGGGGGAGAGCCCCACACTCATCTTATACACATAACCATCCTAAACTTTACATACTTGTCCTATCCTCATTGGATATGTTAAACTCTTTCTACAACCCCATTGGACATCTCCATACATGGATAATGCGTGCTTGCTTCATGTTCTTGGCCAACATCTGTTATTCATTACCCATGCTTGCTTCATCTAATCTATAGCCCCTCACCCAAGTAATTACTACCCCCCACCTTAGAAATGTGTACACCCACATAAGATTTGGAAATGTAGTGTGTGGTATAATCAGGCGGCATTATACTATATATTTTTCATTTTCTCCTTCATTCCCCCCCTGTTGTTGGTTTTCCCAACACACAACACAGATACTGACATTTATACTACACACACAGGGTCTCTGGCTTTCTGCAATTCAATATATGATGTTCTCATCCAATGAATAAAGTTCACACTCCGGATCCTTGACTTCCTCTGTAGCAATAGGTGTGTAGGCGAGCATCATGTTGGCTTTCAAGAACATTCTTTTATAACACGAAAACAACAATAGGCCTACAAGACACAATAAAAGTACTGGCGCACAAGCAAGCATGACAGTCTTCAGTAATGGCAAGAACCAAGATGGAAGATTCAAACACCACCCTGAGAACCAGTCACCTGTAACTCCAGCTTCATCAATCATTTGCCTATTCAAGGAATGTAGGTGCTGTATGGCCCTAACAAGAGTCCCATTTTGCTCATCATCATTCACTGAGATGAAAGTACAGCAACAGTCTCTAATAACTGCACAAACTCCTCCTTGAGAAGCGAGAATCATGTCGAGAGCATATCGGTTCTGTACCGTTGTCAATCTCAGACCTTTGAGCTCCTCCTTGATTGCATTCAAGGCCTCATCTGTAATATATATAAACTATAATTGCTCATGCCTGTTTTTCTGGATCCATTTTGCATTTACCGTTGCTTGTACTCCAGGAGTCAACCAACTTGCAAAAAGCATTTCAACTTTTGAAAAGATTTTAAAATCATCTGGAACAACCTCCTCAGCAAAATATGGATTTCTCTTGATTCGCATACGCTCACCTGGAACCCATGCATGCTTAGGGATTACCAACAAGGGGTGGATTAATTTAATAATTGAGCACACACCTGACCATTCTCCAGGGAGTCTGATATACGCCAGACTACCACATTGCCAATATACATCCATCAGTACAGCAGTCCCTTGACTCAAATATCTCTCATATTTGAGCAACTTACATTGTATGTTTGTTCCCAACCTTTGCCTATTCCCATTATTAGTATAGCATATATTAAATTTCCTCTTTTCTGTGACTTTAAGACCTTTCTCTTCTGGATCTCCACTCCATGTTAATGAGGTTACAAAATCTCTCCATACTTTTTTACACCGATCAGTATTGTTTACCAAACTGGAATCGGAAGTGAAGTTCCAAAAAATCTGGCCTGTACAACCACAATACTTCTACGAAACCTACTAATATTTCTAATCTATATGCAGCTAAACCTGAAAATACACATTATATAGACATCATTATAAATCAGTAACACTAATAAGCCTAGCACCCACTTATTCACATTTTACAGTATAAAATTCCAGCAATATGGTGTCATCAGCCCCTCCTCAGTAACAGGAATAGAAAACATAATATTGGAATCATTTGAACAATTTGTACATATCAAACAATCAAATTGATCACTTTTACAGTAGCCATATGATGATTAATAAATGTATTGTCCTAAATGTCCTTTAAACCTCAGAAGTCCAATAAGCAGCACAATGCAGAGACTGAAGACTCTGCTTATGTTTCCCTTTAGTTACAGATGTATTTGTAATGGTCGCTGTGTCTCCAGTTGGTTTTTCCTTCAAATGTTTCACTAATTTTGAAGTAATCAAATCCGTAATTCAAAGTTGTCCTTATGTCTCTTAACACCTGCCCAATCATCAATGCTCACAGGGTTTGTGGAAAGGTAAAGCCACTGAATTTACATCTGGAAGGGAATCACACACTTAGTTATCTACAGCAATTAGTTGGTTTTCTAGGACTCCCATACAGATTTCACACTAGCAGCTTGTCTCCACGGCTCCTCTCTAAAAGAACTATAAATTCTAGACTGTATTACAGATCTCTACAAAACCCATCCTTCCACCTGATAATCTTTTCCCTTTAACCGCCGAACGCAGCGACGCGTCCTGGAGGTGGTTGATTGATTCCTCCTGGAGGCATATACGCGTCCTCTCGCGAGACGCGAGATTTCCTGTGAACGCGCGCACACAGGCACGCGCGTTCACAGGATCAGAAGGTAAGCGAGTGGATCTCCAGCCTGCCAGCGGCGATCGTTCGCTGGCAGGCTGGAGATGCGATTTTTTTAACCCCTAACAGGTATATTAGACGCTGTTTTGATAACCGCGTCTAATATACCTGCTACCTGGTCCTCTGGTGGTCCCTTTTGCTTGGATCGACCACCAGAGGACACAGGTAGCTCAGTAATATGTAGCACCAAACACCACACTACACTACACCCCCCCTGTCACTTATTAACCCCTTATTAACCCCTGATCACCCCATATAGACTCCCTGATCACCCCCCTGTCATTGATCACCCCCCTGTAAGGCTGCATTCAGATGTCCGTATGTTTTTTACGGATCCACGGATACATGGATCGGATCCGCAAAACACATACAGGCGTCTGAATGGAGCCTTACAGGGGGGTGATCACCCCATATAGACTCCCTGATCACCCCCCTGTCATTGATCACCCCCTTGTAAGGCTCCATTCAGACGTCCGTATGATTTTTACGGATCCACTGATACATGGATCGGATCCGCAAAACACATACGGACATCTGAATGGAGCCTTATAGGGGGGTGATCAATGACAGGGGGGTCATCACCCCATATAGACTCCCTGATCACCCCCCTGTCATTGATCACCCCCCTGTCATTGATCACCCCCCTATAAGGCTGCATTCAGATGTCCGTATGATTTTTACGGATCCACTGATACATGGATCGGATCCGCAAAACACATACGGACATCTGAAAGGAGCCTTATAGGGGGGTGATCACCCCATATAGACTCCCTGATCACCCCCCTGTCATTGATCACCCCCCTGTAAGGCTGCATTCAGATGTCCGTATGATTTTTACGGATCCACTGATACATGGATCGGATCCGCAAAACACATACGGACATCTGAATGGAGCCTTATAGGGGGGTGATCAATGACAGGGGGGTGATCACCCCATATAGACTCCCTGATCACCCCCCTGTCATTGATCACCCCCCTGTCATTGATCACCCCCCTGTAAGGCTGCATTCAGATGTCCGTATGATTTTTACGGATCCACTGATACATGGATCGGATCTGCAAAACAAATACGGACGTCTGAATGGAGCCTTACAGGGGGGTGATCAATGACAGGGGGGTGATCACCCCATATAGACTCCCTGATCACCCCCCTGTCATTGATCACCCCCCTGTCATTGATCACCCCCCTGTAAGGCTGCATTCAGATGTCCGTATGATTTTTACGGATCCACTGATACATGGATCGGATCCGCAAAACACATACGGACATCTGAATGGAGCCTTATAGGGGGGTGATCAATGACAGGGGGGTGATCACCCCATATAGACTCCCTGATCACCCCCCTGTCATTGATCACCCCTCTGTCATTGATCACCCCCCTGTCATTGATCACCCCCCTGTAAGGCTGCAATCAGATGTCCGTATGATTTTTACGGATCCACTGATACATGGATCGGATCCGCAAAACAAATACGGACGTCTGAATGGAGCCTTACAGGGGGGTAATCAATGACAGGGGGGTGATCACCCCATATAGACTCCCTGATCACCCCCCTGTCATTGATCACCCCCCTGTAAGGCTGCATTCAGATGTCCGTATGATTTTTACGGATCCACTGATACATGGATCGGATCCGCAAAACAAATACGGACGTCTGAATGGAGCCTTACAGGGTGGTGATCAATGACAGGGGGGTGATCACCCCATATAGACTCCCTGATCACCCCCCTGTCATTGATCACCCCCCTGTCATTGATCACCCCCCTATAAGGCTTCATTCAGACATTTTTTTGGCCCAAGTTAGCGGAAATTATTTTTTTTTCTTACAAAGTCTCATATTCCACTAACTTGTGTCAAAAAATAAAATCTCACATGAACTCACCATACCCCTCACGGAATCCAAATGCGTAAAAATTTTTAGACATTTATATTCCAGACTTCTTCTCACGCTTTAGGGCCCCTAGAATGCCAGGGCAGTATAAATACCCCACATGTGACCCCATTTCGGAAAGAAGACACCCCAAGGTATTCCGTGAGGGGCATATTGAGTCCATGAAAGATTGAAATTTTTGTCCCAAGTTAGCGGAAAGGGAGACTTTGTGAGAAAAAAAAAAAAAATCAATTTCCGCTAACTTGTGCCAAAAAAAAAAATTTCTATGAACTCGCCATGCCCCTCATTGAATATCTTGGGGTGTCTTCTTTCCAAAATGGGGTCACATGTGGGGTATTTATACTGCCCTGGCATTCTAGGGGCCCTAAAGCGTGAGAAGAAGTCTGGGATCCAAATGTCTAAAAATGCCCTCATAAAAGGAATGTGGGCCCCTTTGCGCATCTAGGCTGCAAAAGTGTCACACATCTGGTATCGCCGTACTCAGGAGAAGTTGGGCAATGTGTTTTGGAGTGTCATTTTACATATACCCATGCTGGGTGAGATAAATATCTTGGTCAAATGCCAACTTTGTATAAAAAATTGGAAAAGTTGTCTTTTGCCGAGATATTTCTCTCACCCAGCATGAGTATATATGCGTGAGGGGCATAGCGAGTTCCTAGAATTTTTTATTTTTTGTCACAAGTTAGCGGAAAATGATTATTATTTTTTTTCTTACAAATTCTCATTTTCCGCTAACTTGTGACAAAAAATAAAAAATTCTTGGAATTTGCCATGCCCCTCACGGAATACCTTAGGGTGTCTTCTTTCCAAAATGGGGTCACTTGTGGGGTAGTTATACTGCCCTGGCATTCTAGGGGCCCAAATGTGTGGTAAGTAGTTTGAAATCAAAATCTGTAAAAAATGGCCGGTGAAATCCGAAAGGTGCTCTTCGGAATGTGGGCCCCTTTGCCCACCTAGGCTGCAAAAAAGTGTCACACATATGGTATCTCCGTACTCAGGAGAAGTTGGGGAATGTGTTTTGGGGTGTCATTTTACATATACCCATGCTGGGTGAGAGAAATATCTTGGCAAAAGACAACTTTTCCCATTTTTTTATACAAAGTTGGCATTTGACCAAGATATTTATCTCACCCAGCATGGGTATATGTAAAATGACAACCCAAAACACATTGCCCAACTTCTCCTGAGTACGGAGATACCAGATGTGTGACACTTTTTTGCAGCCTAGGTGGGCAAAGGGGCCCACATTCCAAAGAGCACCTTTCGGATTTCACCGGCCATTTTTTACAGATTTTGATTTCAAACTACTTACCACACATTTGGGCCCCTAGAATGCCAGGGCAGTATAACTACCCCACAAGTGACCCCATTTTGGAAGGAAGACACCCCAAGGTATTCGCTGATGGGCATAGTGAGTTCATAGAAGTTTTTATTTTTTGTCACAAGTTAGTGGAATATGAGACTTTGTAAGAAAAAAAAATAAAAAGTTTGATGAACTCACTATGCCCATCAGCGAATACCTTAGGGTGTCTACTTTCCGAAATGGGGTCATTTGTGGGGTGTTTGTACTGTCTGGCCATTGTAGAACCTCAGGAAACATGACAGGTGCTCAGAAAGTCAGAGCTGCTTCAAAAAGCGGAAATTCACATTTTTGTACCATAGTTTGTAAACGCTATAACTTTTACCCAAACCATTTTTTTTTTTTACCCAAACATTTTTTTTTTATCAAAGACATGTAGAACAATAAATTCAGAGAAAAAATTATATATGGATGTCGTTTTTTTTGCAAAATTTTACAACTGAAAAATTTCATTTTTTTGCAAAAAAATCGTTAAATTTCGATTAATAACAAAAAAAGTTAAAATGTCAGCAGCAATGAAATACCACCAAATGAAAGCTCTATTAGTGAGAAGAAAAGGAGGTAAAATTCATTTGGGTGGTAAGTTGCATGACCGAGCAATAAACGGTTAAAGTAGTGTAGGTCAGAAGTGTAAAAAGTGGCCTGGTCATTAAGGGTGTTTAAGCTAGGGGGGCTGAGGTGGTTAAAATGCTGCTGAGGATGGAAGTTTCCTACCTGGAGAGAGACTTAAAGTAAACATATGCTTACAGTGAGTTTGTTGAAGTGTTTCGTCACTGCATGTGCTATCATTAGATGTAAAGAAGGACTCTTACTGAGTTGGAGAAATATCAGTGTTTGGTTTAGATACAATTGATTGTTTGAACATCTTGTTCTGTAGTTGTTAATAGGAAGGTTCTTCCTACCTATAGGATCATGTAGATAGGATGTAATGGAAGTCCACTCATTACAATATCCCACATTTCCTCCTCCCCTTTCAGGGCTCCAGATGGCGACCAAAATGGTCGCCAATGCGACTTAAAATTTACAAATGGCCACAAGACTTTTTAGTCTTGTCGCCATTTGCGACTAGACCCGCCGCCGCAGCTCTGCAGTTGAATACAGCGGCGGGCACAGGAGATGATAGTTCTCTGCTCCGCCGCCAATGTTCTTCTCAGCAGCGCAGTGGAGAAGGAGTCTCTCCCTCCCCCCTGTGCTGCCGCCAATAAGAAGAGAGACAGGAAGAGGAGGGGAGGGGCTGTGGCCACTGCGCCACCAATGAAGATAACTGACCTGTTAATACAAATACAGGAGGCGGGTGCCGGAATCAAATAGCCAGCACCCGACCTCTATGACAGGGAGCTGCGATCAGCGGCAGTTAACCCTTCAGGTGCGGTACCTGAGGGGTTAACTGCAGCGGATCACAGCTCCCTGTCATAGAGGTCGGGTGCCGGCTTTTTAATTCCGGCACACGCCTCCTGTATTTTTTTATTAACAGGTCAGTTATCTTCATTGGTGGCGCAGTGCGACCCCCCCAACACCCCAGTATAATAAACATTGGTGGCGCAGTGCACCCCCCCAGTATAATAAACATTGGTGGCGCAGTGCACCCCCCCCCCAGTATAATAAACATTGGTGGCGCAGTGCCAATGAGGGTTAAAAAAAAAAAAATAATTAACTCACCTCCTCCAATTGATCGCGTAGCTGCCGGTCTCCTGTTCTTTCTTCAGGACCTGTCAAAGGACCTGTGGTGATGTCACTGAGCTCACCGGCAGCTACGCGATCAATTGGAGGAGGCGAGTTAATTTTTTTATATTTTTTAACCCTCAATTGACCTTCTACTAAGCATTCTGTATTAAAGAATGCTATTATTTTCCCTTATAACCATGTTATAAGGGAAAATAACACAGTGATTAGACTTTCATCCTAGCAACCATGAGTGAAAATCGCACCGTATCCGCACTTGCTTGCGGATACTTGCGATTTTCACTCAGTCCCATTAACTTCTATGGGGCCTGCGTTGCGTGAAAAACGCACAACATAGAGCATGCTGCGAGTTTCACGCAACGCGCAACACTAATACATTCCTATGGGGGAAAATTCCGGATCCGGCATTCAGGCAAGTCTTCAGTTTTTTTCGCCGGTTTTATCTTTTGCCTGATCAGTCAAAATGACTGAACTGAAGACATCCTGATGCATCCTGAATGGATTACTCTCCATTCAGAATGCATGGGGATAAAACTGATCAGTTCTTTTCCGGTATAGAGCCCCTGTGACGGAACTCTATGCCGGAAAAGAAAAACGCTAGTGTGAAAGTACCCTAAAATATTAAAGGGTTTCTATCACTTCGTTTCACCTATTTAGCTTTCAGACACTAGTGATCCGCTAGTGTCTGCTTTATCTAACCATCCTAATATAAGAGCTTATTGTCCTGCCGTTTAGCTAAAAAAATAACTTATATAGATATGCAAATGAGCCTCTAGGTGCTATGGGGGCGTGATTAGCACCTAGAGGCTCCGTCTACCTTAACAAACTGCCGCCGCCCAGCGCGTCCCTCCAGCCCGCCCATCTCCTCCGGAATGCGATGCTCCTCGTATTCGGCGCATGCGCAGTGAATGTCTGACCGCTTCCCTGCTCAGACATCTCCACTGCGCCTGTTCTTCGGAGCACTATGACGTCATCGGCGCAGGCGCAGTGGAGATGTCTGAGCAGGGAAGCGATCAGACATTCACTGCGCATGCGCCGAATACGAGGAGCATCGCATTCCGGAGGAGATGGGCGGGCTGGAGGGACGCGCTGGGCGGCGGCAGTTTGTTAAGGTAGACGGAGCCTCTAGGTGCTAATCACGCCCCCATAGCACCTAGAGGCTCATTTGCATATCTATATAAGTTTTTTTTTAGCTAAACGGCAGGACAATAAGCTCTTATATTAGGGTGGTTAAATAGAGCAGACACTAGCGGATCGCTAGTGTCTGAAAGCTAAATAGGTGAAACGAAGTGATAGAAACCCTTTAAGTTTAAATCCCCCCTTTCCTAATTTTACATATAAAATATATAAACAATAAATAAATAAACATATTACATAGCGCTGCGTCCGAAAAGTCCAAACGATTAAATTATTAAAAAATATCTCCTATGCGGTTAGCGCCGTAACAGAAATAAATAAATAAAAAACATGCGATTCGCCATTTTTTAGTCACCTTGTCACCCCAAAAAATAGGATAGGACTGTTCTATTATGGGCCGAACGTTTCATAAAATAGAAAATGCACGCGGCTTTTTTTGGTGTTTTTATTTTATTTTTTTGCGTGGTATTGAGTATCGCAATACTTTTTTATGGTGACGAAAGCGAATCAAAATTTTGGTATCGAAACAACCCTACGCTCATCTGATCGGCGTACCGTTGTCACGATACCAAAATTTTGAATCGGTTTCGATTTGGCAACTAAAAATTTCATTTGGCTCCTTAATTTTTCAGTTCAGGAGCCAATGGCTACTAGGTATTTTTTTTAGTCTGGAGCACTGCCTTTACATCAGTTCTGCTTTGGTGTATAACAGTGCACTGGTCCTAATCAGATGTCCCAACACATAACATAACATATATAACATACAACATATAGCACAATACCAACATAAAACAGACAAAGGGCCCCTTTTGATATGACACTTTTCAGCATAAAAATATTCATTGGCGCTCCAAACCAATTTTTTATCCAGACGTTCTGTCAGGGTCTTCATTATTGCTACCAATAAAACATTCACCTAATCATACATTTGGGAGAAATTAAAAGTAATTAGCAAGAAGCCTCCAAGCGTTCCTGACGTCCGTTAAATACAGCTGCAAAATAAAACTCATCAAACAGTTATTTTGAGAATTAAAGAACCATATCTACCCAATATTACATTTAACAATTGGCTCATTTTTTACCACGTGGATTTTCTATTATCCAATTTATTTTATGTTTTTATTTTTAGGATATCCGATTACGATGTATAGTTATTAGGAGAGTACTCTTGACATTCTCAGTTATACCACACATCACACCCTACTTTCCATGCATCCTTCATTCACACAATAGAGCAATGGTAAATGTCACAGCATCTTCATCTCCTAGGAAAGAGAACAAACGTCTTAATTTATATCATTACATCAAATTCATAAACCTCACATTATACTAGATTAACCAGAGGTTATCACATACCTCAACCCACATCACTTACTTTCATCCATCTCATATTTTGACTCCCTGCTAGAGAACAAAGCCCTAAAGGTTTGCTCTTTTCTCTCTTTAGACTTTCTGTCTGTTAACCATTCTACAACCAGCAGCACCTCTCCCCACCTCCACTTTCATTTGGCATTTTTCCTCATTTCAATACCTTTTTGACTCATTCCCCAGCCTTCTTCTTACCTCTGTCTATGCCGGCCATACCCCATCCTCAAAGGAGAGGAGTGGGGTGCATCCAGACTACACAGAAGGCCATCTAGCTTCACCTAACTGACTCCATAGACACTCTCACTTACAATTGTAAACTGGGAAATCTACTATCAGGTCTTATACAGTCTTATATGCCAATCAACATACCCTTAACCCCTTAAGGACTTAGGGCATACCGGTACGCCCTATTTCCCGAGTCCTTAAGGACTCAGGGCGTACCGGTACGTCCTAAGTTTAAATCGCGATTGTGGCGCGGCGGGGGTTAATCGCAACAGGATGTCCGCTGAAACACTGATCTAACCTGTCAGATGAATGTTGTAAATAACAAAAAATAAAAACGGTGCCAAAACAGCTATTTCTTGTTACCTTGCCTCACAAAAAGTGTAATATAGAGCAACCAAAAATCATATGTACCCTAAACTAGCACCAACAAAACTGACACCCTATCCCGTAGTTTCTAAAATGGGGTCACTTTTTTGGAGTTTCTACTCTAGGGGTGCATCAGGGTGGCTTCAAATGGGACATTGTGTCAAAAAAACAGTCCAGCAAAATCTGCCTTCCAAAAACCGTATGGCATTCCTTTCCTTCTGCGCCCTGCCGTGTGCCCGTACAGCGGTTTACGACCACATATGGGGTGTTTCTGTAAACTACAGAATCAGGGCCATAAATATTGAGTTTTGTTTGGCTGTTAACCCTTGTTTTGTTACTGGGAAAAATTTATTAAAATGGAAAATTTGACAAAAAATTTAAATTCTGAAATTTCATCTCCATTTGCCAATAACACTTGTGGAACACCTAAAGGGTTAACGACGTTTGTAAAATCTGTTTTGAATACCTTGAGGGGTGTAGTTTCTTAGATGGGGTCACTTTTATGGAGTTTCTACTCTAGGGGTGCATCAGGGGGGCTTCAAATGGGACATGGTGTCAAAAAAAACAGTCCAGCAAAACCGTATGGCATTCCTTTCCTTCTGAGCCCTGCTGTGTGCCCGTACAGCGGTTTACGACCACATATGGGGTGTTTCTGTAAACTACAGAATCAGGGCCATAAATATTGAGTTTGGTTTGGCTGTTAACCCTTGCTTTGTAACTGGAAAAAAATTATTAAAATGGAAAATCTGCCAAAAAAGAGAAATTTTTAAATTGTATCTCTATTTTCCATTAATTCTTGTGGAACACCTAAAGAGTTAACGACGTTTGTAAAAGAAGTTTTGAATACCTTGAGGGGTGTAGTTTCTAGAATGGGGTCATTTTTGGGTGGCTTCTATTATGTAAGCCTCGCAAAGTGACTTCAGACCTGAACTGGTCCCTAAAAATTGGGTTTTTGAAAATTTCTGAAAAATTTTAAGATTTGCTTCTAAACTTCTAAGCCTTGTAACATCCCCAAAAAATTAAATATAATTCCCAAAATGATCCAAACATGAAGTAGACATATGGGGAATGTAAAGTAATAACTATTTTTGGAGGTATTACTATGTATTATAAAAGTAGAGAAATTGAAACTTGGAAATTTGCTATTTTTTTACAAATTTTTGGTAAATTTGGTATTTTTTTATAAATAAAAATGAATATTTTTTACTTCATTTTACCAGTGTCATGAAGTACAATATGTGACGAAAAAACTATGGCCTGGATAAGTCAAAGCGTTTTAAAGTTATCAGCACTTAAAGTGACACTGGTCAGATTTGCAAAAAATGGCCAAGTCCTTAAGGTGAAATAGGGCTGAGTCCTTAAGGGGTTAATCCTTTCAAAAGTTTTATTGTATGGCATGCAGTTCATGGAATTAGTTTGCTCTCTCCTACATCTACACTCATCAAACTTCCATAGTAGAGCGTATGCCGAGCTTAAAGAGGACCTTTCATTAAGATAAAAAATCTAAACTAAGTATACAGACATGGAGAGCAGCGCCCAGGGATCTCCCTGCACTTACTATTATCCCTGGGCGCCGCTCTGTTCTCCCGGTATAGGCTCCGGTATCTTTAGATTTTCGGCTCAACCGGGAGGAGCCTGCTTTTGTTCTCCTGGGCGTCTCCTTCTCCCAGACTGTAGCGCTGGCCAATCGCAGCGCTCAGCTCATAGCCTGAGGAGACGCCCAGGAGAACAAGAGCAGGCTCCTCCCAGTTGAGCCGAAAATCTGAAGATACCGGAGCCTATACCGGGAGAACGGAGCGGCGCCCAGGAATAATAGTAAGTGCAGGGAGATCCCTGGGCGCCACTCTCCATGTCAGCATACTTAGTTTAGATTTTTTTATTGTAATGAAAGGTCCTCTTTAACCTCACACTCACTTCATAATCCACATACAATGCCCTTTCTACGTACACTGCTGTGGTCTGCTGTTCCTTAACGCACACATTGTATAGCAAAATTCATCAAAAGGCCAGTTACAACTTAAATATTATATCCATTAAAGGGGTTATCTGAGTTTTTTTTTTGTTCTTTCTATGTTCGTAACTAAGCAAATGTAACAGCTTTCCAAATAACTCACTTTATCTCCAGTGGCTGGTTTCTCAGATTTCACTGAGGGTCACATGACCTGTGATGTCAGCTTCTCTCCCTGCTCTGATAAAGGTCGGTTACAAGCCTGTAAATGAGATGTCACTGTGCTGGCCATGCCCCCTTTACTGCCATCTGCTCTCTCTCTCCTAAGAATCTTAACCCCTTCAGCTGCACACACTGGGTATCTGCTGCAGCAATGACAATTCTGGGCACAGGATCTGACAGACTACAGAGAGCATTGCACAAAAAGGTAGGGGGATGATCCTGTGTGTATTAGCAGTGTCATTATACAGCTGGGACTTGTAGTTCTACACTTACAACATGCTGCAGAGTCTCCCAGCAGGCAGACATGTCACTCAGGGCAGCTCTTGTATTCACTCCCTTAGCAGTGTCATTATACAGCTGGGACTTGTAGTCCTACACATACAACATGCTGCAGAGTCTCCCAGCAGGCAGACAAGTCACTCAGGGCAGCACTTGTATTCACTCCCTTAGCAGAGCAGGGGGAGGGGCAGAGATTGTTTTTATTGCATGTAAACAAAGGGCCAGAAAAGAACCAGGGAAATTAGGAAATATATATATTTTTTTGCATAAAATTTGCTTAGCTTAGTTATATATTGCTGCCCATCAGATTTTCAGTGCTATATTATTTTTTTTCATAACTCGGACAACCCCTTTAACCTTCAGCTTCCTTTCCTTCTTCCTCCTCCTTCTCTGGTCACTTTGTTTATCTTCAGGCTCTAGCACAGGTCCATCCCCCTACCTTAATGCAAGGGGGTCAGGGAGGTCAATAGGAGACAGATGAGGGGTGGGAGGTAGCACATGGAGAGGGCTTCGATGCAGGGAGACCTGATTTATCTGGCTTTCTCCCCTCACACAGACTGTTTTTAAGTAGTTTAGTCAATTTTTATACGGTTGTCGGGGGTTCTTTAAGACAAACTAAACCAGAAACATTAACCATTATATTATCTCCTAACTCCCCCAAACCTGACAAATCCCCCTCTTCTGAAGAATAAGAGCTATCTTTCTTGTCTGTGTTTTTACTTCCCAATTCAACCTTGGATCTGATCTTAGAATCCTTTACAATTACTGGGGCATTCTTATATCCCTCAGCAGGTAGTGGGATATCTCCCATGTGTTCCACAGAGTCACTTTCAGTAGATATCTGTTTAGCTTGCACTAGCAGTTCACTATAGTTGGGGGTTTTATGATATGGGGGAGGGCAGATGGGGCTACAGTAGGTTTTTGTTCATCACCATCTGTAGATGGCATACATGAAGCCTCTTGCTGTTTCCTATGGGGGTTTTTTTTTCAATTTTTTTCAGTAACTGTATTTGTAGTTGCTGGTCTTTACCTGATGTGGTGGCTTCAATATATGTATGCAAATGATTCAAATGGACCTTAGAAAAGCTTCCTGCCTCTGGCCAGGAGACAGTATGCGAGAATGTCCTTTTGTGCCACTTCCCACATCACTTCTCTAACTCTGTTTTATAGTCAGGGTATTCCTGATACACAACTGTTAATGGAGATGTCATGGTCTGATCACAATCACAAATCGTAAAATATATTAGTAATAGATATCCCTAATGGAGGAGTAACTCAAGGTCACAAACACTCCAGTAGAACGATGTGCAATGCTCTGCTAGGTACCAATCCTAGTAATACAGCACCAGTAAGTACAATAGTTAGTTTACGTCACCTAACTTGCCTTGCTCAGGGTAAAGTCTACTGACAACCCTCACTACACAGCAAGTGTCCCCTTACCTTAATGCAAGCTGAGGGAACAGCACAGTCATGGATTCTACTCCTCCACAGTACATACAGTAAAGTCCAAAACACCACACCAAAGGTGTGTCTGCTTACCAAAATGTGGAGGGTTCAGTCAGCCCAACCCTGTATGCAGGTGCACATCGCTATGGCGAAATACACATACATACGCAAAAACACAAATGCAATAGCACTCTGCAACCAGCACTCTGCCCTGCCTCTATGCTGGATGTTGAATGAGGCATTAGTGTACATTTTGGCCAAAGCGTAATAAGCCACTCACCACGTCAAGGTCGCCTCTATGAGTGGTCCCTAACACTAGTTCCTACCTGTTTATGGGCCATGATAGCCACACAAAGTCCAGGGAGCGCAGGTACAGCATGCACGCCAGGCACACTCTGCTTTTAACCCCGTCCGGTGCCGTGACAGCTTTCATCGGATCCAGGGATGCAAGTACCAACATGCATGCTGAGCCCACTATATACTTCTCCTGGAGCCAAATGGCTACTGGTAGGTGCTGTAAAAGTAGACTCAGTTTTATACTAACTTTAAAACCAGCCTCCAGGGCAGACTAACTGGTCAGATGTGCATGACTGCATGGAGATCGCCACGCCTCCAATATATACTACAAAGAAAAAATGTGGGGGGTTCAGTCAGCACAACCCTGTATGCAGGTGCACATCGCTATGGCGAAATACACATACATACGCAAAAACACAAATGCAATAGCACTCTGCAACCAGCACTCTGCCCTGCCTCTATGCTGGATGTTGAATGAGGCATTAGTGTACATTTTGGCCAAAGCGTAATAAGCCACTCACCACGTCAAGGTCGCCTCTATGAGTGGTCCCTAACACTAGTTCCTACCTGTTTATGGGCCATGATAGCCACACAAAGTCCAGGGAGCGCAGGTACAGCATGCACGCCAGGCACACTCTGCTTTTAACCCCGTCCGGTGCCGTGACAGCTTTCATCGGATCCAGGGATGCAAGTACCAACATGCATGCTGAGCCCACTATATACTTCTCCTGGAGCCAAATGGCTACTGGTAGGTGCTGTAAAAGTAGACTCAGTTTTATACTAACTTTAAAACCAGCCTCCAGGGCAGACTAACTGGTCCGATGTGCATGACTGCATGGAGATCGCCACGCCTCCAATATATACTACAAAGAAAAAATGTGGGGGGTTCAGTCAGCACAACCCTGTATGCAGGTGCACATCGCTATGGCGAAATACACATACATACGCAAAAACACAAATGCAATAGCACTCTGCAACCAGCACTCTGCCCTGCCTCTATGCTGGATGTTGAATGAGGCATTAGTGTACATTTTGGCCAAAGCGTAATAAGCCACTCACCACGTCAAGGTCGCCTCTATGAGTGGTCCCTAACACTAGTTCCTACCTGTTTATGGGCCATGATAGCCACACAAAGTCCAGGGAGCGCAGGTACAGCATGCACGCCAGGCACACTCTGCTTTTAACCCCGTCCGGTGCCGTGACAGCTTTCATCGGATCCAGGGATGCAAGTACCAACATGCATGCTGAGCCCACTATATACTTCTCCTGGAGCCAAATGGCTACTGGTAGGTGCTGTAAAAGTAGACTCAGTTTTATACTAACTTTAAAACCAGCCTCCAGGGCAGACTAACTGGTCCGATGTGCATGACTGCATGGAGATCGCCACGCCTCCAATATATACTACAAAGAAAAAATGTGGGGGGTTCAGTCAGCACAACCCTGTATGCAGGTGCACATCGCTATGGCGAAATACACATACATACGCAAAAACACAAATGCAATAGCACTCTGCAACCAGCACTCTGCCCTGCCTCTATGCTGGATGTTGAATGAGGCATTGGTGTACATTTTGGCCAAAGCGTAATAAGCCACTCACCACGTCAAGGTCGCCTCTATGAGTGGTCCCTAACACTAGTTCCTACCTGTTTTTGGGCCATGATAGGACCTTAGGAAAGCTTCCTGCCTCTGGCCAGGAGACAGTATGCGAGAATGTCCTTTTGTGCCACTTCCCACACCACTTCTCTAACTCTGTTTTATAGTCAGGATATTCCTGACACACAACTGTTAATGGAGATGTCATGGTCTGATCACAATCACAAATCGTAAAATATATTAGTAATAGATATCCCTAATGGAGGAGTAACTCAAGGTCACAAGCACTCCAGTAGAACGATGTGCAATGCTCTGCTAGGTACCAATCCTAGTAATACGGCACCAGTAAGTACAATAGTTAGTTTACGTCACCTAACTTGCCTTGCTCAGGGTAAAGTCTACTGACACCCCTCACTACACAGCAAGTGTCCCCTTACCTTAATGCAAGCTGAGGGAACAACACAGTCATGGATTCTACTCCTCCACAGTGCATACAGTAAAGTCCAAAACACCACACCAAAGGTGTGTCTGCTTACCAAAATGTGGAGTTTCAATCACTCAGCGTATACAACAAATGGTTAGTACAGACAGTTAACACAAAAATCACAACACAATTACAATGACCTATACAAAAGAATATATCACCCAAGGGATTTAAGCACTTTGTGGGTCTTTTGCATCGGTTTAAATAACCAATGAGCCGTGCCACTAACCGTAACTGACCCCTTCCTACTTTGGCTCGAATCCGAGTGTTGGTCCGTAACCAATAGGGTATTGCTTTCTTTCATACAGGTCTTTTCCACTGGTTTATGTAACCAATGAGCTGTGCCTCTAACCGTAACTTACCTCTTCCTACTTTGGTCCGAAACCGAGGTTTTGGTCCGTAACCAATACTTTCTCTCACACAGGTTTTAGAACCAGCGCTGGACAGTAGTAGTACTCCCTATCTGTTACCCGTATCTTCTTTCTTTAGGGATTTAGAACCAAATCCAATCGAAATTGGACCAAAAATTTATTCAGTCAATTAATCATTAATTGATTAATTAAAAATATATCTAATCCAATTTTAGATTTGGACAGCAGTGACGCGAACCTGACTGTTACCCTTTATACTAATTATTTAAAAAAAATTGTGTGTGTGTGTCTTCTCCTGAACTAACCCCCCTACTTACTGGACTATGGTGGGCACTGGAAAAAACAGTGCGGACAGACTTTAGCAAAGCAAGGTGTCTGCTTACCTGTAATTTGCACAGGCCTGCATTGCTGAGATTTTCCTAATGGTCACACTGCCAGCATGTAGGGTTTGAGTATCTGGGATCTCGTCGGGGTCACCAAGAAATGTTGTGGAATACCAAGGTTTATTGCGGCTAGCCGGGTGCATCAACAGCTTCAATCGCACAAAGGAAAATGCTCAAAGGGGGCCCACACTCATCTTATGCACATAACCATCCTAAACTTTACATACTTGTCCTATGTTCATTGGATAGGTTAAATTCTCTCTACAACCCCCATTGGACATCTCCATACATGGATAATTCATGTTCTTCTTGGCCAACATCTGTTATTCATTACCCATGCTTGCTTCATCTAATCTATAGCCCCTCACCCAAGTAATTACTACCCCTCACCTTAGGAATGTGTACACACACATAAGATTTGGGAATGTAGTGTCTGGTATAATCAGGCGACATTATACTAATATATTTTTCATTTTCTCCTTCAGTACCAAATGTCCTACTAGGGGTCTTTTATGTAGGTTACAGAATCTAAGAACAAGAATTTATCATACAAACATTTTTGTAGCCCTGACCACAACATCTGAGATGTGTACATTTTAGTATTAAAAGATTATTTCAAATCCCAGAGAGACAGGAGAGTCTGGGAATACTAATTAATAATAATCTTTGACACACTCAGAACAGGAACAAATCTTGATAGGTTCCGTGAAAATTGTCCTGGCTACCAGGGATGCAAAATATAAAAAAAAAACTTGTGGGATGTCCCCTTTAGGAATGCTAAAATATACGGTGTATAGAAAGCCCTTGGTGGTGGTGTAGAGGAGAAGACCCACTCCAGTTTGGGTTGGAACAAGCACTCAAAGCTTGTAAAAGTGTTGGTTATCCACTAGCCATAAAGTGATAAGAGCCTAGGCTGTCATCTCTGTTTTGTTCTTCATGTGAATGCATCTATTTTTTTATTTTGTTTTCTTCTATATTGGTTCCTGATTTTAAAATTGCTCCTTTTCAACCAGTTCCCGCCTCATACGGATGCAAAACAGTGGTACAGGTTCTCCAGGTGTAAGAAAAAGGAGAGTTCATCAATGTGATTTTGAAGGATGCAATAAAGTGTATACCAAGAGTTCACATCTAAAAGCCCACAGACGGATACACACAGGTACCTTTTCAAAAAGTAAACAATATTCTGAACGTTTGCATGTCCAATATAAAATTTGTACTTGGAATACCTTCGATCATTTTTAACATACACATTGTTTAGCATAACAGGTGAATTTCTTCTGGGTTCATGGAAAATTCAATTAACCGCTTGCCTGTCACCGCATGACTGTGACATTTAGCTGTTAAATGTAACCTGATGTATAAAAACATCAGTTTATATTACAATTTGCAGGCACCTAGTGCTGCAGATTGCTGTTACTATACAGTTTCCGTTACATTGAAGACCCTGGGGACTAATCTAAGTAGTTCCCAGGCCTATGATCACTGTGACAGCCTGTCATAATGATAGACTGTAAAAAAATAAGACTAAAATCCTCTCTCTGCTAAGATAGTTTTTGTTCTTGGTGAGAGAGACACCCTGCTGGCTGCAAAGTTACTTTATGACAGAGCAGAAACAGTGTTCCTGATGTAATAGTTATTTAAAGGAAATGTGTCATCAGAAAATGACTTGTTTAAATCACTGTAATTGTTTAAATCACGTTTTATGTTTAACATATTTTTTAAGTATTTTTGATTAAAATTTTCCATGTCACTGCATATATTTAAACAAAAATCATAAATTCCTACAGTTTTCACACTGACCACTAAGCCTAATAACAGGCACCACTTCTTGGTCTGTACAGATCACTTTTCTGCAGTTATATATTATTCTAAACCTTTCTGTAATAATAAGGAGATATCACCTCTGTGTATAGATAAGACAGGATCCACCATACACAGTAGGCCATTGTTGAGCTTATTTATTCTTTCATTGTACATCTGCACAGGTCACAGAACGTGCCTAGAGAACACTCCCATATAAGGCTACTTTCACACCTGCGTTTAGGTGCGGATCCGTCTGGTATATGCACAGACAGATCTGCACCTATAATGCAAAAGCTGTTATCTGTTCAGAACGGATCCATTTGCATTACTCTGTAAAAAAAAAATCTAAGTCTAACTGTAAGTCAAACGGATCCGTCCTGACTTACATTGAAAGTCAATGGGGGACGGATCCGTTTTCAATTGCACCATATTGTGTCAGTGAAAACGGATTCGTCCCTATTGACTTACATTGTAAGTCAGGATGGATCCGTTTGGCTCCGCATCCAGAGCGGAATGGAGGCGGAACGGAGCCAAACTGATGCATTCTGAATGGATCCTTATCCATTCAGAATGCATTGGGGCTAAACTGATCCGTTTTGGGCAGCTTGTGAGAGCCCTGAAACTGATCTCACAGGCGGACCCAGAAACGCCAGTGAGAAAGTAGCCTAAGTTAGGTCCCTTTCTGTCCATTGTGTCTATGCCCCATGTGGTCTACCGTAAAGCAACTTTTTTTAATGCTTTGTAAATGCTGTTAAGAACAGCTCAAGCAAGATGGCAGCCTGCATAATAATGTTCAGGAAAAGGAATAAAGAAAAATATGTAATCTGAAAATAGAATCAGATTAGAAAAAAAAGAGATTTGTTACTATCTGGTTTTAACTGGCAGATAACCTTTTTGGTGACACATTTCCTTTAACCCCCTTCCTGCCCTGACACACTGTGCTTAAAATAAACACACACACGTTCACTCCCCCCTTTTTTTCTTTATTAATTTTTTTTGCTACAGTTGGTTTTAGCAATAGAGGACTTTGTGTGTGTGAAATATACGGACGCACACTTTTTTTCATTTAAAAAATATAAATATACAAATAGTTATTCGTTTTGGCTATAGTTAGTTTAAGATCTTTGTGTGCACCATCAGTGTCGGACTGGGGTACCTAGGGCCCACCAGTAAAATTTATTTTGGGGGCCCACCATACGGATACATTCAAATATAATAAATAATTTAACAAGTTTTTTAAATGAACATAGGCTGGTTGAGGTGCTGTACATTGAATATATGTATGTAGTGCAGTAAATCTAATGTGTTATGTTCCACTTGTGCAGGGGGTGGGAGACTAGGACCCACCTTGCTCAGGGGCCCATCGGGGGATACCCCTGTGGACCAGTCCGAGCCTGTGCACCATATATACACATACATAGTATAAAGAGAAAAACCGATCGGCACTATTTACATGTTATGAGTGATACATGTTATCACTCCAGGATGAGTTTCACACAGATATAGGTATTTCATAAAAAATAAAACCTATATAAGCTAGGGTTGGGCGATATCAAAAATATTCACATGATAATGATGACGATTATATATATTGCGATAAATGCCCATTTAGGGGGGAAAAAACCCCCACTTAAAACATGTACCCGTGTTTCCTTGTTGCCCCCATACATTATAATGTCTCCTTCATGCCCCCATGCAGTAATATCTCTTAGTTGCCCACCAAGAACGGAGTCACCGTTCCTCCCCCAATCTGATGCTCCATTAATTCTCTATGGGAGTGCTGGAGATGGCAGCGATCAACCATCTTCACTGCTCCCATAGAAAATGGGACATACTAGCGGAAAACTCTGATTAGTGGATTTTTCAGAGTGTGCCCATTATAAAGATGCTTTACAGTCAAATAAAACATTGGGGGTCATTTACTAAAGACTAGCTCTTCCCATATGGGTCTTGTCCCTACACACTACAGCCATATTACCGCAGCCCCCAGCGCGCATTGACTGTCTCAGCCCCGGCCTCTTTGTGCAGCAGCCCCCAGAGTGCAGCGACTGTTCTCAGCCCCGGCCTCTCTGCTCAGCAGCCCCCAGAGTGCGCCGGTCTCCTGGCTCTGGGGGTTTACAGCCACTAGATGCCATTTCTTTGTAACCTAAAGGACTTATACCCTGTGACTATGGTTGTCACAATACCAAAATTTTGATTTAATTTCGGTCCCATAAAAAAGTTATGCAATACTCGATATCCCACAAAAGAAAATTTAAACGCAAAAAAAAGTGCGCATTCCGCAATTTATGGAACATGCGGCCAATAATAAAGCAGCCCTATCCTATTTTTTTTAGGGGAGAAGAAGACTAAAAAAAATGGAGAATCGTGTTTTTTTTTGTTTTTTTTTCAACGTTCACCACATAGGAGATATTTTTCAATTCTTTAATAGTTTGGACTTATTCAGATGTGGCGATTCCTATTTTTATTTTTATTTATATATATTTTTTAGGTAAATTGGGAAAGGGTGATTTAAAATTTTAATGTTTTGGTGTTTTGTTTTTAACTTTTTATTTAATAACTACTAGCCCCCTTTATGGGGCTAGAAACTAGGATCTTTTCATCCCTTGTCCTATGCACCCTAATAGAGATCTATTGGGGTGAATAGGATCTCACATACTGGGCTTTGTGCACACAGCAGCAGGGAGATTACCATGGCAGCCATGGATGGCTTCAGTAGCGTCCTGGCTGCCATGGTAACCGATAAGAGCCCCAAGATTTCACTGCTGGGGCTCCGATCAGAAGCTACCACTGCACCACCAATGAAGAGGGGAGGGGACCCTGTGGCCACTGCCACCAATGATTATAATACTGGAGGGGTTGGACGCACTGCGCCACCAATGATTATAATTTGTAATACTGGGGTATGGGGGGGGGGCGCACTACGCCACCAATGAATGTGATTAACCATATAATACAAATATAGACTGCGGGTGCCGGCCATATCACACAGCCGGTACTTCTCATTGGTGGCACAGCGGCCACAGCCCCTCCCCTCCTCCTCACTATTACCTTCTCATTGGTATTTTTATTGGAATTGCGGCTTCAGCGTAACGTTTCGGCCTATTGGCCTTCTTCAGACTAATGCCGCTGGTGATGTTGAGGAGAAATTGGCGCTCTGTGACAGCATAATGCGGAGGTACCGCTGGTGAGAGCGCCGCTCTCACCAGCGGTACCTCCGCATTATGCTGTCACAGAGCGCCAATTTCTCCTCAACATCACCAGCGGCATTAGTCTGAAGAAGGCCAATAGGCCGAAACGTTACGCTGAAGCCGCAATTCCAATAAAAATAACACTTAATTGCAAATTAAGCTGGAGTTTTCTTTATTTATGCTCAATTGGGGCGGGAACCCTACTCCATGCTACAACAGAGTGCGACAAGGTTACAACCAAGATTGACCTTCTCATTGGTGGCGCAGCAGCAGCCAAATCACAGTGGGGAGGGACTCTCTCCTTCTCCACTGTGCCGGCTGTAATGTGCGCTGGACGTTTTAGAGGCATTCAGCATTGTGACGTGCGACTGCCCCTATGACGTCACTAAAATACTGCGGCAATTAAGAAACGGCGATAATATAAGCACACACACACCTATTTTTACATATATTTAAACACATCGTTATTTGAATATGGTTTTTAGTCATTTGTATGAAATAAAATGGCACGCATACATTTCAGTGCTGAAGAGGCGTATGCCTTTCTTTGTTTCTCCGGTGAGGAAGAGTCAGGTTCTGAGAATGAACCTATTTACGGCAGCAACACATTAACTGAAAGCTTTAGTGACTCTGGTTGTGATGCCCATATACCAAAAAGATTCCAGAGAAGGCAGCAGAGTTTAGTTGACAGTAATAAGGAACATATGGCGAGTAGCAGCAGAGTTATGCCAAAGCAATCTACAAGTGTTGAAACACAAGGAGCAAGTTGCAGCAGTGGTGAACCTGTGCATAGAACCACCGGTGCTGAGTTGCATAGCATCAAACACAATGTGCCCCATCTGACATATTAAATCTAGCATGATCCCTTTCAAATAACATGCCAAACTTTTCACCATTTATGTCACAGGGTGGCATTAACATGCAAACTTAGGGCTCTTTCACACTTGCGTTGTTGGGATCCGGCGTGCACTTCCGTTGCCGGAGGTGCCCGCCGGATCCGGAAAAACGCAAGTGTAACTGAAAGCATTTGAAGACGGAACCGTCTTCCAAATGCTTTCAGTGTTACTATGGCACCCAGGACGCTATTAAAGTCCTGGTTGCCATAGTAGGAGCGGGGAGCGGGGGAGCGGTATACTTACAGTCCGTGCGGCTCCCGGGGCGCTCCAGAATGACGTCAGAGCGCCCCATGCGCATGGATGACGTGATCCATGCGATCACATGATCCATGCGCTTGGGGCGCCCTGACGTCACTCTGGAGCGCCCGGGGAGCCGCACGGACGGTAAGTATACTGCTCCCCCGCTCCCCACTACACTTTACCATGGCTGCCAGGACTTTAGCGTCTTGGCAGCCATGGTAACCATTCAGAAAAAGCTAAATGTCGGCTCCGGCAATGCGCCGAAACGACGTTTAGCTTAAGGCCGGATCCGGATCAATGCTTTCCAATGGGCATTAATTCCGGATCCGGCCTTGCGGCAAGTGTTCCGGATTTTTGGCCGGAGCAAAAAGCGCAGCATGCTGCGGTATTTTCTCCGGCCAAAAAACGTTCCGTTCCGGAACTGAAGACATCCTGATGCATCCTGAACGGATTTCTCTCCATTCAGAATGCATTAGGATAATCCTGATCAGGATTCTTCCGGCATAGAGCCCCGACGACGGAACTCTATGCCGGAAGACAAGAACGCAGGTGTGAAAGAGCCCTAATCCGATTTTCTGTCCGTTTTTTGTGGATCCGTTGTTCCTGAAAATGTTTCCGTATGTCATCCGTATGTCATCCGTTTTTTGCGGATCCGCAAAAAACGGAAACATGTATAAATTTCAATAAGCAAATAAAGTTGTTTGGATTTCTTGAAAAAAAAATAAAAAATTAAAATGTAATTTCCAGGAACGGATTCCGTATAAAACGGATGACATACGGAATGACATCCGTATGTCTTCCGTTTTTTGCGGATCCATTGACTTTGTATTGTACCAGGATCCGATTTTTCAGGAAAAGAATAGGACATGTTTTATATTTAAACGGACATGCGGAACTGAACAACGGAAACGTTGAATGGGTCCAGATCTGGTCCTGATCTGTTCCAGAAAAAACGGAACAGATCAGGAAAGAAAAAACGGACGTGTGAATGGACCCTTATTTAAGGTGGAAAAAGTTCTGAAATGATTTATCTTTGTCTCATATTTTTGCATCACAGAAACCTGACATTTTGACAGGGGTGTGTAGACTTTTTATATCCACTGTAGTTAGGCCTATTATTATTATTATATTAATGCATCCTTTTATTATGGATTAAATGCAAGGGGAAAAATGACGAGAAAAAAAAACATATAAGTCTCTCTTGGGACTTGAACGTAGGATCTCTACATGCAAGGCAGAGCACTTATCACTAAGCTGCGGCAGTGGACTTGCAGATGCTACACAAATGCATGTTCCACCATTTTTACAGGTTTCACAGCTGCACAGGTAGTTCATAGGCTAAAATGTCTCTTTAAAGAAATTCTCCTAACACTGCATTACTGTAGCTGACATTTGCAAAAGCATCCAGGAATGAGGGTGCACACTTTCTTTGGTACAATGTCACCACATGCCCTGTACCTTTTTTTGAACAAGCTGTTGTACTCACAATTTAGATTTCCACAATGTCCTCAGACAAGAACGCAGGTGTGAAAGAGCCCTAATAAAGGTTTCCCCACCTGATCTTTATTTATTTTTTTCTAAACATATTACCGAGAAACTTGTAGAGGAAATAACACATGAGACAAATATTTAGTTTAAATAAATATCTATGATTACTTGGGCAGCAATCCACTATTGAAGAAATGGAGCTGTAAGGATCAGGGACTTAGATTCAGGAGGGGAGCCTGCAGGGTCACACTGGACCTCCATCAGCACTCTTTCCTGAAACTAATCAATCTTAGCTGCCACCACTCGTCATATCAGGCTGACGAGACACCTTTGCATTAAATAACACCTAAGAACTCTCTACAGCTTCTAGCATTCACAGGGTTAATAAATCAATCTAGGTAACGCTTTTTCTAAAGTCATGGAATCGTTATAACACAAAAAGGCTCTTAATAAAGTAAAGATTTAATATTAAAAAAGGATAGTGCGTACAAACCATGGGGTTATCATAGAAAATATAACATACACAGACATACCGTATTTTTCGCCCTATAAGACGCACTGTCACATAAGACGCATCTAGGTTTTAGAGGAGGACAATGAGAAAAATATATTTTTCATTACACCTCAGGTCAGGCCCCCCAATATTAATCAGCTCACAGTCCTCCATGCCTCAGATCAGCCCCCAGCCATATATATAATCAGGCCCCAGCCATTATTCAGCAACCCCCAGCCATTTTTCAGCTGCCCCCAGCCTCAGATCACAAAATAAATAAACCACTTACCTTTCCTGCTCCTGGACGACGACTCTCCTCTCCTCCAGCGGTATCTTCTTCCTCCTGCTGTCGGCTGTGTTGTGAACTGGCGCGCACAGCATGAGGTCACAGAGTGCCCTCATGCTGTGCGCAGCCACTGCACAGCCGAGGACCAGGAAGCGGTGAATACAGAGCCTTCACCGCTTCCTGGTCCTCCGGTACTAATGAGCGCTTCCATAATGGAAGCGCTCATTAGTATTCGCCCCATAAGGCGCAGGAGCATATTTTCCCCAGTTTGAGGGGGGGGAAAGTACGTCTTATGGGGCGAAAAATACGGTAGATCATTGACACAAACCTACAATTACACTAATTGCCCACCGCTTCTTGTCCTTGCACTCGGAATTCTCACACTAAGTATCTATAAGAGGGGTCCGGGGGGCCCCTGTCTGTGCAGGGCTGGAAATTAAAATTGTTTTATAAATGTTACTGAAAATATTTAGAATTAGAAGCAAATAGATAATGTTCAAGGTCTGCAGTGTACTGTATGAGTGTGTACATGTATATTTATATTAATGCGTATGTCATATGTATTGTGGTAAGGTGAACAGAAAAGTGTATGGTAGAGTCCTGGAAGAGGTGTATATCCCATCCAGCTTCCTCAACTGGGTGAGGAAAATAAAATCCAGAATGTTAAAATGGTCTCAGCAATATGTAGGTTGCTGAGACAGTTTTGTTAAGTTTATGGGCTAGATTTTATTGGACTGGGAGAAGGTAGGCTTGGTAGAGGGACCTCCCCAGTCCACCTTATTCCGGGGCAGGTTTTCCCCTAGCCTGAGGGATCCCCAGCTGAAGCCAGCTGGGATCATCAAGGGGAAATAAAGCACAGTCCAGGCTGTCAGTCTGAGGAGAGGAATGCCTGGAGAAAGTCTGGGAAGTTGGCTGCCCTGCTGGCTAGAGAAGCCGAGTTCTCTGTGTGACCTGTGTTCAATAGGTGAGCTAGGATCTTCACTGTATTAGCCAGAGCCCAGACGGGCAGGTGTTTATTTTAGTTTGGTTTATGTTTTGTGGTGCTGGACCTTGACCTTACCCAGTGAATTATAACTGGGGTTGCCTGTATTGCCGGAGTGTGATAAATAAAGCAGCATTTGGACTTTAACCCTGTGGTCTGCAAGAGAATCTGTCATCGCCGCCCAGCCTGAGAGTGTAACCCCTTACAGTATATACTGTATGTGTGTACAGTATACGTATATATTAATGTGTATGTCTTATGTATATATGTGTGTATATTAATGTGTGTTTTTGTATGTATATATTTGTGTGTATTTATGTGTATATTAAGGTATATGTTTTTAGTGTGTATGTGTACAGTCACATGTATATGTGTATTCATGTGTGTGTGTGTGTGCATGTATTTTATCTTTTGCTTCATTCATCAGATGATATCATAGATCCCTGTACAGTAGAAGCAGTACAGCAATGTACAGACAGTTTGCACTTACACCCTTTGTTATCTTGTGGGAGAAGGGGAGCAGAAAACAATAGACTTGTTAATTAGCTCATTAACAACCCCCTACACCTACAACCCTTTTCCACCTCCTAAATTATAAAATATATAGGGACAGCATCAGTGGTAATATACTAAAAATAAATTGAGCTCTGTTACGGGCTTTAGAGCAAAATGTTATTTATAATTTTGTCTGGATATGGTTATCAGGGTAATATATTACTAAACCCTTAATATAAACAGCAACATGTTGCCTACATAAGGATCAGCAGGGACATGAGAAGTGGGCAGAAAGCAGAGGATCGCTTTTTAATGGAGAACCAGAGGAAGGGAGAGAATCAATGGTTAATGGAGAAGATGCAGAAGGGAGAGGATTAATGGTTAATGGAGAAGGTGCAGAAGAGAGAGGGTCAACATATTAAAATAATAAATATCTAATAAAATACCCATAACATAATTAAATTAATTATAACTTATGTGGGTAAAATGTTCCTGTTTGGATGTATCACTCTAAATTAAAAAAAATCCTGATAGATAATTAAATACAAACTTTTTTCCCCTATAAACCCTGAAAGAGCTAAATATATTCTTCAGTATACTCCTGCCATTTCTGTCCACATGTCCTCTACAATGTGTGTGTATGTGGGGGAAGAGGAGCATAAAACCAATAGGTTTGTTAATTAGCTCATTAACAACCCAATACACCTACAACCCATTTTCACTTCCTAAATTATATAAGCAGGGGTCCATTCACTGACAGCAAGCAGAGATTTAAATAAATTGCAAGTAAATGTCGCACAAAAGTGCAGAACTTCAACTTAAAAAAAAAACTGTTCTCATACAACTTACAACAGATGAAGCAGCGCTACATTTGTCAGACACAGCAAAGCTGAGTACTGTAGGTCAGATGACATCAGAGGAAAGATCCAGCATACTGCTAAGTTATCAGATGTACAGTACTGTACAGCAATGTACAGTTTGTGCCTATTTTATTTTATCAGTATTATCCAAATGTATTACCCTCTGTATAAACATACAAATATATATTTACTGATATATATTTAATTAAATATATCATTTTTTTATATATTAAAATGGGTAAATACACTGCCTGTCCTAAAATAAGTCGCCACCAAAAAAGGTCACACACTATGTTACTCTAATATTTAGTTGGACCGCCTTTAGCTTTGATTACGGCAGGCATTCGCTGTGGCATTGTTTCGATAAGCTTCTGCAATGTCACAAGATTTATTTCCATCCAGTGTTGCATTCATTTTTCACCAACATCTTGCATTGATGATGGTAGAGTCTGACTGCTCTGCAAAGCCTTCTCCAGCACATCCCAAAGATTCTCAATGGGGTTCAGGTCTGGACTCTGTGGTGGCCAATCCATGTGTGAAAATGATGTCTCATGCTCCCTGAACCACTCTTTCACAATTTGAGCCCGATGAATCCTGGCATTGTCATCTTAGAATATGCCCGTGCCATCAGGGAAGAAAAAAGCAGCAACCCCAGATCATAGCACTGCCCCCACAGGCTTGTACAGTAGGCACTAGGCATGATGGGTGCATCACTTCATCTGCCTCTCTTCTTACCCTGATGCACCCATCACTCTGGAACAGGGTAAATCTGGACTCATCAGACCACATGACCTTCTTCCATTGCTCCAGAGTCTAATCTTTATGCTCCCTAGCAAATTGAAGCCTTTTTTTCTAGTTTGCATCACTGATTAGTGTTTTTCTTACGGCTACACAGCTGTTCAGTCCCAATCCCTTGAGTTCCCTTCGCATTGTGCATGTGGAAATGCCGATCACGATCATTCAGGATTTTTTTCCCGCCACATTTCTTCCTTGAATATGAGGGGTCCCCACTATCCTTCCAGTTTTGAATAATGCGTTGGACAGTTCTTAATTCAATTTTAGTAGTTTCTGCAATCGCCTTAGATGTTTTCTCTGCTTGATGCATGCCAATGATTTGACCCTTCTCAAACAGACTAACATCTTTTCCACGACCACAAGATGTGTCTTTCGACGTGTTTGTTTAAGAAATGAAAAGCAACTCATTGCACCAGTTGGGGTTAAATAACTTGTTGCCAGCTGAAAGATAATCGCCCATGCAGTAATGATCCAATAGGAGGCTCATACCTATTTGCTTAGTTAAATCCAGGTGGCAACTTTTTTTTTGTACAGGCAGTGTACCATATTTTTCGCCCCATAAGACGCACCGGCCCATAAGATGCACCTAGGTTTTAGAGGGGGACATTAATAAAAAAATATTTTTCATGACACCTCAGGTCAATTCACCAATCAGACCCCCAATCTTATTAAGACCTCAATAAGACCTCAGATCAGACCCCTAATCAGACCTCAGATCAGACCCCAATGTAAATGACCCCCATGCCTCATATCAGCTCCCATTAGCCTCTCTTCAGCCCCCAGTAGTCTCATATATGACCCCAGTAGCCTCATATAGGACCCCAGTAGTCTCTCTTCAGCCCCCAGTAGCCTCATATAGGACCCCAGTAGCCTCATATATACCCCCAGTAGCCTCATATGCTCCCAGTAACCTCATATATGCCCTCAGTAGTCTCTATTCAGACCCCATTAGCCTCATATATGCCCCTTGTAGTCTCTCTTCAGCCCCCAGTAGCCTCATATATGCCCCCAACAGCGTCCATCAGCCTCATATGAAATAAAATAAAAAAACACTCACCTTTACTGCTCCGGACGCCGCCGCTCCTCACCTCCCGCGCTTGGTCTTTCTCCTCTTCAGTCTGCTGTGCTGTGACCCGGCACGCACAGTGTGAGGTCACAGCGCTCTCTTACACTGTGCGCAGCCCTGCACAGCCGACAGCCGAGGACCAGGAAGCGGTGAGTATAGAGCCTTCACCGCTTCCCGGTCCTCCGGAACTAATGAAGCGCTTTTGGGGGGGGGGGGGGGAATGCGTCTTATGGGGCGAAAAATACGGTATATACTCCTTTTTTCAACCAGAAATGTGTGTGTCTATATTGTATCTGATGGAGCATTGTGAATCCCAAAACAACTATATATGATACTCTGTGACTGATAGGTTTATATTTTATATACCAATATACCAAACTTATCTCTATCAATCTATTTATATTGTACATTTTTTATAGATTTTCTTTTTTTCTTAATTTTTTAAGTTTATATTTTTATGAACTTTTTTTATACTGTGTGTTTTATATACAAAGGCGTTACGGACACGGTGATTCCAATTATGTGTATTTTTTATTTCATTTTTTAAATGACATAAATGAAGGGATATGAGAAGACAATTATTATTTTATTTTTATTTTTTTTATTATTTATAAGTAACATTTTGCTCTAAAGCCTGTAACAGTGCTCAATCGGCCGGCATGATGTAATCTCACGCCGCACACGATTTCGGCTGAGATCTTCAAGCAAGATGGAGGCTGGTGGCCCGTCGCGAGCAAATGGAGGAGGTAAGTTTTGAATTTTTTTGTTTTTTATACTATTTCAGGTTAAATCGATTCGCTGACACAAAGCACGAGGAAATTTGGCTTCTAGGCGAATTGAATTCATCCTGAAATTCGGAATGAATTCCACTTCGTGGGATTTGATTTGCTCATCTCTAGTGTTCACGTACTTTTATACATAAGTACATCCATTCATCCTTGATTCTGGGGCGTAATTGTGGCCTGATACTACAGATTGGGGTGCTCACATTCTTTTATACATAATTCAATCTATTAATCCTAATTGTGTAATTGGGGTGAAATTGTACCCTGACACTACTGCTAACAGTTACTGTTACACTACATTATGTCCGACAGACAGGTGCCAGGCCCTTTTAAGGGAACAGGCAGTGGCAAAAATGATTCTGGAGCTGGCGGCAGCAGCAAAAGGGGGAAGGGGGGGGTGGTAGCAGCAGTTGCAGCGACAGGCCAAAGCTACCAGTGTCATCCAGTGGGCATGTTTTGACCAGCAGCCCAACTGTCCTTGAATGAATGGTCTTCAGCATGATCTCAAGTGACATCAGACACCCCCAGTCAGAGGTGCGTTGCTCTGACACCACACTTTGTTGGCATGGCCCAGGAACAAGCTCTGTGCCCCCAATCTGCCTCTTTCATTTTCCGTTCCGTCTGCTCGGGAAGTATTGTATGCTGTCGGCTCTGCTCCACTTTTCAGCAAGGACAAGCTTCTAGAGCACAGTCAGCAGCTACTGCCTAGCCAAGATGAAGAGGACAGATCCGCTGCTTCCTCCGGTAGGCGGGCAAGTAGCTATGATGAGCCAACATGGGAGCAGGTGTTGCGAGTGGTCAAGCACGCGGCCCAGGGACTGGTGAGGGTGAAATCAGTGATTTGCAGACAGTAGTGGATGATGATTTAGCCGATCGCCTGTGGGAGCCAGGTGAAGAGGGGGTTCATCATCATCATCATCAGGGAATGAGGATGGCAGCTTGCGTGTGAGGCAGTGGCTGAGCCAGCAGGGTGCTAGCGTGGCCGTGAGTCAGCAGGGTGGCAGCAGTGTGAGGTCTGGAGCCAAAAGTTCCTGGGGTAAACCGTTTTCTACTCAAGAGCTTACATGTCTGGAAAGAACTAGCTGTTCACGAAGGCAGCAGGCAGTCAACACGGAGTGGTGGGGGGAAATACCATACTCGCCAGTGTGGGAATTTTTCATCAAGTCGCCGGAGGACGTCACCATAGCCGTTTGTAGAATCTGTGGGCGGAGGGTGGCCAGGGTGCGTGTTGGCACCACGGCCCTGTGTCACCACATGCAGCATCACCATAGAGTGGCCTGGGAAAACTGTGGAGCTGATGTAGTGGTACAGCCTCACACAGCAAACTGTTCGTCTCCCAGTGGCTCCAGCATTCAAGGCTCCACCACCTCAGCAGAAGGTAGCTGTGTTTCCTTCCCATCATCTACTGGTCCTGATGCTCCTCCTACTCCTCGTCATGCGTTTCACCAGCAATTGATCACCGGGACGATTGCAAAAAGACAGTATGCGTGCACTCATCCAAAGGCACAGAAGCTGAACGTGCTCCTGGCCACGTTGCTGGTACTACAGTCCCTCCCTTTCCATGTATTTGACTCTGCACCTTTCAGACAACTGATGGCTTATGCCAAGCCAAGGTGTAGAGTCCCAAGCAGTCATTACTTCTCCAAAAAGGCTGTACCAGCCTTGCTTACGTATGTTGAGCAGAAGGTGGGCCAGTCCTTGAGCCTGTCAGTGTCTGCTAAAGTTCACGCAGCGCCGACGTATGGAGCTGTATCTATGGTCAAGGACAATATTTGTACTTTACGTCCCACTGGGAAAGTTTGGTCCCTGCCCAGCCACATCAGAAACTTTGCCATGTGACGGCACTGCCACCTACATGATGTCAAGCTGTGAATCTTGTGCCAGTGTCCTCCACTGCCTCTTCATCCTTAAAGGGAACCTGTCACCGGGATTTTGTGTATAGAGCTGAGGACATGGGTTGCTAGATGGCCGCTAGCACATTCGCAATACCCAGTCCCCATAGCTCTGTGTGCTTTTATTCTGTAAAAAACTGATTTGATACATATGCAAATTAACCTGAGAGGAGTCCTGTCCCTGACTCATCTCAGGGACAGAACTCATCTCAGGTTAATTTACATATGTATCAAATAGTTGTTTTTTTACACAATAAAAGCACACAGAGCTATGGGGACTGGGTATTGTGGATGTGCTAGCGGCCAACTAGCAACCCATGTCCTCAGCTCTATATACAAAATCCCGGTGACAGGTTGCCTTTAACCTTGCCCTAAGCCTCCACTGCAGGCACAATTCGCTGTGCTTCTCCAGCATGCCACCTATGCAGAACATGGCAGTGTCACAATGTTCTGCACCTGGTTTGCCTGGGTGAACTGAGTCACACCGGGGAGGAACTGCTTCACGTCCTTCAAGAGGAAATCAAATCCTGGCTCTCTCCTCACCAACTGAAAATTAGACTATGGTCACCGATAACAGGAAGAACATCGTGTCAAAGGGCTGACCCATGCGTCCTGCATAGCACACGCCTTTAATCTGATTGTAAAGAGGTTCCTGAAGTTTTCCACCCAAGACATCATGAAAATGGCCAGGAAACTATGCATGCCCTTTAGCCACTCTTACCCTGCAAAACAAGCCCTACTTGAGCTGCAAAGGCAGAATAGTGTTCCCCACCATCGCCTGATATGCGACCTTTCCACCTGTTGGAACTCCACCCTCCACATGTTGGACTGACTATATGAGCAAAGGAAGGCAGTCAATAATTTCTTGATGATACAGGCGGACCGGTGCACTACTTTGTGTAACTTCGATGTTAGCTTTATTTGTCAGTCGCCAGGACTGATGAACGACATCATTATACTCCTTCACGTCCTGGAGCAGATGCTGATAAATCTGGCGGGACAGGGGACAGGAGATGTGGCGCCTACATCTCACGGGCACCAGAGCCCTGTGGGGCCTGAACTAGCGGAAGAGGAGGAGAAAGAGAACATTCACACATATATAGAAATGGGTGGTTTATCTGCACATGTGGCAGGAGAGGAGCTGGAGGGCAATGATAAAGGCCAGGCAGATGACCCAGACACATCATGGCAGTATGCAGTGGAGATAGAGGCAGGAAGTCCCTCCAAGTCCCGTGCTCAAATGGCCAGATACATGCTGAGTTGCTTGCATAATGACAGCCGTATTATCACCATTTGGTAGAGGAATGACTACTGGCTCTCAACCATGTTAGACCCTCGCTACCGCACCAAAATGTGTGCCTTTTTTCCACCTGCTGAGATGGAGGATAAACTCAACTATCGAGACATCCTATGTAGTCAGTTGGCCGCTGCCTATGTGCACCTTGGGTCATCCTCACAAAGGTCTGACTGAGCGGGCTCTCTGCGCTCACGCTCCAGTTGCTATGACTGCTGGAGGGGGGGGCAGGAGCAGTACCAGCTCCATCAGCAGCAACTTAAGTCTAGAGTCTCTAATGAGCACTTTTCTTCACCTGCCTAGTGAAGAAACCATCCTGCACCAGCAAGACATGGAGCAGAACCTGAACCAGCAGATGGTGGCATACTTCGGATGCACCCTGCAACCCCAGATCCAAGATCCCCTTGACTACTCGGCAGCTAAACTTGATTTGTGGCCGCAACTGGCAGAGTTTGCCCTGGACAAGCTTTCCTGCCCGGCCAGTAGTGTGGCATCAGAGCAGGTGTTTAGTGTGGCCTGGTGTATAGTCACCCCAAAGAGAACTTGCCTATTCACCCAAAATGGTGAGACTAACCTTTGTAAAGATGAATCAGGCGTGAATCAGCCAGGATTTCCACACACCAGTGCCTGATACATCAGACTAGATCATTCTGAGTGCCATACCAAAACTTTGTAAAAAAAAAAAACAACAGTTTTTTCTGGCTACCTGCTTTAACTATTCTGATGCTGCCACACACCTGCTGATTCCTTCTCCTACTGCCACTGCTGTTGCCCCCCCACCTCACCACTCTGTGACAAGACCACTGTGTTCACCCCTCATGCGGTTGCCAACTTCCCCACTCTGGAAGCAGTAGCAGTCCAAACAGATGGAAGCGCTCATTGCTGGAGCGCAGGGAGCTGGGTCCTGTCACTCACCGCTCAGCTTTCCCCGCTCCTCCCCTTCTTCAGGACTGCAGCGCACTCAAAGATGAAGCAGGAAGACTTCTCCCCGCTCCACCATTCAGCCTGCAGGCATGGATTGCTCTGCCGGCATGTGTAGGTGGCGCCCGCAGCCCGGTAATCTGCATAAGCTCTGCCCACACTGCTGCACAGCGATCTGTCTCTGCAGGGAAGAGAGGACTGTGAGCTTCAGGAACGGGAAAAGGTGAGTAGTTACTGTGTTTTTTTGTTTTTACTATGGAGGGGGCACAACAGACTTTATTACTATGGAGGGGGCACAGAGGACTTTAGTACTATGAAGGGGCACAGAGGACTATATTACTATGCAGGGGGCACAGAGGCCTTTATTACTATGGAGGGGGCACAGAGGCCTTTATTACTATGGAGGGGACACAGAGGACTTTATTACTATGGAGGGGGCACCGAGGGTATTACTACTCTGGAGGGGGCACAGAGGGCATTTCTAATGTTAAGGGGGCACAATGGGCACTTCTACTATGGAGGGGACACAGAGCCAGAGGGCATTACTACAATGAAGGGGGCACAGTGGGCATTATTAGTGTGAAGGGGGCACAGTCTGCATTATTTCTGTGAAGGGGGCACAATGGGGATTTCTACTATGAAGGGGGCACAATGGGGATTATTACTGTGAAGGGGGCACAGATAGGGCATAACTACTGTGAGAGGGCACACATCTGTACAAAACTACTGTGAAGCTTGTACAATGAGGGCAATACTATTGTGAGGGGGTACACATTTAAAAAAAAAATATTGTGGGGAGGTCCCAGAGAATGGACCCGACCCGGGTGCCAAACACCGTAAGCATGCCACTGAAGTAAGGAACTTTTTGCTCTCCGCTCCACCACTGAGCCACCAGCGCTCCACAGCAGCAGCACCATGTCCTCACACATCGTCCTGTTGATCTGTGTAGGAGGAGGAGCGGGGCAGGCTGGGAATCATCCTCTGCTCCTCCTAAACAGCAGCGCAATGTGTCACTGTATTCTGCTGCTGCTGATGGGGAGCGCAGATAATGGGAGGAGCCAGGTGATTGAGGCAAGGAGTATTATTTTTTTTTTTACTTCCTGTGAAGAAGTCACATCTGGGCATAACCACTGTGAAGGGGGCACTGAAGGGGGGCACATATCTTGGCGTAGCTACTGTGAGGGGGGCACATATCTTGGCGTAGCTACTGTGAGGGAGGCACATATCTTGGCGTAGCTACTGTGAGGAGGGCACATATCTTGGGGTAGCTATTGTGAGGGGGGAACATATCTTGGCCTAGCTATTGTGAGGGGGCACATATCTTGGCGTAGCTACTGTGAGGGAGGCACATATCTTGGCATAGCTACTGTGAGGGGGGGCACATATCTTGGGGTAGCTATTGTGAGGGGGGCACATATCTTGGCCTAGCTATTGTGAGGGGGCACATATCTTGGCGTAGCTACTGTGAGGGGAGCACATATCTTGGCGTAGCTACTGTGAGGGGGGCACATATCTTGGCGTAGCTACTGTGAGGGGGGGCACATATCTTGGCGTAGCTACTGTGAGGGGGGCACATACAGTTGCAAGAAAAAGTATGTGAACCCTTTGGAATGATATGGATTTCTGCACAAATTGGTCATAAAATGTGATCTGATCTTCATCTAAGTCACAACAATAGACAATCACAGTCTGCTTAAACTAATAACACACAAAGAATTTAATGTTACCATGTGTTTATTGAACACACCATGTAAACATTCACAGTGCAGGTGGAAAAAATATGTGAACCCTTGGATTTAATAACTGGTTGAACCTCTTTTGGCAGCAATAACTTCAACCAAACGTTTCCTGCAGTTGCAGATCAGACGTGCACAACGGTCAGGAGTAATTCTTGACCATTCCTCTTTACAGAACTGTTTCAGTTCAGCAATATTCTTGGGATGTCTGGTGTGAATCGCTTTCTTGAGGTCATGCCACAGCATCTCAATCTGGTTGAGGTCAGGATTCTGACTGGGCCACTCCAGAAGGCGTATTTTCTTCTGTTTAAGCCATTCTGTTGTTTTAGGTTATTGTCCTGTAGCAACACCCATCTTCTGTTGAGCTTCAGATGGCCTTAAGTTCTCCTGCAAAATGTCTTGATAAACTTGGGAATTCATTTTTAATTCGATGATAGCAATCCATCCAGGCCCTGACGCAGCAAAGCAGCCCCAAACCATGATGCCCCCACCACCATACTTCACAGTTGGGATGAGGTTTTGATGTTGGTGTGCTGTGCCTCTTTTTCTCCACACATAATGTTGTGTGTTTCTTCCAAACAACTCAACTTTGGTTCCATCTGTCGACAGAATATTTTGACAGTACTGTTGTGGAACATCCAGGTGCTCTTGTGCAAACTGTAAATGTGCAGTGGCTTCCTCTGTGGTATCCTCCCATGAAATCCATTCTTGTTTAGTGTTTTACGTATCGTAGATTCGCTAACAGGGATGTTAGCATATGCCAGAGACTTTTGTAAGTCTTTAGCTGACACTCTAGGATTCTTCTTCACCTCATTGGAGCAGTCTGCGCTGTGCTCTTGCAGTCATCTTTACAGGACGGCTACTCCTAGGGAGAGTAGCAGCAGTGCTGAACTTTCTCCATTTATAGACAATTTGTCTTACCTGCACTCACGACCTGCAGGGGGCAGCGTTTCTACTAAACACACTTCTCTACCATAGGCATCCTACCAACAACTGACAACTGTAAGGAATTTTCCACAAATATCTCTAGCTCATTACCAACGAACAACACCACATCCATCAGCGTGCAGACCTTACTGATGTTATCATCCAGGCACTCAAGTGTATTATCTTGAGCTACATTCACCCCAGTATGATCCTCCATATTCTGCAGCATATCACTGCTTGACTCAACTGGCTCTGAGGTACATAGGACACCAGCCGACATATAGGGTTTAGCACCACACACACCTCTTCATCATTATCCAAGAGAGAATCCAGGCCCTTTTCAGCATTGACTCCTGCTGCACACACAGTCACTTTATCAGTGGCCTCCAATGAGGTCCCTTCATGATCCACCACTGGTTCTGTACACCCTTCCAGCATAGTCACTAACAGATATTTTCTTTTCCCACATCAAGCTCACAGACTTCACACTCATCTTGTCAGGTACAACCGACTCCTGGTTGCCACTAGCAACCACCTTAATTTCACTGGAAACTGACATGGCAGCATCACTCTCTGAGCTGCTATCAGTCACAGCACATATACCACTCATGTCATTATCAGCCCTGACCTCTAGGGGCACACATGAGTTAATCCCCACGATGGACATTTCCTCAGTAACCACACCTGGTTCAGATTTTACAGTAGTTTTGTCAACCTCAGGCTTCACTATCCTGCTTCCTCTTACACGGGTTAGCTTAGGATCCCTGAGTTCAGCTATCCCAAAGTTACCTCTTGTAACTGACAATTCAGGTAAGGCCTCATGCACACGGCCGTTGTTTTGGTCCGCATCCCAGCCGCAGTTTTGGCGGCTAGGATGCGCACCCATTCACTTCAATGGGGTCGCAAAAGATGCGGACAGCACTCCGTGTGCTGTCCGCATCCGTTGCACCGTTCCGTGGTCCGCAAAAAAAATATAACCTGTCCTATTCTTGTCTGCGTTTTGCGGACAAAAATAGGCATTTATATTAATGGCCATCCGATGCCATCCGTGTTTTGCGGATCCGCGGTTTACGGACCGCAAAAAACACAACGGTCATGTGCATGAGGCCTAAAGCAGTGAATTTCTCTCCTGCAGACTCCTGTGATGGAGAAATCTCAGCTGGCTTACCTGCCAGTTTACACACTGCTTTTACCTGATCAGGTTTTGTACCCATTTCCTGAAACAAAGGCAGGTTAGACAGGCAGGTATGTGTCACGGATCAGTGGATGTGAACCCACTGTGCCACTGACTTGCAATACTCTGAAGGGGAATAACTAAGCAACTACCCGGATCTCACTAGGATAGGCTTGACCATCGATAATTGCCAGGGGCTACTCCAGAGCGTAAACCAGGCAGTCGCAGCTGGTCCAGGCAGACCAGGGGGTGCCTGCAAGGATACCCACAGTACAGACGTCGTCAGACAGGCAGGGTCGTTTCCAGGAGCAACAAGACAGGAACCGAAGGAAGAGTCAGAGACGTAGTCAGAACAAGCAATGGGTCAGGCGGCACAGGAACAAGGTCAGACAATCCGGGTCGGCAACGGGATAAATGAAGTCCAGGAACGAAATATGAAGTCAGGAACACGAGTGGTAAACAAGCTCTTTAGCACAATATTAGGACGTAAACTCTCGCAGCTGTTTATTGTCTATAGAGTCTACAAAACACTGTTTTTTTTGTTCCGTATAGGGTTTAGAGCCACGGATGAATGTCCAAGATGCTCTGTGGTGTCTGCAGATTTGTTGCATATGATGTGGACGTGCGAGAGGTTAGGGAGATACTGGGAGTTGGTACGTCAGACAACACAGGACGTTTACAAAGTACGAATACCCTCTGACCCGAAAGTGTGTGTGTTAGGATATGTCTCTGAATTGGCCACCGGTCAGGTGCATAAAATAGCTATAGGTAGAATGTTATATGTCGCTAGGAAGTTAATCGCCCTACATTGGATACAGACAGCGCCGCCAACCCTAGGCGAATTCCTAAGTGCGGTTGACACGATGCTGAGTTATGAACGGATGGTGTACCAGAAGCGTGGATGCCCAGCGAAATTTGAAAAATTGTGGAATCCATGGCTGTCGTTTCGACGTCTGAATAGAAATGTTTAACAATGTGCCTTTGTATTTTGCAGGTTAGGTTGGGGTGGGATGGGAGGGGTGGGGGGCGTTGGATTGAAACTTGATTACTACATATACAGGGAGTGCAGAATTATTAGGCAAGTTGTATTTTTGAGGATTAATTTTATTATTGAACAACAACCATGTTCTCAATGAACCCAAAAAACTCATTAATATCAAAGCTGAATATTTTTGGAAGTAGTTTTTAGTTTGTTTTTAGTTTTAGCTATTTTAGGGGGATATCTGTGTGTGCAGGTGACTATTACTGTGCATAATTATTAGGCAACTTAACAAAAAACAAATATATACCCATTTCAATTATTTATTTTTACCAGTGAAACCAATATAACAGCTCAACATTCACAAATATACATTTCTGACATTCAAAAACAAAACAAAAACAAATCAGTGACCAATATAGCCACCTTTCTTTGCAAGGACACTCAAAAGCCTGCCATCCATGGATTCTGTCAGTGTTTTGATCTGTTCACCATCAACATTGCGTGCAGCAGCAACCACAGCCTCCCAGACACTGTTCAGAGAGGTGTACTGTTTTCCCTCCTTGTAAATCTCACATTTGATGATGGACCACAGGTACTCAATGGGGTTCAGATCAGGTGAACAAGGAGGCCATGTCATTAGATTTTCTTCTTTTATACCCTTTCTTGCCAGCCACGCTGTGGAGTACTTGGACGCGTGTGATGGAGCATTGTCCTGCATGAAAATCATGTTTTTCTTGAAGGATGCAGACTTCTTCCTGTACCACTGCTTGAAGAAGGTGTCTTCCAGAAACTGGCAGTAGGACTGGGAGTTGAGCTTGACTCCATCCTCAACCCGAAAAGGCCCCACAAGCTCATCTTTGATGATACCAGCCCAAACCAGTACTCCACCTCCACCTTGCTGGCGTCTGAGTCGGACTGGAGCTCTCTGCCCTTTACCAATCCAGCCACGGGCCCATCCATCTGGCCCATCAAGACTCACTCTCATTTCATCAGTCCATAAAACCTTAGAAAAATCAGTCTTGACGTTTCAGCTTGTGTGTCTTGTTCAGTGGTGGTCGTCTTTCAGCCTTTCTTACCTTGGCCATGTCTCTGAGTATTGCACACCTTGTGCTTTTGGGCACTCCAGTGATGTTGCAGCTCTGAAATATGGCCAAGCTGGTGGCAAGTGGCATCTTGGCAGCTGCACGCTTGACTTTTCTCAGTTCATGGGCAGTTATTTTGCGCCTTGGTTTTTCCACACGCTTCTTGCGACCCTGTTGACTATTTTGAATGAAACGCTTGATTGTTCGATGATCACGCTTCAGAAGCTTTGCAATTTTAAGAGTGCTGCATCCCTCTGCAAGATATCTCACTATTTTTGACTTTTCTGAGCCTGTCAAGTCCTTCTTTTGACCCATTTTGCCAAAGGAAAGGAAGTTGCCTAATAATTATGCACACCTAATATAGGGTGTTGATGTCATTAGACCACACCCCTTCTCATTACAGAGATGCACATCACCTAATATGCTTAATCGGTAGTAGGCTTTCGAGCCTATACAGCTTGGAGTAAGACAACATGCATAAAGAGGATGATGTGGTAAAAATACTCATTTGCCTAATAATTCTGCACGCAGTGTAGTTTGGTGTCCTTTTTGTTATTAGCCTTATGGACAGTATGTCTCTATGTCATCCTTGTACGTAATGTGTTAAAACGTGTATTTACACTGTAAAATGTTCAATAAAAATTATCTGATTTAAAAAGGTTTTGGAATGGCCCAGCCAGAGCCCAGACCTGAATCCGATTGAAAATCTGTGGGGTGATTTGAAGAGGGCTGTGCACAGGAGATGCCCTCGCATTCTGACAGATTTTGAGTGTTTTTGCAAAGAAGAGTGGGCAAAACTTGCCAAGCCAAAATGTGCCATGCTGATATACTCATACATACCCAAAAAGACTGAGTGCTGTAATAAAATCAAAAGGTGCTTCAACAAAGTATTAAGGGTGTGCACACTTATGCAACCATATTATTTTATTTTTATATTTTTTCTTCCCTCTACCTAAAAGATTTCAGTTAGTTTTTCAAATGAGTTGTACAGTTTATAGGTCACATTAAAAGTGGAAAACGTTCTGAAATGATTTATCTATGTCTCATTTTGTTACATCACAGAAACCTGACATTTTAATGTGTAGGCTTTTTATATCCACTGTATATATATATATATATATATATATATATATATATATATAGTGTTAGTGCTACATCTAATAAAAGGGACATGCTGCAAGGCATGAAATGTTGGCTACCACAATGTGGTCACTCACGGTTTGTGGTCTAGACATTGTGACATAGCAAGGGGTTTTGTTTGGGAAGGCAGGTATTTTCCTCCCAACATGAGCGGCTGGGCTGATTTCCAGCCAGGTGACATCAAATACCGGACCGGAGTTTAATTGCCGGTCCGGGTTTTGGCAGCACCTGGCTGTCCTTTAACCACCTCAGCCCCCATGGCTTAAACACCCTGAAAGACCAGGCCACTTTTTACACTTCTGACCTACACTACTTTCACCATTTATTGCTCGGTCATGCAACTTACCACCCAAATGAATTTTACCTCCTTTTCTTCTCACTAATAGAGCTTTCATTTGGTGGTATTTCATTGGTGCTGACATTTTTACATTTTTTGTTATTAATCGAAATTTACTGATTTTTTTGCAAAAAAATGACATTTTTCACTTTCAGTTGTAAAATTTTGCAAAAAAAAACACATCCATATATAAATTTTGCTCTAAATTTATTGTTCTACATGTCTTTGATAAAAAAAAAATGTTTGGGTAAAAAAAAAATGGTTTGGGTAAAAGTTATAGCGTTTACAAACTGGTACAAAAATGTGAATTTCCGCTTTTTGAAGCAGCTCTGACTTTCTGAGCACCTGTCATGTTTCCTGAGGTTCTACAATGGCCAGACAGTACAAACACCCCACAAATGACCCCATTTCGGAAAGTAGACACCCTAAGGTATTCGCTGATAGGCATAGTGAGTTCATAGAACTTTTTATTTTTTGTCACAAGTTAGCGGAAAATGCTGATTTTTTATTTTTTTTTCTTACAAAGTCTCATATTCCACTAACTTGTGACAAAAAATAAAAACTTCCATGAACTCACTATGCCCATCAGCGAATACCTTGGGATGTCTTCTTTCCAAAATGGGGTCACTTGTGGGGTAGTTATACTGCCCTGGCATTCTAGGGGCCCAAATGTGTGGTAAGGAGTTTGAAATCAAATTCTGTAAAAAATGGCTGGTGAAATCCGAAAGGTGCTCTTTGGAATATGGGCCCCTTTGCCCACCTAGGCTGCAAAAAAGTGTCACACATCTGGTATCTCCGTACTCAGGAGAAGTAGGGGAATGTGTTTTGGGGTGTCATTTTACATATACCCATGCTGGGTGAGAGAAATATCTTGGCAAAAGACAACTTTGTATAAAAAAATGGTAAAAGTTGTCTTTTGCCAAGATATTTCTCTCACCCAGCATGGGTATATGTAAAATGACACCACAAAACACATTCCCCAACTTCTCCTGAATACGGAGATACCACATGTGTGACACTTTTTTGCAGCCTAGGTGGGCAAAGGGGCCCACATTCCAAAGATCACCTTTCGGATTTCACTGGTCATTTTTTACAGAATTTGATTTCAAACTCCTTACCACACATTTGGGCCCCTAGAATGCCAGGGCAGTATAACTACCCCACAAGTGACCCCATTTTGGAAAGAAGACACCCCAAGGTATTCGCTGATGGGCATAGTGAGTTCATGGAAGTTTTTATTTTTTGTCACAAGTTAGTGGAATATGAGACTTTGTAAGAAAAAATAAAAATAAAAATAAATCATCATTTTCCACTAACTTGTGACAAAAAATAAAAAATTCTAGGAACTCGCCATGCCCCTCACGGAATACCTTGGGGTGTCTTCTTTCCAAAATGGGGTCACTTGTGGGGTAGTTATACTGCCCTGGCATTTTCCAGGGGCCCTAATGTGTGGTAAGTAGGTAAATGACCTGTGAAATCCGAAAGGTGCTCTTTGGAATATGGGCCCCTTTGCCCACTTAGGCTGCAAAAAAGTGTCACACATGTGGTATCGCCGTATTTAGGAGAAGTTGGGGAATGTGTTTTGGGGTGTCATTTTACATATACCCTTGCTGGGTGAGAGAAATATCTTGGCAAAAGACAACTTTTCCCATTTTTTTTTATACAAAGTTGGCATTTGACCAAGATATTTATCTCACCCAGCATGGGTATATGTAAAATGACACCCCAAAACACATTCCCCAACTTCTCCTGAGTACGGCGATACCAGATGTGTGACACTTTTTTGCAGCCTAGATGCGCAAAGGGGCCCACATTCCTTTTAGGAGGGCATTTTTAGACATTTGGATACCAGACTTCTTCTCACGCTTTGGGGCCCCTAGAATGCCAGGGCAGTATAAATACCCCACATGTGACCCCATTTTGGAAAGAAGACACCCCAAGGTATTCAATGAGGGGCATGGCGAGTTCATAGAAAAAAAAAATTTTTGGCACAAGTTTTTTTTTTCTCACAAAGTCTCCCTTTCCGCTAACTTGGGACAAAAATTTCAATCTTTCATGGACTCAATATGCCCCTCACGGAACCTGGGGGTGTCTTCTTTCCGAAATGGGGTCACATGTGGGATATTTATACTGCCCTGGCATTCTAGGGGCCCTAAAGCGTGAGAAGAAGTCTGGAATATAAATGTCAAAAAAATTTTACGCATTTGGATTCCGTGAGGGGTATGGTGAGTTCATGTGAGATTAAATTTTTTGACACAAGTTAGTGGAATATGAGACTTTGTAAGAAAAAAAAAATAATAATTCCGCTAACTTGGGCCAAAAAAATGTCTGAATGGAGCCTTACAGAGGGTGATCAATGACAGGGGGGTGATCAATGACAGGGGGGGTGATCAATGACAGGGGTGGTGATCAATGACAGGGGTGGTGATCAGAGAGTCTATATGGGGTGATCACCCCCCTGTCATTGATCACCCCCCGTAAGGCTCCATTCAGATGTCCGTATGTGTTTTGCGGATCCGATCCATGTATCCGTGGATCCGTAAAAATCATACGGACATCTGAATGCAGCATGACAAAGGGGGGTGATCAATGACAGGGGGGTGATCAGGGAGTCTATATGGGGTGATCACCCCCCCTGGAAGGCTCCAGGGAGACGCCTGTATGTGTTTTGCGGATCCGATCCATCTATCAGTGGATCCGTAAAAATCATGCGGACATCTGAATGGAGCTTTACAGGGGGTTGATCAATGACAGGGGTGTAATCAATGACAGGGGGGTGATCAGGGAGTCTATATGGGGTGATAACTACAGTCATTGATCACGCCCCTGTAAGGCTTCATTCAGACGTCCGTATGCGTTTTGCGGATCCGATCCATCTATCAGTGGATCCGTAAAAATCATGTGGACATCTGAATGGAGCTTTACAGGGGGTTGATCAATGACAGGGGGGTAATCTATGACAGGGGGGTAATCAGGGAGTCTATATGGGGTGATCAGGGGTGATCAGGGGCTAATAAGGGGTTAATAAGTGACGGGGGGGGGTGTAATGTAGTGTAGTGGTGCTTGGTGCTACTTTACTGAGCTACCTGTGTCCTCTGGTGGTCGATCCAAACAAAGGGGGCCACCAGAGGACCAGGTACCAGGTATATTAGACGCTGTTATCAAAACAGCGTCTAATATACCTGTTAGGGGTTAAAAAAAACACATCTCTAGCCTGCCAGCGAACGATCGCCGCTGGCAGGCTGGATATCAACTCTCTTACCTTCCGTTCCTGTGAGCGCGCCTGCGTGCGCGCGTTCACAGGAAATCTCGCTTCTCGCGAGATGACGCGTATATGCGTGACTCTGCGCAGCGCTGCCACCTCCGGAACGCGATCCTGCGTTAGGCGGTCCGGAGGTGGTTAAATAGGCAGCTGGGCTCAGAATCAGAGTCTCTGTCTTGGGATCTGAGGCATGGTGCCATACTAGAGGGCTGAGAGCCGCATGCAGGGAAACAGACTGTTGTGGACGCTGAAAGAACCTGCTAACAAGGTGACTGTTTTTGCGCTTTGGACTTTCCTTTGTGTGAACAAACACTAAGACTGTCAATGTTGCTTTGTTTTTTTTCCGTGTGAATAAACACTGAAGTTTTGTTTTGCAAACTGTTTCTTTTGCCTCTGTTCTGCGTCCGCTTACCCTGCCTACCAGAGCGAATCCTCACAATTGGTGGCTTGGAGCAGGCTCACGCAGTGAGGCTGGCGTAAACGCCCCAAAATTTTTTTCGGGTACGGCTGGATGTCCTGGATTAAACCAGCTAAATTTAAACCTGTGTAACGTGACAAAATGGAGGCTGTAATAAAAGCTCTCGTGGAGGCTAATCAACACCAGCAAGAAACAAACCAGCTGCTGTTACAACCAGTGATGGCTTTACAGACAGTAGGAGCATCCCAGAGTGTCCATGATGTCCAGAAAGCGGTCCGTGCCGCGATGCCCAAGATGACACCATCCGATGACGTTGGTCGTCGCTCGGTTCCTGACATCCGATTCCCAGCGGGTGTATTTCGACTTGCCGGACGTCCAAGCGGCCAACTACCAGAGAGTCAAGGGTGAGATTCTGGCAAGACTGGGGGTGTTGGTCCGGGCCCGGCAGGTGCATCAGTGGGGGGTTTAAGCCGGCTGAGCCCGTGAGACCCTTAGTATTATAACTTGCTTAGTCTCTTCCAAAAGTGGCTACAGCCTGACGTGCTGAGCCCTACTGCTATGCTGGACCATCTGGTGGCTTATATGTTCTGGAGGGCTTTGCCACCCCCTCTCCAGCAATGGATCGCCCAGGTCTCTCCAGGTAATGCTCTTGAGATGGTCGACCTGGTGGAGCGCTATGAGGCTACCCGGAATCTACAGGGGGGTTCTTTTGGGAGGGGGTAGTCAAAACCCGTAACTCTCCACCCCAGACCCAGCAATTTGAACCCAACCGGGATGTGCCCCCTGTGTACCCACCCCAGTGCTGGCATTGTCGGGAGCCTGGCCATGTACGAGCTGTCTGTCCACAAAAGGTGGAACCTATGGACACGATCTATTGCTTCCGCCAGTCGTTATATGCTAGGAAGCTGTGTGCAGTGGGTGCCCCAGAGACTCTGAATCACCTGTGCCAGGTGGAGGTGAGAGACACTCCAGCGGAGGCTTTGTTGGACTCAGGGAGTCTGGTGACCCTGATAAGGGCTCCCCTGGTATGGATTCCTGAGTATACTAGCCGGAAAGTTGGGGTCATGTGTATTCATGGTGACTTAAAAGACTACTCCACTGCTATGGTGTCTCTATCCACGGTTGCCGGCAGGTGGACCCACGAGGTGGCTGTCGCCACCAATCTACACTACAAACTTATAATAGGGAGAGACTTCATGGCTTCCCGTCACTATGGCCTACTATGAGAGTGACTGATACCCATGTGACAGGGGTAACCCTAGAAGAGTGGCCCGGCTCAGGGGGGAGACCAGAACCCTGGGAACCTGAGTCCACAGGGCCAGTGGTAGGGGTGACCGCCACTTCGGTGGAAGAGGGGGAGACAACCCAGCTAAGTGTGATGGTGGGAGACACGGAGGACTTGCCGCCGGGGCCTGACCTGGCAGACCTCAATGTCTCCGGGGATAATTTTAGTACCGCCCAACACCGGGACCCAACCCTATCCCGAGCCTGGTAAAATGTTTTAATAGTAGATGGTGAACCACAACAACCAGGGGCAGAGTCGGTGTTCCCCTGTTTTGTGGTTCATCAGGAGATGTTGTACCGGGTAAACCAGCTGCGAGGTGAATCCATTGAACAGTTGGTGGTGCCCCAGGCTTATCGCAAACTCATGTTAGATTTAGCCCACCAACATGTTCTCGGGGGTCATCTGGGAATGCAGAAGACGCAGGAGTGAATACTACAACGGTTTTACTGGCCCAGTGTGCTTAGGGAGGTCGAAGAATTCTGTAAATCTTGCCCGACCTGCCAGGCAACTAGCCCCCAACACCTTTTTCGCAATCCTTTGGTACCTCTCCCAATCATCGAGGTGCCTTTTGAGCAAATCGCTATGGACTTCGTAGGCCCAGTACCGAAGTACGCTAGAGGACACCAACACATCTTGGTTGTCCTGGACTACGCCACTCGGTACCCAGAGGCGATGCCACTGCCACATAAATCAGCGAAGCATATAGCTAAGGAGCTAATGGAGATGTTCTCCCGAGTGGGGCTACCTAAAGAGGTTCTGACTGACCAGGGGACCCCTTTTATGTCCAAGATCATGAGGGAACTCTGTAAGTTGCTGCATATCAGACAGTTACGGACGTCCGTATACCATACGCAAATGGACGGTCTGGTAGAAAGGTTTAACAAAACTCTAAAAACTATGTTAAAAAGAGTCGTGTCTAAAGATGGGAAGGATTGGGACCTTCTTCTGCCCTATCTCATGTTCGCAGTGTGAGGTACCCCAGGCTTCTACTGGGTTCTCGCCCTTCGAATTGCTTTATGGCTGACATCCTCGTGGTCTGTTTGACATGGCCAAGGAGGCGTGGGAGCAGCAACCCACTCTGCATAAAAGTGTCCTGGAATATGTTGTCAAGATGCAACAGCGGATAGAGACCATTTTAGCTGTTGTCAGGGAGCATATGGAGGCCGCTCAGCGAGCCCAGAGTCGGATCTATAATCGACAGGCTCGGGTCCGGATCTTTAACCCTGATGACCTGGATTTTGTTCTGGTACCGACAGTGGACAGTAAGTTCCTGGCTAGATGGCAGGGGCCCTACGAGGTACTCGAGAAAGTTGGAGAGGTAAATTACAAGGTACACCAGCCAGGGCGGTGGAAGCCGGAGCAGGTTTATCATGTTAATTTACTTAAACCTTGGAAAGATAGGGAAACCTGTACTGAAGACAGCCTGCGGGTGGGTTTTCTAGGGGAAGAGGTTCCGGCTCCTATGTCTGATGCAAGGGAGGCGGTTGCCACAGTAAAAATTGCTGACAGCGTCTCTTCTAAACAGGCTCAGGAGACCAGGGAGTTCGTTAGTCGGAACGTGGATGTGTTCTCGGACCTCCCTGGACGCACTTCCGCAATCCAACATGACATTGTCACTAAGCCTCAGGCAAAAGTCCGGTTAAAGCTATACCGGGTACCCGAGGCTCGGCAACAAGCCATCTCGGAGGAAGTGCAGATGCTGCGGCTAGACGTCATCGAGGAGTCTAAAAGTGAGTCGGCCAGTCCTATAGTCTTAATAACTAAGCCGGACGGGATGTTACGGTTTTGTAACGATTTTCGTAAGCTGAACAAAATATCTAAATTCGATGCATATCCCATGCCTCGGTGGATGAGCTTATTTAAAGGATAGGCCAAGCCCGGTATTTTTCTGTTTTGGACCTCACCAAAGGGTACTGGCAAGTACCCTTGACGGATGCTGCCAAAGAGAAAACTGCCTCCATTACACCAGAGGAGCTGTACCAATCTAAGGTGTTACCCTTCAGTCTGCATGGCGCCCCTGCCACTTTTCAACGTCTAATGGACATTGTGCTTCATCCACATCGGCGGTACGCCTCGGCTTATCTGGATGATATTGTCATTCACAGCACCGAGTGGGAAAGTCACCTGCCCGAAGTACTGGTCATAGTGGACTCCCTTCAAAAGGCTGGTCTAACAGCTAACCCCAAAAAATGTGCGATAGGGTTAGAGGAGACCAAATACCTAGGGTATGTCATTGGGTGCAGAGTCATCAAACCCCAAGTAAACAAAATAGAGGCGATAAGGAATTCGCCCCGACCTGTCACCTCTTGGCAAGTAAAGTCATTCCTGGGAATAATATGAGGTTCGTTCCCCATTTTGCCACTTTAGCAGCTCCATTGACAGGGCTCTTGAAGGGACGGAAGTCTACAATGGTTCGCTGGAATGACCAGGCGGAAGATGCTTTCTACGCTTTGAAGTTGGCCCTGTGTGGGTCCCTGGTTTTGGTGACGCCTGAAAAGAGAATTTATAGTACAGACCGATGCCTCCGAAGTAGGCCTCGGTGCTGTATTGTCTCAGGAAGTCAACGGGGAGGAGCATCCCGTTGTCTTCCTCAGCCGTAAGCTCACTCCAGCCGAGACCCGATACAGTATAGTGGAGAGAGAGTGCCTAGCCATCAAGTGGGCACTCGAGTCTCTCTGCTATTATCTGTTGGGGAGAAAGTTCCGTCTAGTGACCTCTCAAGTGGATGAGCCACTCCAAAGAGAGGAATGCTCGGGTCACTAGATGGTTCTTGTCCTTGCAAAACTTTAAGTTTACAGTAGAACACAGGGCAGGCCTGTTACAGGGAAACACGTATGCCCTGTCCCAGGTACACTGTCTGGCATGTGTTCATCCCCTCAGAGTTGAACAAAGGGGGGGTATGTGACATAGCAAGGGGTTTTGTTTGGGAAGGCAGGTATTTTCCTCCCAACATGGGCGGCTGGGCTGATTTCCAGCCAGGTGAGATCAAATAGCAGACCGGAGTTTAAGTACTGGTCCGGGTTTTGGCAGCACCTGGCTGTCCTTTAAATAGGCAGCTGGGCTCAGAATCAGAGTCTCTGTCTTGGGATCTGAGACATGGTGCCGTACTAGAGGGCTGAGAGCCGCATGTGGGGAAACAGGCCCCCTACAGCCTGTTGTAGACGCTGAAAGAACCTGCTAACATGGTGACTGTTTTTGTGCTTTGGACTTTCCTTTGTGTAAACAAACACTAAGACTGTCAATGTTACTTCTTTTTTTTTCTCCTGTGTGAATAAACACTGAAGTTTTGTTTTACAAACTGTTTCTTTTATCTGTGTTCTGCGTCCTTACCCTGCCTACCAGAGCGAATCCTCACAACATATAAGTGGAGCAGATAACTCATCATATGTTATGCCAATTTTTCTTTCAAGGGTCAGTCCCATCAGGTAGTGCATAAGTATGGTGTTTTTGTTGAGGAAAGATTGATTTAAACTACAACCGCTAATAGACATAGCAATATGGGACTCTCACCCTGATATGTTGACAGTCTAAAAGCGACGTAATCGCCCTGAAAAGGGGTGCTCCACTTATCGGGAGCTTACCCTATGATAAATGTAACTTGGCAAAATCAATGTCCCAAATATCATCCCAACGTGTTTCCCCTATCAAAATAGTAGTAGCTTTATCAGGGAACTCATTAGTATGATCACAATGACCAAAGCCATGGCTTTATATCACCCGCCTATTTCCTGACTGGCGTCCGTGTGATGAACATGTGTAACACCCCAGAGTTGTGTTACGAAACTCTTTTACTCTGCTACAACCTGTTAAGAGCATTTACATTGTCATCTAATGTAATTTCACATAATATTCTCACAAATGTGCATTGTAAACCTTGCTACATGTATATTGCTGTAATTTCCATCTTCACCAGCAGGTGGCAGCAATGTGTTAGCAATGACTTAAAGAGGACCTTTCACCATAATAAAACCTCTAAACTAACTATACAGACGTGTAGAGCGGCGCCCAGGGATCCCCCTGCACTTACTGTTATCTCAGGGCACCGATCCGTTCTCCGGTTATAGCCTCCGGTATCTTCATAGTTAGGCTCCACCCAGGGGAACCTGACGCCGTCTCATTCTCCCATGCTGTAGCGCTGGCCAATCACAGCGCTCAGATCATAGCCTGAGAGGCTTTTTTTTCTCTCAGGCTATGAGCTGAGCGCTGCGATTGGCCAGCGCTGCAGCATGGAAGAATGAGACGCTGGCAGGTTCCCCTGGGTGGAGCCTAACTATGAAGATACCGGAGGCTATAACCGAAGAACGGAGCGGCGCCCAGGTATAACAGTAAGTGCAGGGGGATCCCTGGGCGCCGCTCTACGCGTCTGTATAGTTAGTTTAGAGGTTTTATTATGGTGAAAGGTCCTCTTTAAGTTAGTTTAGTGTTTCTATGCTGGAATAGTACATTCCAGTTTAGCTCCCCCCTCTACGAGCAAAGTGGGCTGTGCCCATATCCTGCCTCATTGGGAGGGAAGGAAGTTAGTGGTGAGTGTAATCCACCATCTGCTAGGGGTAGGGTGTGCATGCTATGAGCTCCCAGATATAGGGATCCAAGCCAGGATCTTGTCTCGGCTGAGACATTTATCATCATCCCCAGCCTGAGCCTTGCAGCCTCAGCTGGAAGAAGCAAGCAGACAACTCCAGTTCCAGGAAGAAGCATACCCTGTGAAGCTAACTGTGAATCAAGAAGACCCAGGAGAAGCCATATTCCTCCTCAGCTAGTCAGTCCCCATACAGCAGAAGATATAAAGCGCAGAAGCCAAATTCCTGCCACAGTTTAGAGCTAAAAAGCAGGCATCCTTTCCTGCAAAGCTCCAGGTACATGATAGAGCAGAAGATAAATTCCTGCCACACATTGCCAATACCTGCTGGGACCAAAGACTAATGCTGTACCTTGCTTGGATCAGAGCTACAACCAGTAAAGACAAGTTTGAACTTTACCAAGGTCTGGATCTCAATTTCTGCTGCAAATTCCTCTATTACTCCTACTAGCACCACACTCAATTTATTGCAAGTGAGCCAGGATTCCAGATGTACCCAGGTAGGATACACAGTTGACACAATTACCACTACCATACAAAGACATTACCCCACTCTGGCATTCCTAACCTGGTACTTGAGTTACAACACCTTAAAGGGCCCTGTGTTAGTACCCTGCACACGCTGCAATTGGTGTCACGAACAAAACCATAGACTATTATACCCATATCCTGACCCACTGCATAATTTGGCGTCCGTGTAACTTTACCCACGGTCCGGCTCATTGCACATGTGCCAGTCTATTATAATACATACCTAATCCCCACTTTGAAGGGGTTGTCCGGGTTTAGCTCTGAACCCGGACATACCCTTATTTTCACCCAGGCAGCCCCTCTGAGGCTAGCATCGGAGCATCTCATGCAGTATGTTCGGTGACGTCACCGGCTCTAATGCGCCGCTGTTCTCCTACTTACCACCGCGGTCCTGGGCGCCGTGTTCAGCGATGATCTGCTGCCTGTGCTTCCCCATTCACCGCTTCAGTCCTGGGCTCTGTCCTTGCTGGTACTGTTTGTTCTGCGATCCACTCCACAGTTTCCTTTCAGCCCTGGCCAAAGCATGTTTGCTGCTTCTTCCCTGCAGGACTTCCTTAAGGGCCGGCACACGTCACTTTTTGTGCTTTATGGGTTAGATCTTGTGACCTCGCTGACCAATTCTAGCCCTCCTGCATGTATATAAGTGGCTCAGCCCCCTTCCCAGATGCCTGAGTGTCAAGGTCCTTGTGTCCTGCAATGGTTGCTGATATGTCTGCTTGTGTTCCTGTGTACCTGATCCGTGCTTGTGTTCCTGGACTGAGCTACCTGTTTGATCCCTGCCTGCTTGCCTTGACTCTCCTGTTGCCAACTCAGACTGCCTGACCTGTGCCGCCTGCCCTGACCTATTGCTTGTTTGACTTTGCCACTGCCTCATCCTTCGGTCCTGCACTGTTGCTCCTGGTTATGACTCGGCTTGCTGAAAACATCTGTTTCTCTGGTACCTTGCTCAGGTACCTCTTGGTCCGCCTGGACCAGCTGCATCGTGTGCCAATCCTCCTCAAGATGAAGCGACCTGGTGTTCCTCTTGGGAAAGCCTATCCCCACCACCAGGGGTACAGTGAAGAATGAGGGGTTCACTTAGACAACGCCCTTAGAGGAGATAGGACCCGTGGCACGGTGGGTTCACACCCGCTGATTCGTGACATTCCATATCTACCTCATATTCTATTTTGTGCAGGAGCGCGACTATACAAGCGGTCCATTGTTAGTGTAACATATAATTGTATGGAGTTGAATCTGGCTTGGTGGCGCATTCGCAGATGTCATGCGCCTTGCCATAATAGCATGTTTTACTATATATCACAACGCATCATGTGACTTTACCCTGATGGTTTGTGCACCATTTTTCTTATGGGAATTAGGAAATTATCTCGATCAACATGCGCATGGTTATCACGCGTACGCCAATCGAAGCTGGTATTGGGTATTTATTATGATAGACTGGCACATGGTCATCACACGCATGCCAGTCTGGAAATAGACGGGTGATATAAAGCCATGACTTGCCCTGAATCCACAGGCTGCATGTGAGACTATCTACTGGCTGCATCTGGAGCCATTGTGCTCATACTAATAAGTCCCCTTTATGAACCTAACCCTATTTTGATAGGGAAAACACATCGGGACACCATTTGGGACATTGATTTTGCTAGGTAGGGACATTTATCGTAGGGTAAGCCACCGATAAGTGGGGCACCCCTTTTGGGGCGATTACTCTGCTTTTAGGCAGGGATTGTCATGCTTGAGAGTCCCATATTGCTACAGTGAGGAACAGAAGTATTTGAACACCCTGCGATTTTGCAAGTTCTCCCACTTAGAAATCATGGAGGGGTCTGAAATTCACATTGTAGGTTTATTCTCACTCTGAGAGACAGAATAAAATAAAACAGGAAATCACATTGTATGATTTTTAAATAATTTTTTTGTCTTGCACTGCTGAACATAAGTATTTGAACACCTGAGAAAATCAGTGTTAATATTTGGTACAGAAGCCTTTGTTTGTAATTACAGAGGTCAAATGTTACCTGTAGTTCTTGACCAGGTTTGCACACACTGCAACAGGAATTTTGGCCCACTCCTCCACACAGATCTCCTCTAGATCTGTCAGGTTTCGGGGCTGTCATTGAGCAACAAAGATGTTCTATTGGATTTAGGTCTGGAGACTGGCTAGGCCACTCCAGAACCTTGATATGCTTCTTACAGAGCCACTTATCCTTCGCTGTGTGCTTCGGGTCGTTGTCATGTTGGAAGACACAGCCACAACCCATCTTCAATGCTCTGACTGAGGGAAAGAGGTTGTTGCTCAAAATCTCACAATAAATGGCCCCATTCATTTTCTCCTTAATACAGTGCAGTCGTCCTGTCCCCTTCGCAGAAAAGCACCCCCAAAGCATATTGTTACCACCCCCATGCTTCACAGTAGTGGTATTTTTAGAATGCAACTCATCTGTCTTTTTCCTCCAAACACGACAAGTGAAGTTTAAACCAAAAAGTTAGATTTTGGTCTCATCTGACCACATGACTTTCTCCCATGCCTCCTCTGGATCATCCAATTGGTCATTGGCAAACTTCAGATGGGCCTGGACATGTGATGACTTGAGCAGGGGAACCTTCCGTGCAATGCATGATTTGAAACCATGACAGCGTAGTGTTCTACCGACAGTGACCTTTGAAACTGTGGTCCCAGCTTTCTTCATGTCATTGACCAGCTCCTCTCTTGTAGTTATGGGCTGATTCCTCACCTTTCTTATCAGTGATACCCCATGAGGTGAGATCTTGCATGGAGCCCCAGTCCGATGGAGAATGACAGTCGTCTTTAGCCTCTTCCATTTTCTAACAATTGCTCCAACAGTTGATCAATTTTCACCAAGCTGCTTGGCAATTGCCCCGTAGCCCTTTCCAGCCTTGTGGAGGTCCACAATTTTGTCTCTGGTGTCTTTTGACAGCTCTTTGGTCTTGCCCATAGTAGTAGTTGGCGTCTGACTGACTGTGGGGTGGACAGGGGTCTTTAAAGAGCTCAGACCGGTGCTACTAAGTTAGATTAACGAGTGGAGTAGAGGTGGACTTTTTAAAGGCACAGTAACAGGTCTTTGAGAGTCAGAATTCTTGCTGTTTCTCAGGTGTTCAAATATCCTAGCAATATGCACCCAATGTCTAAGAGGAGACACCCCCTTTAATATGTGTGGCTACTACCCTTCACATTTATTTCACAAAAGCTAATGCCACCCATGAGGATCTGGATCATGTGCATGTTCACAAGAGTGATGCTGCAACGTGAAATATGCCATGCACAAAATACAGATAGCATGGGTGGCATTAGCTTGTGTGAAAAAAAATAAAAAATAAATCACCACCAGTGTAGCAGAAGCATTCTTGGGGTTGAGTAAAAAATAAGACACAAGGTGTATACCAAAAAAACTTTGATTTAATAGAAGATCAAACAGTTTAAACAACAATTAAACAACATTATCCTGCCAACTCACTCTGCCCGCTTCAGAAATAAAGTAATTGGCGAAACGGCAAGGGTTGACCGATATGACGATTGTTGCAGCCTGGTGAGTGTGCAATCAATCTCTTGCTGGTCCAGGCGCAGTGGTTCCTGTGATAAAAGATAGGTATGTAAAACTACAAAAGCTTTAACTATATAGTCTATGGTTTCAACCTTAAGATTTATGGCTTTGGTGAGAATACGCCATTTGGCAACTAAAATGCCAAATGCACCCTCCAACAGTCGTCTAGCTCGTGTCAGTTGGTATTTTTTTATAAATAAAAATGCATTTTTTTTTACTTCATTTTACCAGTGTCATGAAGTACAATATGTGACAAAAAAACTATCTCAGAATGGCCTGGATAAGTCAAAGTGTTTTAAAGTTATCACCACTTAAAGTGACACTGGTCAGATTTGCAAAAAATGGCCTGGTCCTTAAGGTGAAATATGGCCGTGTCCTTAAGGGGTTAAACAACAATTAAACAACATTATCCTGTCATCTCACTCTGCCCGCTTCAGAAATAAAGTAATTGGTGAAACTGTCCCTCATTTGGGCGGCGGCAAGGGTTGACCAATATGACAAATGTTGCAGCCCGGTGAGTGTGCAATCAATCTCTTGCTGGTCCAGGCGCAGTGGTTACTCTGATAAAAGATAGTTATGTAGAACTACACAAGCTTTAACTATATTGTCTATAGTTTCAACCTTAAAATGTATGGCTTTGGTGAGAATACGCCATTTGGCAACTAAAATGCCAAATGCACCCTCCAACAGTCGTCTAGCTCGTGTCAGTTTGTAGTTAAACACACGCTTAGCAGTGTTCAAGTCACGGCTAGAGTACGGCTTGATGAGGTTCTCGCACATTTGGAACGCCTTGTCCCCTACTAGCACAAATGGCAATGGAGGTCCATCAGTATCTGGCAAAGGTCTCGGAGGTGGCAATCCAAAGTCCTTTGAATACAGGAGGCATCCCATTGCTGAGTTTTTGAAAGCCATCGAGTCATTTGTCCGCCCATAAGCTCCAATGTCAACGGCGACAAACTGGTAATCAGCATCAGCAATGGCCTTCAAGATTATTGAGAAATATTTTTTGTAGTTGGAAGAATTCGGAGCCACTTCCGGAAGGTTTTTCAATCCGTATATGTTTCCCATCCACAGCTCTGTCACAATTAGGGAATTGGCAGGTTTCCAGGAACTTGTCTGCAATCTGAAGCCACTGTTCTATAGTTGGATGTGGAATGTAATCCTCATGCAATGTCTCCCACAAGGCGCGACAAGTATCGCGGACTATACCGGAGATCGTCGTAATTCCCATCCGATACTGACTTTCTCCCGTAGCAAGAAACCTGTAAAAAAATTTTTTTTTAAAAAATCTGATATACAGCTGTACCAAAAAAACATTAGGACAATCCTTACCTTATTGTCACCATTAGCCGCTCTGCAGGAGAAATTGCCCTTCTGTAGCGGTTATCCTGTCTTTCGATGTGTGTCGAAATGCTTCAGTAGCTGGTCATAACTCTCGACAGTCATGCGCATATAATTGAAAACATTTTTGGGATGAGCACGAAGCTCCAAATACAGGACGGAAAGACTGCCTCTGGTCATCCGTTTGGAACTTATCGGGTGGACCCAATACCGGCGTTTTTCTTATTTCCTGGGCATGTATTCTCCATCTCGCTTTCAGGATTAGTAACCTCAATCGCAGACATAAGTGTGCAGAGGCAACATGGTCCCAAAACACAAAGAGCCTGAATGGAGATTTCCCTGCTTAAATGACCTGTGAAAGTGGGTGGGCACTTTGAGAAACGCCTCCTCCTTAAAAACGGATCCACTAAATGGAAGCCAAAACGTAAACAAACGTGACAAATGTATCTGCTTTACAGACGGATTCGTTTGAACGGATTCTATTCGCCTCTGTTTTGACATTTGTGTGACGGATCCGTGAAACGTGAGTGTGAAAGTTGCCTTAGCTGTTCAGCTATGCACTATAGCTGGTATTATGTATGTACTACAGCAGGTAGTATTGGCGCTGTGGCTGGCACTGTTACCAAATCTATTTTATACTACTAGTTACTAGGAGATTCCTTTATCTTTATTCTCCCTAAAACCCCTTTAGGGTGCCTTCTCATGCTGCAGATTCTGTAGCTGAAATTTTCTGCAACTGAAAATCAGTTCCAGTCATCTGAATAAGGCTTGCAGAAATCCATGAGCTTAGCACCAAAACAACCCCATTAAGTTTAATGGAACACATTTTCTGCAATAAAATCCGCCACATGTGAAGGCAACCTTAAGTAACCAGCACCAGTATGCTGTAGGGTTGGGTCCGCGCAACTTAATTGAGGATGATTGCTGCACTTTTAAAAATACATATAAAATAATATGAACTACGACTGGCCTTGTTATTTTAACACTCCCCTTATAGTCAAAATAGAGCAGTTACATAGCCACTAACCCTCCCAAACCTGTCATAGTCACAGACAGACTTCTCCCTCCCCTCACACAAAATTACTACAGAAATCTAGCCTTCCACAGTAGTCATAGGTGCACTCGAGCTATGTCCACATTGACAGCAGGCTTTCCGGTATTCTGTTCTGTTAAACTCAATGTAAATGCTAAAAGTGTATGTTTTTTTCATCATCTGTAATTCCAGCCTTCTAACACTTTGTATTTCTCTCTTTCTTTTTTTTTTAGGAGAAAAGCCGTATAAATGTACATGGGCGGGTTGTCCTTGGAAATTTGCCAGATCAGATGAGTTGACCCGACATTTTCGTAAACATACGGGCATTAAGCCTTTCATTTGTACGGACTGTGACCGAACCTTCTCCCGCTCAGATCATTTGGCTCTTCATCGTAGGAGACACATAATGATGTGACAGTGCCTTATGGACTTTGTGGCATGGTGGGATGGAAGGCAACTTTGATTTTTCATGTATTTCATGAATTGTTCTCCAGTATCTCAGCTCCTAGTGCTCACTTTTATTTTCAAAACCTCTGTCATTTAAATATCTTTTCTGATCTACTTGTCTCCTCTTATTTGTTTATATGCTTCAAGTCCTGCCCTCTCCAGTCACCTTCTACTGCAGAAAGCACAATATTGAAGAGACCGCTTTCTGCTCCACCAGCATCTTGTTTTCCTTTTGTCATCCAAGAATATTATGGAGGTATACCTCCCTATATCCCTTAGACTTGGAACATTAAGAAGTGAATGCAAACTCTTTATCTTAATTTGGGTGATTTAAGAGGAATTGAAGCACTGAATATCTGTCCTCACTTAAATGAAGCTTCAGGAATGACAAAAGCTATTCCCATTGACAAAATTAGTTTTTGGATATTAATTGGAAAGTTTGAATGCAGATTATGCACAAACTCCAATACATACATAATGCAAATGCTATATCTAACATGTTACTATTTAGCATTTATTTCTTATTCATCTCTTATCCATATTAGTCTCCATACTGTAGTTATACTGTTTTATCTAACTCTGTCTTGTTCCTTTGTTTTGTATATTTTTACAGTCTGCAAAAATGTTTGTGTATGGAAATTTAGATACATATATATTTACATATAAAATTATTACACAGTTGTACATGGGTGGACAAAACTATAGAATGGCCTAAACTGAAAAGCAGGGTATAATCCAGTTACAGTTTTTACAAAGTATTCTCCTGTAGTATTCCCACCTATGTGAGATTATATATATATATATAATGATATAAAAAGTCTACACACCCCTGTTAAAATGTCAGGTTTCTGTGCTGTAAAAAAATTAGACAAAGAAATCTTTTCAGAACTTTTTCCACCTTGTGACCGAACTGAAATCTTTTAGGTGGAGGGAAGAAAACAACAAAAAAAAAATAACGAAAATAATGTGGTTGCATAGTGTGCCCTCCCTCTTATAACTGGGGATGTACCTGTGTTCAGAATTAAACTATCACATTTAAAATCATGTTAAATAGGAGTCAGCATACACCTGCCATCATTTAAAGTGCCTCTGATTAACCCAGTTCAGCTGCTCTAGTTGGTCTTTCCTGAAATTTTCTTAGTCGCATCCCACAGAAAAAGCCATGGTCCACAGCGAGCTTTGAAAGCATCAGAGGGATCTCTTGTTAAAAGGTTTTAGTCAGGAGAAGGGTACAAAAGAATTTCCAAGGCATTAGATATACCATTGAACACAGTGAAAACAGTGAAAATAGGGCTCAACAGTGACATTACCAAGAACTGGACGTCCCTCCAAAAGGTGATGAAAAAAGAAAAATGGTCTGGGGAGGCTACCAAGAGGCCTATACATTAAATGAAACATTAAAGGAGCTGTAGGAATATCTGGCAAATACTGGCTGTGTGGTACATGTGATAACAATCTCCCGTATTCTTCATATGTCTGGACTATGGGGTAGAGTGGCAAGATGAAAGCCTTTTCTTAAGAAAAGCATCCAAAGCCAGGCTACATTTTGAAAAACACATCTGAAGTCTCCCAAAAGCATGTGTGAAAAGGTGTTATGGTCTGATGAAACCAAGGTTGAACTTTTTGGCCATAATTGCAAAAGATATGTTTGGTGCAAAAACAACACTGCACATCACCAAAAGAACACCATACCCACAGTGAATCATGGTGGTGGCAGCGTCATGCTTTGGGGATGTTTTTCTTCAGCTGGAACTGGGGCCTTAGTTAACCTCTTCCGGTCTGTTGTCTGGGTGAGTTCACAAACACCCGTGCCCCCACACACACGCACACTGAATAAAGATTTACACGCACACACACACGCAGACACACACTCCCCTATGGCCCGCCGGATGTTCTCGGCCGAGGAGGCATACGCCCAGCTTGCCTCCGAGTCCGAGAGTCCTAACCTCACTTTCCTGTTGTCATCCGCGTCCTCCTCATCATCTAGCGATGATGATGAGCCCCAAGGCGGCGGAGACGCGCCAGGCGGAGCAAGGGGACTGCCATGCTAGGGACCCTGTGGCCCACACTAGTACGAGCAGCTCTGGGGCTCGTACTAGTTTTCCGGCCCACCAGTTAAATCCACCGGAGCCCCCTGCCGGTGAACTTGCATGGTGTACCCCAGAGCGTTTTGAGCCCGTAATTCCTGATTTTGTAGGCCAACCAGGAATCCAGATTTCCACAGTGGGCTTCACTGAATACGACTAGTCTTTTTTTCAGCGACCACTTTGTAAATCTAATGATGGAGCAAACAAACCTGTACGCCCAACAGTTTGTTGCTCAACACCCGAGCTCCTTTTTGGCTAGGCCCGGTGGTTGGACCCCGGTCAGTGCAGCCGAGATGAGGGCATTTTGGGGCCTCGTGCTGCACATGGGGACATGGGCACATGTCAGGCATTACTGGAGTGGGGACGTCCTCTAACAGACCCCATTTTACAGTACGGCCATGACACGTACCCGGTTTGAGGCCATCCGGAAATGCCTGCATTATTCAGATAATGCAGCATGTCCCCTCCAAGGTGATCCTGCCTATGACCGCCTGTACAAAATCAGGCTGGTCATCGATCACTTTGGGGCCAAATTTGTACAGGCCTATGTACCTGGAAAGGAGGTCGCGGTTGATGAGTCTCTCATTGCGTTCAAGGGGAGACTCATTTTCCGCCAGTATGTTCCCCTTTGTGAGAGTACCTCAGGGTACACTTACAAGTTTCGTGTGTACGAGGGGCGAGATTCCCGTATTGAACCCCCAGAATGTCCCCCCACTCTGGGTGTTAGCGGGAAACTTGTGTGGGACCTTATGCACCCACTGCTAGATAAGGGTTACCACCTGTACGTGGATAACTTTTATACTAATATCCCCTTGTTCCAGTCCCTCGCCGCCAGATCCACGTCCGCTTGTGGGACCGTGCAGAAAAATCAATGCGGCCTCCCTATCCACCCCCTCCAGGTACCTATCCCCAGGGGTGAGACCCGTGCCCTTACCACTGGAAACCTGTTGCTGGTCAGATATAAGGACAAGAGGGATGTCCTTGTACTGTCCACAATTCATGGTAACTGCATCACCCCTGTCCCTGTGCGAGGTACCGCGGCAACGGTCCTCAAGCCCGATTTTATCGTCGACTACAATCGGTATATGGGAGGAGTTGATCTTTCTGATCAACTCCTCAAGCCATATAACGCCATGCGCAAAACCCGGGCATGGTACAAAACAGTTGCAGTCTACTTGGTGCAGGTTGCCTTGTACAACTCTTTTGTGCTGTCCCGGAGCGCTGGCAACACAGGGACCTTCCTTCAGTTCTATGAGGCAGTCCTCAAGGCCCTTATCTTTTCTTACCGGGAAAGAGCAAGCCGGAGTACCTCGAGAACTGGAGGCGCCCGGATCTTCCCTGGCCAACACTTTCCAGGTGTGGTCCCTTATACAGAGTGTCGCAGGAGGGGCATACGGAAGAACACCACCACTCAGTGTGACACGTGCCCCGATCATCCAGGCCTCTGCATTGACGGTTGCTTCAGGGAATACCACACTTCCATGGAGTACTAAATTTATATCCCAATTTAGCCACTGACAATCGGATAAAAAACTGGTTCTCAGACTTGAGACACTAAAACAATCAAATAAAAAATCTCAAAAATATTATTTAGTAAAACTAAAATAAATTAAAAAAGTAGACATTTTAGGTATTGCTGCGTCCGTAATAATCTGCTCTATAAAAATACCCCCCCCAACCCCTCAGATGAACACGGTCAAAAAAATAAAATGAAAACGGTGCAAAAAAAGGTTTTTTGTCACCTTACATCACAAAAATTGTAATAGCAAGCGATCAAAAAGTCATATGCCCCCCCCAAAATAGTGCCAATAAAACAGTCCTCTCATCCCACAAAAAATGAGCCCCTACCTAAGATAATCGGCTAAAAAATGACTCGGACTATGGAGATACTAAAATGTTTTTTTTTTTGTTTATAAAAAAGATAATATAGTGAAAAACATAAATAAATAAATAGTAGACATATTAGGCATCGCTGCGTCCATATGAATCAGCTCTTTAAAAATACCCCCTCCCCCAACCCCTCAGATGAACACGGTAAAAAATAAAAACGGTGCCAAAAAGCAAATTTGCCATTTTAATATTTTTTTTTCCATTAACAAAGTAAGGGTTAACAGCCAATATGTGGTCGTAAACTGCTGTGTGACTAAACGGCAGGGCGCAGAAGGAAAGGAACGCCATATGGTTTCTGGAAGGCAGATTTTGATGGCCTTTTTTCTTGGCACCATGTCCCATTTGAAGCCCCCCTGATGCACCCCTAGAGTAAAAACTCCATAAAAGCGACGCCATCTAAGAAACTACACCCCTCAAGGTATCCAAAATTTATTTTACAAACGTCGTTAACCCTTTAGGTGTTCCACAAGAGTTATTGGCAAATGGAGATGAAATTTCAGAATTTCTGTTTCTGGTAACCTTGCCTCACAAAAATGTAATATAGATAAACCAAAAATCATATGTACCCTAAAAATAGTCCCAACAAAACTGCCACCTTATCCCGTAGTTTCTAAAATTGGGTTACTTTTATGGAGTTTCTACTCTAGAGGTGCATCAGGGGGGCTTCAAATGGTACATGGTGTAAATAAACCAGTCCAGCAAAATCTGCCTTCCAAATCTGCCTTCCAAAAACCATATGGCGCACCTTTACCTCTACACCCTACTGTGTGCCCGTACAGTAGTTTACGGCCACATATGGGGTGTTTCTGCAAACTACAGAATCGGGGCAATAAATATAGCATTTTGTTTGGCTGTTAACCCTTGCTTTGTTACTGGAAAAAATGTATTAAAATGGAAAATTTGCCCAAAAATTTAAATTCTCAAATTTCATTCCTATTTGCCAATAACTTTTGTGCAACACCTAAAGGGTTAACGATGTTTGTAAAATCAGTTTAGAATATCTTGAGGGGTGTAGTTTCTAGAATGGGGTCATTTTTGGGTGGTTTCTATTATGTAAGCCTCACAAAGTGACTTCAGACCTGAACTGGTCCCTAAAAATTGGGTTTTTGAAAATTTCTGAAAAATTTCAAGATTTGCTTCTAAACTTCTAAGCCTTGTAACATCCCCAAAAAATAAAATATCATTCCCAAAATGATCCAAACATGAAGTAGACATATGAGGAATGTAAAGTAATAACTATTTTTGGAGGTATTACTATGTATTATAGAAGTAGAGAAATTGAAACTTGGAAATTTGCAATTTTTTACAAATTTTTGGTAAATTTTGTATATTTTTTTATAAATAAAAATGATTTTTTTTTTTAACTTTATTTTACCAGTGTCATGAAGTACAATGTGTGACGAAAAAATTATCTCAGAATGGCCTGGATAAGTCAAAGCGTTTTAAAGTTATCAGCACTTAAAGTGACACTGATCAGATTTGCAAAAAATGGCCTGGTCCTTAAGGTGAAATAAGGCTGTGTCCTTAAGGAGTTAAGCTAGAGGGAATTATGAACAGTTCCAAATACCAGTCAATATTGGCACAAAACCTTCAGGCTTCTGCTAAAAAAGCTGAACATGAAAAGGGACTTCATCTTTCAGCATGACAACGACCCAAAGCATACATCCAAATCAACGAAGGAATTGCTTCACCTGAAGAAGATTAAAGTTTTGGAATGGTATGTCACCCGTACACAATAAAAACAGCTAATCCTTTAAATTAGTACCATCAGTTAGTGCCAGCCTGAACAAGTGAGGGGTTAATTTCAAAGGTCAGCTGGACAAGGGTAAGTTTGTAATATTATTAGGATCTGGACATGTAGTCAGACGGTGAGTGTAACAAGAGAATAAAGGAATACAAGCATTAGCTCTGTGAATTAGATATTAAACGGTGAAAGCAAGGGTTAAAAAATGATGATGATAGTAGTAATACAATCTATACCTTGTATTTCATCCAAAGTGATCCCCTGGTGGGTAATCCGATGTGTCGCTCACTATTTGTCTATTCTGTATTGTTTTTATATTGGTGCTGTCCTTTTAAATCCTGGCGTCCTCCTTGCTCACCTACCAGCAGCAGCGCGGCCCTGGCCGGAAGCACGCACGGCGCGAGGGAGCTTGTAAGTCTGTTGTGCGGGTAACCGCTTTCGGTGATGTCACCGTTGGGAGTACAGGGACCTCCATAGGACAAAAAACTACCTACGCGTTTCGGGGCCTATCGGGCTCCTTTGTCAGGGTTAGTCTGCTAGTTGTACCTCGGAGGTTTAAATATCTCAGCCGGTTCCCATGGCAACATACGAACACAAGGAGGACAATAGCTCCTTGCCGGACATCAAGCAGCGGGATCTTCCTTTATAGGTAGATTCACACATCCAAACAATAGGAGCGCAGGGGGGTCTCTTACTTTCACACAGTTTTGGAATGGCCCAGCCAGAGCCCAGACCTGAATCCGATTGAAAATCTGTGGGGTGATCTGAAGAGGGCTGTGCTCAAGAGATGCCCTCGCAATCTGACCGATTTGGAGTGTTTTTGCAAAGACGAGTGGGCAAATTTTGCCAAGTCAAAATGTGCCATGCTGATAGACCCATACCCAAAAAGAGTGCTGTAATAAAATCGAAAGGTGCTTCAACAAAGTATTTGCATAATTGTGCACACCCTTAAACTACCATATTTTATTTCTATATTTTTTTTCTTCCCTCTACCTAAAATATTTCAGTTTGTTTTTCAATTGAGTTGTACAGATTATAGGTCACATTAAAAGTGGAAAAAGTTCTGAAATGATTTATCTTTGTCTGATTTTTTTACATCATAGAAACCTGACATTTTAACAGGGGTGTGTAGACTTTTTATATCCACTGTATATATAATTATATGTCTATACATGCTGTATTATTTATTTATTTATATGCATGTGCACAAACACACAGGGACAAGAATGAGAATTTATTTGAACCAAAGTCTCATATATACACTATAATGTTGCCATTTTTTTACCTGTTGAAAGTCTCAAGAGTCTTCCTATTTTATATCCATCTTATGTTAAAGTTAGTGTATTTTAAACGTAAAGTTGCTTATGTGTAAGATCAACTATTTTGTCTGTACAGTTAAAGCAGATAAGAGAAAACAGAAGACAGAGGCCATGCCTCTAGTGTAATATCACTGGGATTTCTGGAGTGCTAGACACATAGTTTGGGCGCTCACCTTATGCTGTTGTGAGTAGGCACAACAGCTCTATGAACATGTTATGTACCGACCTCTGCCGTATATAGGTTTCCTGTCTGCGCTGCTGCCCCCGTCCTTGCCCAATGTGCACTTGGATCAGCCTCCCAAGTATTCTGTGCTTTGTATCGGAGAGGAAAAAGAGGACTTCTGTGGATCAGCTCAGACCTGACGAAGGAGGCGTTGTCTTCAAGTTCTTATCAATAAAAGAACAATAAACAACAATTAACAACCAAGCACATGCCAGAAAAATACACTTTTGGCATATGTCTGGCTAAAGGCTATGACCATGTTAGGCTACTTTCCCACTGGCGTTTTGGCTTTCGTTTGTGAGATCCATTCAGGGCTCTCATAAGCGGTCCAAAACTGATCAGTTTTGCCCTAATGCATTCTGAATGGAAAAGGATCCACTCAGAATGCATCAGTTTGCCTCCATTCAGTCACCATTCCGCTCTGGAAGCGGACACCAATGGTGTTCAAGACGGATCCGTCATGGCTATAAAAGACATAATACAACCGGATCCGTTCATGACGGATGCATGCGGTTGTATTATTGTAATGGAAGCGTTTTTGCAGATCCATGACAGATCTGCCAAAAAATGCTAATGTGAAAATAGCCTTAGATGTACATGTTGGAAAAATGCTGAACGTAAACCCCAAATGTGGTGTGTATTCAGCTATATACAGTTTCCACTAAGAAATGGTGTATAGCCCCGTCCTCAGAGACCAGAGGGGCCTCGAAGCAGCATATGGAGCCTGGTATGTCTGCTCCGGTGGGTAGTGTGAAAAACGGAGTATTTATTTTTTGTTTTGTTTTTTTATATGGATATTCACATATAAAGCACCAAACATTATACATTCCATATAATAATTATGTTTACATAAGCTACAATGGGGAGAAACCGCTGCTGCAACTCAGATATCTGTAGCAGATCTATTTTAGAGATTAGCAACATTGTAACATTATAATCAAACTGATATAATGCGTAATGTCTTGATGCAGACTTCATGGCAGTAACGAGCATGCAGTGCTTATTAAAGTAACAGTGCAGTTATTATTCAATGCAGATTACCTTTAAGGATTACGGCAAATGCAAGTCACAACTTTGTGTTATCCTCTCTCCATTTCAACATATCTGCTGTCAGCATGTAATTCCATTTTCAACAATCTGTGGGCTAAATTGTCTGGACATTTAACTGATATTTTACCTACACTGATACATTGTAGCAGGGTTTTAAGAAAGAAAAGAGACGTGCTGTTATTGTATTAAGTACAGAGAATTTTGTACAAATATGGTAATATCTCATTTGTGAAAATGTTAGGTCTGTACAAGATTTCAGCTTCTTTTAACCAACAGCAAACATGTGTCTTGAAATTATGGAATTGAAACAAAGTATATTAGAAAGTAGCATAACTTTTCACTGTGCATGAAAATGGAAAACTACTTAAAGGTAAAATTCCAACAAAAAATGCCTTTGTGTTGGGGCTGCAGTGCTTTGTAACTCAGAATCTCTGGTACAGTTCTGTTAAGGAATAAACAATTGACTTCAGTAGTGCATATAGACAGTAGTAGACATTTAAAGGAATACTTTCCCCCCCCAAAAAATTCTTAATAGAAGTAAAGGAAAGGTACTTTCACACTTGCAGCAGAGGATTCTGGCAGGCAGTTCCATCGCTGCTGACCGGATCCAGTATTTATTTTATTTTTTTGCATTTTTAAAGGTGCCAGATCCGGTATTAATACATTTAAATGGAAATTAATGCCGGATCCGGCATTCTGGGAAGTGTTCAGGATTTTTGGCCAGATAGAAAACTGCAGCATGCCGAGGGACTGAACTGATGCATCCTGAACAGATTGCTCTCCATTCAGAATGCATTAGGATAAAACTGATCAGTAGTATTGAGCTCCTGTGACAGAACTCAACACCGGAAAATAAAAATGCTAGTGTGAAAGTACCCTTATATTGCAATTAAAAGCGAGAACTATAAATAAACCTCATCTACGTGTTTCAGGAGATCAGCCATTTCACCTCTCCTTCTGCTGACAATACTATTTCAACTCAAAGGTCTCTGGAATCTCTGGAGTTTCAAAAGAGTTCTGGGTAAACTTCCCCTTAAATGGGTTGTCCCACAAAAAATATTCTGCAGTTTTCAAAGCAGCATCTGGATCTGAATACTTTTGTAACCGAATGTAATTAAATATTTTGTAAAGCCACTAAGTTATTCACTGTATAGCGCCACCTGCTTTTTTTCTTTTCTTATTCCTGTGTGCTGCTCACTGAGAAGGCTGCACAAGCTCAGTTTCATTCTTCAGCTGCCTCCTGAGCTGTAATAGGGAGGGATCTCCAGCTGAAAAGACATGCCTCCTGAACTGCAGCAGAAGAGACACTCCCTTGAGCTGGCAGTCTGTAATAAATCTAGCAGAGCAATGCACGTTAATATATCTGGATCCATGTGAGGTACAGGGCTGGTTCTAGCTTTGTTATAAAGAGACTGTCATGTACTATAGTATATGATGTCTGATTTTCATTCATTGCATTAATTATGGGATAAATCCTTTAACTAGTTTATTTATGCAAAAAAAAAAAAAGTTGGGTGATTACAATATAGTGTAATATATTATATAATACAGTCATGTGAAAAAATTAGGACACCCTTTGAAAGCATGTGGTTTTTTGTAACATTTTTAATAAATGGTTATTTCATCTCCGTTTCAACAATACAGAGAGATTAAAGTAATCCGACTAAACAAAGAAAACTGAAGAAAAGTCTTTTCAAGATCTTCTGTAAATGTCATTCTACAAAAATGCCTATTCTAACTGAGGAAAAAGATAGGACACCCTTGCCCCTAATAGCGAGTGTTACCTCCTTTGGCTGAAATAACTGCAGTGAGACGGTTCTTGTAGCCATCTACCAGTCTTCGACATCGGTCTGAGGAAATTTTACCCCACTCCTCAATGCAGAACTTTTTCAGCTGTGAGATGTTTGAGGGGTTTCTTGCACGTACAGCCCTTTTCAAGTCACCCCACAGCATCTCAATGGGATTCAAATCTGGACTTTGACTTGGCCATTCCAGGACTCTCCATTTCTTCTTTTTCAGCCAATCTTTGGTTGATTTACTAGTATGTTTTGGGTCATTGTCATGTTGCATGGTCCAGTTCCGCTTCAGCTTTAATTTTCTAACTGATGGTCTCACATGTTCTTCAAGCACCTTCTGATACACAGTAGAATTCATCGTGGATTCTATGATGGTGAGCTGACCAGGTCCTGCTGCAGCAAAGCAGCCCCAAACCATGACACTTCCACCTCCATGCTTCACAGTTGGTATGAGGTTCTTTTCTTGGAATGCTGTGTTTGGTTTACGCCAAACATGTCCTCTGCTGTTGTGTCCAAATAATTCAATTTTGGACTCATCTGTCCAAAGAACATTATTCCAGAAGTCCTGGTCTTTGTCAACTTTATCTAAGGCAAATGTCAGTCTGGCCTCGATGTTTCTCTTGGAAAGCAAAGGTTTCCTCCTTGCACACCTCCCATGCAAGTTAAACTTGTACAGTCTCTTTCTGATTGTAGAGGCATGTACTTCTACATCAACAGTAGCCAGAGCCTGCTGTAGTTCTCGAGATGACACTTTAGGGTTTTTGGAGACCTCTTTTAGCATCTTGCGGTCTGCTCTTGGGGTGAACTTGCTGGGGCGACCAGTCCTGGGCATGTTGGCAGTTGTTTTGAAAGCCCTCCACTTGTAGACTATCTTCCGGACAGTGGAATGGCTGATTTCAAAATCTTTTGAGATCTTTTTAAATCCCTTCCCAGACTCATAGGCTGCTACAATCTTTTTTCTGAAGTCCTCTGACAGCTCTTTTGCTCTCACCATGGTGCTCACTCTCACTTCAACAGTCAGGAGCACACCAAACTAAATGTCTGAGGTTTAAATAGGGCAAGCCTCATTCAACATGCAGAGTAACGATCTACTAATTATGTGCACCTGGTGTGATATACCTGTGTGAGATCTGAGCCAATTTAAGAGGGAATACATGTGAGGGTGTCCTATCTTTTTCCTCAGTTAGAATAGGCATTTTTGTAGAATGACATTTACAGAAGATCTTGAAAAGACTTTTCTTCAGTTTTCTTTGTTTAGTTGGATTACTTTAATCTCTCTGTATTGTTGAAACGGAGATGAAATAACCATTTATTAAAAATGTTACAAAAAACCACATGCTTTCAAAGGGTGTCCTAATTTTTTCACATGACTGTATGTTATAACAGTCATTTTCACAATATAAATATATGAATATATTACAGACAAATACCGTTGGAAATAAGGCACATAGGCCTGGGAATTTTACATCACTGCCCTTTAACCACCTCCCGACCGCCTAACACAGGGATGCGTCCTGCGGGCGGCCAGGTTATTTCTCCTGGACGCATCGGCGCGTCATCTCGCGAGACACGAGATTTCCTGTGAACGGGCGCTCACAGAAACGCGCGTTCACAGGATCGCAAGGTAAACGAGTTGATCTACTTTTAGGATTTCACAGGGCATTTTTTACGCATTTGGATTCCAAACTACTTCACACGCTTTAGGGCCCCTAAAATACCAGGGCAGTATAAATACCCCACAAGTGACCCCATTTTGGAAAGAAGACACCCCAAGGTATTCGTGAGGGGCATGGCGAGTTCATGTAAAATTTTATTTTTTGTCACAAGTTAGTGGAATATGAGACTTTGTAAGATATATATATCATTTTCCGCTAACTTGTGCCAAAAAAAATATATTCTAGGAACTCGCCATGCCCCTCACGGAATACCTTGGGGTGTCTTCTTTCCAAAATGGGGTCACTTGTGGGGTATTTATACTGCCCTGGTATTTTAGGGGCCCTAAAGCGTGAGAAGTAGTTTGGAATCCAAATGCGTAAAAAATGCCCTGTGAAATCCTAAAGGTACTCATTGTAATTTGGGCCCATTTGTGCACCTAGGCTGCAAAAAAGTGTCACACATGTGGTATCGCCGTACTCAGGAGAAGTAGGGCAATGTGTTTTGGGGTGTATTTTTACATATACCCATACTGTGTGTGAGAAATATCTCTGTAAATTTGAACTTTACATTTTTTTTTATACAAAGTTGTCAATTTACAGAGATATTTCTCTCACCCAGCATGGGTATATGTAAAAATACACCCCAAAACACATTGCCCTACTTCTCCTGAGTACGGCGATACCACGTGTGACACTTTTTTGCAGCCTAGGTGCGTAAAGGGGCCGAAAGTCCAACGAGTACCTTTAGGCTTTACAGGGTTGCTCAAAATTTAGCCCCGCCCAAAATGCCAGAACAGTAAACACACCCCACAAATGACCCCATTTCGGAAAGTAGACACCCCAAGGTATTCACTGAGGGGCATAGTGAGTCTGTGAGAGATTTTTTTTTTGCCAGAAGTTAGCAGAAATGGAAACTTTATTTATTTTTTTCTCAGAAAGTGTCATTTTCCGCTAACTTGTGAAAAAAATTTTAATCATACATGAACTCACCATGCCCCTACGCAAATACTTTGGGGTGTCTTCTTTCTAAAATGGGGTCATTTGGGGGGTATTTATACTATCCTGGCATTCTAGCACCTCAAGAAACATGACAGGTGCTCAGAAAGTCAGAGCTGCTTCAAAATGCTGAAATTCACATTTTTGTACCATTGTTTGTAATCGCTATAACTTTTGCGCAAACCAATAAATATACACTTATTGGATTTTTTTTAATCAAAGACATGTAGCACAATAAATTCTGACACAAACTTGTATAGAAATGTAATTATATTTGAACAATTTAACCAGAGAAAGTTAAAAATACACTTTTTTTGAGAAAATTGCAGCCTATTTTGATTAATATCGGAAAAACGAAAAATCTTAGCAGCATTTAAATACCACCAAAAGAAAGCTGTATTTGTGAGAAGAAAAGGAGGTAAAATTCATTTGGGTGGTAAGTTGTATGACCGAGCAATAAACCGTGAAAATAGTGTAGTGCAGAATTGTAAAAAGTGGTGTGGTCATTAAGGGGGTTTAAGCTAGGGGGGCTGAGGTGGTTAATGGCACTACAATAGAAAAACGGAACCGGCACTCCTTGCGATGTAATAGTAGATTCTTTATTCGCCACTCATGAGAGAAAGTAACGCATGTTTCGGCAAATGCAAGTGCCTTTGTCAAACACAAATGAGCAGCAAGTTGCATAGAAATAAACATAGGCATGTATTTAAATAGCCCGCCCTCGATCACATGATAGAAGCATTCAAGTCATATGATTCTGACATCATGTTTACAAGGTAACTGAAATGGTTTACTAACATCTAATCTCAAACAAAAATGCCATTAATGGTTACGATCCTTCTGTTTCATCGATGATCGCAATAAATCAATTACACTGCGGAGACACATAACAGAATATAAGTTACATAAATCAAGCACGGAGGATAAATCAAACAATAATGCCTTCTATTAGAGTGTGAAACATTACAAAAAACTGGTCACCGCATACTCTCGATTTAACCCTTTGGGTGTCATCGTTTGTAGGCGGTGAATCCAGTAAGCTTCACGTTTAAGTAACAACTCCACTCTATTACCTCCCCTTCGAGGTGGCAATACTTCTTCGATAATTTGAAAGCGAAGTTGAGACACATTGTGTCTCTGTTGATGAAAATGCAGCGGGATAGGCAATAGTAAATTTTAATTGCGAATTGTTGACTTATGCTTTGCAAAGCGATCCTTCATGCGCATTGTAGTCTCGCCTACGTAACAAAGGCCGCATGGACATTTCAACAAATATACAATGAAAGTACTATTGCAGGTAAAATGTCCCTTTATTGGAATTTGTTCCCCAGTGTGTGGATGTGAAATATAACGGCCTTTTATTATACTAGAACAATGGATGCAGCTTAAACAAGAGAAGGTGCCTTTCCTGACAGTTGACAATACCATTTGTCGGGGGCCCTTTCTGTTGGTGCCTATATCCGCTCTAATAATTTTATCTTTCAAATTGCCTGCCCGTTTGTAACATAACATGGGGGGGCTTTGAAACGCTAGAATCTGCGGATAGGACCTAGTCACTACATTCCAATGTTTATTAATAATTGCCCTTACACGGTTAATCTACCTACTGGTGCTGTTTCACATTTGTTTCTTTGTTGTTCAAGTAACCATTCTGGGTATCCTCTCTGCCTAAACTTATTGGTCATCTCATCAAGACGGATTTTACGGGTAGAAGGATTACTGACAATTCTATTAACCCTTTGGAACTGTGAGTAGGGTAAAGACCTTTTAGTAGCCGGTGGATGGTTACTCTCGTAGCTGAGCAAACTGTTTCGGTCTGTATCTTTAGTGTGCAGGTCTGTGGTGCATTTGCCATCTTGGCCTTTTATGACCCAAGTGTTCAAAAAAGGTATTTTGAAAAAATCAAAGTGTACCGTAAATTTTAACTCGGGCCAAAGGAGGTGTTTTAAGTGATAAATAGAATTATCTGTGTAAGTGTGTATACAGAGATAGCTGTCATTCACTGATTGTTTTACACGGGGTGGTCTTAATATCAGAAAAATAGAGAAAAAGAATATCCCACGGCGCAAAGACCACCCAATGATTGGATTAGAATGAGGGTTCTTTTTTATTAAGCAAGCGGTACAACGCGTTTCGGGGATATACCCCTTCTTCAGGTACAAATGACTTGCATACATAAAAGCAAATTGCATACATTTAGATACATTGTAAAAAAAAGCCAAAAACAGAGGGGCGGGAAAGGGGCGGGTCAGTGGGCAGTGCTGGGAAGGCTCTCAAAGCTTGCAGAGGGAAGGGGGAAAAATATATGCAGAACTTGGAAAATGTATTTTATTCATTTCTCTTAAGGTCTACAGTCATAAGATCGACCCTCAGAGTGGTGCGATCTCTAATTCTTAATTTATTCATAAGGGTAATACCTCCGGGAAGCCTGTGTGGGCACAGGACCTGGGAGAGTCATGTGAACCGATCACATGACCTATTGCGTAGCACGTGACCTCCGTCAGCTAGAAACAGCAAGGAGAGTGTGGCCGCATCAGGAGACGGCCGGTCACATGATCGAGCGGCTGCATACGTCACCCCCGTCTCCTAGCAACCAGATGCTAATGCCACGTCAGAAAAGGGGAGTGTAAGGTTTGCTGGGAGGAGGGAGGTTCGTCCGTTCGCATTGCACTATAGAAGAGCTAATTACAAGAATTTCATTGTACAATTCAATGACCGTAATGGTGCTATAAAATAAAATACAATCTATAGAAAATGATACTGGTATTTAACTGTTTCAGGGAATACAGTAATCCTCATATACAGTAAAGGGTATTTTAGGTACAGATAAGTTAAATGTAGTACATTGATGCAATAAAACGTAGGTAAAATATAATGTAATACAATAATTTATGTGGTAAATTAGATAAATATCGAAAAAAGACTCTAAAAGGATAAAATGAAAATGATTAAAGGATATATATGGAATGTGGTGTAAAATGTCAATAAAATTCAGTGGTCCACTTGGTATTGGATAGATGAATACTATGTAATGAATAGCTTACTGGATAATCTATAGATTCTTATGTGAATGTCTTGGGACGGGCAGATTAGGAGGAAGGTATAAGGGATATCATATGTACTAGACGGTGGCATTATAAAAGGAGGGAGGGGGGCCATACAAAAGGAGAGGAAATAAATATTGGGGCGGGGGTAAAAAGGGGGATTTCATGAATTGATTTCAAAGGCTTCATTTAGGCCATATGGATTAAGGCAATTCAGTTTGTATATCCAGAACATCTCGCGTTTTCTCAGAGTCTGGATAACGTTATATCCGTTTGATCGAACTTGTTCAATCGGAGTGACCGTAAACCCGAAAAAAGAGCCTTGGTGGTGGAGAGTGGCATGTCTAGAGACGCTGTGTTGGAGGAACTTCTTCTTAACATTGGATCTATGCTTGTTGAGTCGATTACGTAAGGTTAGGGATCTGCAGCACAAGCATCTCGATTGATTACACCTATAGCTCCCCGGTATCCTGGAGCTGACTGGTTTGGCTACTTGTTCCCGTCTATTCTTCAATTTACTTGGGGCTCTTCTAAAAATTAAAGAAGGTTGTTTAGTTAATTCTGTATTCAGAAAGGGGTCCTTTTTCAGAATATACCAGTGTCTGGACAGGAATCTCCGGATATCCGTACGGTTACTATTATAAGTAGTTAAAAAATTGGTGTTGCTATGTTTCGGGTCATTTTGTTTTTTGGTTCCTAACAAACATTCTGACTGCATGATTTAGCTTTATTGAAGGCTGCATCTACAATGTCTGTTGGATAGCCCTTTTGTAGGAACCTAGATCGAATTACCCCGCTTTGTGTGATGAAGTCATCATCCCTGGAGCAGTTGCGCCTAATTCGCTTGAATTGGCTAAACGGGATGTTTTTCTTCCATTTTCTAAAATATTCGCTTGAATATTCCAAATAACTGTTGCAGTCAACTTTTTGGAAGAATGTTCGTGTGTTGACTGTTCCATTGTTTGTAATTAGTTCTAAATCGATATATTCTGCTGTAGACTTATCGCTTGTGCCTGAAAAAGTTAGGCCCCAGTTAGTGGAGTTAAGATGGTCGCTAAAACTATTTATTGTTAAAAGATCCCCTTCCCAAATCAGGATCAGATCGTCAATATAACGACGGTAAAATATTATGTGGACCACTGAATTTTAGCGACGTTTTACACCACATTCCATATATATCCTTTAATCATTTTCATTTTATCCTTTTAGAGTCTTTTTTTCGATATTTATCTAATTTTACCACATAAATTATTGTATTACATTATATTTTACCTACTTTTTATTGCATCAATGTACTACATTTAACTTATCTGTACCCAAAATACCCTTTACTGTATATGAGGATTACTGCATTCCCTGAAACAGTTAAATACTGGTATCATTTACTGTATTCCCTGAAACAGTTAAATACTGGTATCATTTACTGTATTCCCTGAAACAGTTAAATACCAGTATCATTTTCTATAGATTGTATTTTATTTTATAGCACCATTACGGTCATTGAATTGTACAATGAAATTCTTGTAATTAGCTCTTCTATAGTGCGATGTGAACGGACGAACCTCCCTCCTCCCACCAAACCTTACACTCCCCTTTTCTGACGTGGCATTAGCATCTGGTAGCTAGGAGACGGGGGTGACGTGTGCAGCCGCTCGATCATGTGACCGGCCGTCTCCTGATGCGGCCACACTCTCCTTGCTGTTTCTAGCTGACGGAGGTCACGTGCTACGCAATAGGTCATGTGATCGGTTCACATGACTCTCCCAGGTCCTGTGCCCACACAGGCTTCCCGGAGGTATTACCCTTGCGAATAAATTAAGAATTAGAGATCGCACCACTCTGAGGGTCGATCTTATGACTGTAGACCTTAAGAGAAATGAATAAAATACATTTTCCAAGTTCTGTATATATTTTCCCCCCTTCCCTTTGCAAGCTTTTAGAGCCTTCCCAGCACTGCCCACTGCCCCCCCCCCCCCTTTCCCGCCCCTCTGTTTTTGGCTTTTTTTACAATGTATCTAAATGTATGCAATTTGCTTTTATGTATGCAAGTCATTTGTACCTGAAGAAGGGGTATATCCCCGAAACGCGTTGTACCGCTTGCTTAATAAAAAAGAACCCTCATTCTAATCCAACCACTGGGTGGTCTTTGCACTGTGGGATATTCTTTTTCTCTATTGAACTTCTGGCTTTCTGAGGGATTTCAGACATCCCTGATCAGAAGTACTCATCCAGGGCTGCATACCATCCGCCGTGAGGGGCTTAGGCCAACCTGACACATACATTAGAGTTGTGCCTAATATAGCACAACTCCACCAGGTGAGCCTCCATTTTTTGGAGATACTACTTATTATTTAAGACTTTATTACCCTATGGTGCGCCATTTTTTTGTTCTACAGTTGACCGAAGCCTGTTTCTATTTATATCAGAAAAAGGAGATATAAATGTATAAATTACTGGGGTCATTTATCAAACTGGTGTAAGTAAAGTAGTACTGGCTTAGTCGCCTATAGCAACCAGATTCCTCCTTTCATTTTCCAAAGGAGCTGTGAAAGATGAAACGTGGAATCTGATTGGTTGCTATGGGCAAATAAGTGAGTTCTACTTTACACCAGTTTGATAAATGACCCCATACATGTTTTGCTGAATCTTTTCCTAAAACTATACACTGACGAGCAAAGGGTAACAATGTTTTGAACTTTTGACTTTTAGGCTCCATATATCACCAACCACTACAGTTTGGAACCTGAGGCTACCATAATTTTATAAACCATCTATCTCATACATAAATTGGACTTGCAACTATTTAGCATATGATTAGTTATGCAGATTGTCATGTAACTACATTGTTACTGTTTTGCTCCTAAAATTCTATACTTTAATTTGAATTATTTTGTTAGTATTTTGGAAATCTACCTTTTGGCTTTCAACAACTCCTGAATCCTTCTAGGCATGCTCTCGATCAGATTCAAGCATGTCTCGACCAAAATCTTTTCCCTGGTCTGTTCTACACATTTCTAATGTTGATGTATAGACTATGGAACTCTCTGCCAGACTATGGAACTCTCTGCCTGAGGAGGTGGTGATGGTGCGTACAATAAAGGAATTCAAGAGGGTCCTGGATGTATTTCTGGAGTGTAATAATATTACAGGCTGTAGCTACTAGAGAGGGGTCGTTGATCCAGAGAGTTATTCTGATTGCCTGATTGGAGTCGGGAAGGAATTTTTTATTCCCCTAAAGTGGGGAAAATTGGCTTCTACCTCACAGGTATTTTTTTTGCCTTCCTCTGGATCAACTTGCAGGATGACAGGCCGAACTGGATGGACAAATGTCTTTTTTAGGCCTTATGTACTATGTTACTATGTTATGCTGCTCGACGAATACAGCTTTTTCTTCAACTCTACCACCAAGTGTTCAATTGGGTTGAGGTCTGAAGATTGTGGGGGCCAATCCAGCACTTCTAACTGATTGTCATCGAACTATTTATTCGCCAATCTCGACGTGTGCTTCAGGTTGTTGTCCTGCTGGAATACTATGTCGTCCTTTTCAGACCAATAGTGCGCGAGTTTATGAAGTAACTCATCTTGTAGGATAATCACATATAGCTCAGCATTTAGACCACCATTGATCCAGCCTTTGGCTGTGAAACAACCCCATATCAGGCTTCCTCCACTGAACTTGACAGTTCCTTCAATTTCTCTGTCTGTTACCCCCTTTTCCCTTGTTTCTTCCAAACCCAACATAGCCCAGTCTATTTACTCAGTCTCATCGCTCCAAATCACCCGTTTTTCTACTGCCCACTGTTTGTACTTTTTTGCAAACTCGAGCCGGCGCTTCTTATGACGATATTGAAGTTGAGGCTTTTTCACCTTTTTTCGGGCCACCATTCCAGACTTGTGTTTCTTGGGAAATCTTCTTAATTGCTGCTCCTGGATTCAAACCAGTGACCTTTCTCTTGGGAATCAACCTAATAACACACTGACCTATGAGTGAATATGAGAACAGGTTGTAGTTTGTAGTACACAAGAAGAAAAAGATTATTCCACCAGCAGGAGCAAAACAGTAACAATGTAGTTACATGACAAGAATCTGCATAACTAATCATATGCTAAATGGTTGCAACTTAAAGGGATTATCCGAGTTAAATCAATATATGTTAAGGTGGCTTAAAACCTCATTAAAAATACATTTCTAATGTACATTCATTATTTATTCTGCTGTGTTTCCACACGCCTGATGCGGGTCACGTGACCCCTGATGTCACTCACCAGGCTCCGGCGGTGATGTCTCGTTAACAGGCTTCTGCCTGCTTGAGGGAGGGGCCCGAGTCTGTAAACGAAACGTCAGAGTCTTTGGTGCCCACCCCCCTCTCTGTATCTGGCTGCCGCGGCTCCTGTGAGGGATTGCTCATGTGCGATCCTTATCAGTGCCGGCAGCCGTGAAGAAAGATTCCATGGATTCCAAAGCGCCCTCCCTCTGGTCCACCAGTGTGCCTGTTGCCCTGCGTCAGGTGATCTTTATTAGCCTCAGCTGGTAGCTCAAAACCACCCCCAGGAACATCACAAAGTAAATCACTGTCTATAATATAGATATTGCTGTGATATAGCTTAGATAGATATAGGTGTCATATGACAGCTACAGTTGCAAGAAAAAGTATGTGAACCCTTTGGAATGATATGTATTTTTCCACAAATTGGTCATAAAATGTGATCTGATCTTCATCTAAGTCACAACAATAGACAATCACAGTCTGCTTAAACTAATAACACACAAAGAATTAAATGTTACCATGTTTTTATTGAGCACACCATGTAAACATTCACAGTGCAGGTGGAAAAAGTATGTGAACCCTTGGATTTAATAACTGGTTGAACCTCCTTTGGCAGCAATAACTTCAACCAAACGTTTCCTGTAGTTTTAGAGCAGACGTGCACAACGGTCAGGAGTAATTCTTGACCATTCCTCTTTACAGAACTGTTTCAGTTCAGCAATATTCTTGGGATGTCCGGTGTGAATCGCTTTCTTGAGGTCATGCCACAGCATCTCAATCGGGTTGAGGTCAGGACTCTGACTGGGCCACTCCAGAAGGCGTATTTTCTTCTGTTTAAGCCATTCTGTTGTTGATTTACTTCTATGCTTTGGGTCGTTGTCCTGTTGCAACATCCATCTTCTGGTGAGCTTCAGCTGGTGGACAGATGGCCTTAAGTTCTCCTGCAAAATGTCTTGATAAACTTGGGAATTTATTTTTCCTTCGATGATAGCAAACCGTCCAGGCCCTGACGCAGCAAAGCAGCCCCAAACCATGATTCCCCCACCACCATACTTCACAGTTGGGATGAGGTTTTGATGTTGGTGTGCTGTGCCTCTTTTTCTCCACACATAGTGTTGTGTGTTTCTTCCAAACAACTCAACTTTGGTTTCATCTGTCCACTGAATATTTTGCCAGTACTGCTGTGGAACATCCAGGTGTTTTTTTGGAGAGCAGTGGCTTTCTCTGTGGTATCCTCCCATGAAATCCATTGTTTTACGTTTCGTAGATTCCCTAACAGGGATGTTAGCATATGCCAGAGACTTTTGTAAGTCTTTAGCTGACACTCTAGGATTCTTCTTCCCCTCATTGAGCAGTCTGCGCTGTGCTTTTGCAGTCATCTTTACAGGACGGCCACTCCTAGGGAGAGTAGCAGCAGTGCTGAACTTTCTCCATTTATAGACAATTTGTCTTACCGTGGACTGATGAACAGCAAGGCTTTTGGAGATACTTTTATAACCCTTTCCAGCTTTATGTAAGTCAACAATTCTTAATCGTAGGTCTTCTGAGAGCTCTTTTGTGCGAGGCTTCATTCACATCAGGCAATGCTTCTTGTGAAAAGCAAACCCAGAACTGGTGTGTTTTTTATAGGGCAGGGCAGCTGTAACCAACACCTCCTATCTCATCTCATTGATTGGACTCCAGTTGGCTGACACCTCACTCCAATTAGCTCTTGGAGATGTCATTAGTCTAGGGGTTTACATACTTTTTCCACCTGCACTGTGAATGTTTACATGGTGTGTTCAATAAAAACATGGTAACATTTAACTCTTTGTGTGTTATTAGTTTAAGCAGACTGTGATTGTCTATTGTTGTGACTTAGATGAAGATCAGATCACATTTTATGACCAATTTGTGGAGAAATCCATATCATTCCAAAGGGTTCACATACTTTTTCTTGCAACTGTATATGTATCTAATCTCTATGACAGCTATATGTATCTAAGCAATATGATACCTATATCTAAGCTATATGACCGCTATATCTATCTAAGCCACATGACAGCTATATGTATCTAAGCTATATGACAGCATCGTGTTACTTGTTCGTGTGGGTGTGACCATGCATCTACGGTCCCCCATGGCGATATTTGTTGTGTGTAAATTTTGTTTGTGACACGTTTGTGGTGTGTACACACTTGGCACTATATGTAATGTTCGCATCTTTTTTTTTTTTTTTTTTTAATTCTTTATTTCTATTTTGCAAAAGTAACAAAATTATTGCATGTTGAATCACATACATTAGAAAATAATAGTCTGAACCATGCCGACTGACATCATGGAGCATAATCCAACAATACACAAACCATTACAACACATAAGTCTGTGTATGATATTCAGTCTGCGGTGACAATAGAGCACCTTGATTCATCTGACAAGAACTATACAAAAATCAAAGGGCCAAAGAAGATGTGGCCTCAGCATGAAATTAAAAGAAAAAATTCAACAAACAACATGAATGGAGGGAGCACAGGACAAGGACAAAAGGGGAAATAGGGGACAAAGGATTAAGGAAGTAGGGGGGATAAGTGAAGTGTACAGGAATGTCCAGACGAGACTCTCAAGCCAGCAAATTCCGATACTCCGAGGAGTCTTGAAAGGTGAACCAGGGGGACCACATAGCAACAAAAGCTCTGTTACCACCTTTCAAAGAGGCTGTGAGTTCCTCCATTCTCCGTATCTCTTCAACCTTCTGAATCCATATTCCCATGGAGGGAGGAGAGACAGACTTCCACCTCGCAGGGACACAAGATCTAGCCGCTATTTTTATCATAGTATCTATTAAACGTTAAGTCTTAGACTGCACTACCTCTTGTTCTCTGAAGTCCCAAAAGTCCCACCAATAGGAATAATTCTCTGCTAAGGCACATATGGTAGTAATAGAGCTCCTACAGTGCCCCCAACATGTCCCCACTGTGCCCCAGAAGTAATAATGCTCCCATAGTGCCCATACTAGTAATCATGTTCCTCATAGACCCCCAGTAGTAATAAAGCCCATCATAATGCCGCCCAGTAGTAATAATTCTCCTTATAATGTGCCAGTGCAAAAAATGCCCCCAGTTGAGCTAATGTCCCCATAATGCCCCCATAATGTGCCAGTATAAAATACCCCTATATAGTGCCTCCAGTAAATGTCCCCATAGTGCTCCTCCCCCCTTCTTCCTAGTGTCCCCCATATATATGCCCCATATATATAGTGCTTCAGTAGATGCCCTCAGTGTCCCCCATAATTTGCAAGTATAAAATACCCCTTAGTGCCCCCATAGATGAGCCTTAGTACTCCTCTCTCCCCATAGTACCCACCATATTGTGCCCCAGTACAAAATGCCCCTATACAGAGCCTCCCATATAAAATACCCCTTCTTTGTGGCCTCAGTAGAAGCCCCCATAGTGTTCCTCCCCCCCTTCCCCCATATAAAATACCCCTTTGTGGCTTCAGTAGATACCCCCATAGTGCCCCAATAATGTGCCAGTAAGAAGTGCCACCCAATAATGTGCCAGTAAAAAGTGCCACCAATAATGTGCCAGTAAGAAGTGCCCCCCAATAATGTGCCAGTAACAAGTACCCCCATAGATGACCCCCAATCATGTGCCAACAAGTGCCCCCATAAATGCCCCCCTAATCATGTGCCAGTAACAAGTGACCCATAGATGCCCCCAATCATGTGCCAGTAACAAGTGCCCCCATAGATGCCCCCCAATCATGTTTCTGTAACAGTTGCCCCCAATCATTTACCAGTAACAAGCGCCCCCAATCATGTGCCAGTAAGTAGTACCATGTAAAAAAAATAAACACTTATACTTACCTCCATCAGGCTGGCAGCGATGCGATGCAGGCCTCTTCCAGCTTGTGTCCCGCGCTGTACGGCTCAGGCCTAGTGCCTGCAGCCTATCAGAGGAACTGGGAATGGAGACTCCTCTCTCTCCCCTGCCCTGCCGCAGCCCATCCATCTGTATCGCTGTCCTGAGGAAGGCGATACAGATGACTAAGGAGATAAGCGCTTCCACAATGGAAGCGCTCATCTCACTGTGCCCTGCTGCAGCCCCCCATTTGTCATCAGGGCCGTGCTGCCTGGGGCAATCGCCTCACCTTACCCAATTGGCGGTGTGGCCCTGCTAGCGCCCCCTTGAATGTTGCGCCCAGGGCAACGCCCCCCTCCAAGCTACGCCACTGGCCAGCGGGGCTCAAGAGGCAGCTCCCTTGGGCCACCCAGGAGCAACTGGGCCCGGGGCAGCTGCCCCTTTTGCCTCGCGTTAAAACATGCAACATGCTGCAGCCATTATTTAATGCATATGTCAAATAAAGATGTCTACATGTGTAATATTGGTGTTCTCTAGATCCTAGGATAAACAGACATTGTTATAACATGTTTTATTTTTATTTTTTTAAGTTCAGTTTCCGGCGACTTTAATTGTGTCATGGAAGCTAAAGTGGACCGTTTTTGCTTGGAGAAGGATACTCTCCCCTGTTGCCTCAGGGATCCTCTTTGGCTTGATTTTTGTCAGGAAACTGGATTTTTGGATGTTTGGGGGGCTCAGGATGGGGAGGGAGAGCATCCTGTTTTAGTAAATCGGGGAGGTCTATGTCTAGAATCGACCAAGCCTCTATTGATGCCAGTTATTTAAGCTTTATATTGCATATGAGATATTAGGAAAGGGCAGTGTCTGACCATGCTCCGCTCGCCCTGCAAGATTTTTCTAGCAAGGTGAGGAGAATGGGAAGTTTCCTGTTTAGATTACATTCCCATTGGCTGTCTGTTATGGACAATCATGATTCTATTAAGCAGGAGATTCTATTTTTCTGGGTCACAAATTGTAGCTCTACGATAATTTATTATGTGTGGGATGTGCTCAATGCCTTCATGGGGGGGGGGGGGGGGGGTCTTTGTTAGTAACATCTAAGGAAGGAATCCTTTGTTAGTAACATCATAAGGAAGGAATATGGGAAAAGCGAGAGTGGTGACTTATTTCTTCCATATCTGTTGGAGGTATTTAACACGTAGAGGACATGTACGTGACTTAAGGAAAATAATGAAGGGTGGTCCTATGGGGGTAGTGCAAAGGCACCCCCCACTAAACTACTCGTAAATAGACAAGAGAATGTAAAAAAAGGGGTAGTAACGTTTTAAAACCTAACTTTTAATAGGATAGTTATGAATCCCAACTGGGAAATGGACCCCTACCTGACAAACAAAACACAGACACAAATGGTCAGATGAACAAACACGTCCCAGGAGGGAACGGGACGCGAGTGATGTGACCAGTAAGTATAAACAAAATAACGATAATACTAGAGACCGTGGCTTGTGCCGTGTTCTAAAAACATGCCAGGGAGGCAAAAATAAGGGTAGGTCTTACCGGTAAATGGGCAAGAGGACCGGCCGGTCCAATGCCCTTAGGGGAGATGTTCACACGTATGGATGCGTCCCCCAGTGGTGGTCACTTTGTGCAGGAGGGCCACAGGGAAGAAACTGTCCCTGGTGTTGCCCTACTTGGCCTAAAGCTGCCCTAAAGTGCCTGCTAATACAGGGTCCGATCCCCGCAAGGGGTGGCCCCGTCCGGAACCTAGCCCTAGGAACAATGACCCTAAATGGCCCTGTGAGGACAGGGGAGAGGGCCCTGTGGGGCTCCAATGGCCTGGGTCAGCCAATGAAAAAAGAGGGAGGGGGATTAAACGCTAGTGTGGATGGATGTGCAATATCTCATACACTAGTGTTACGCGTTTCGTTGGAGAGTAAAGAGATGCTATATGTGTCCTATGATAAAGGAACTATAAGTAATTGCCTATGGCAGACCCCACAACTCGTCAGGGGACAGGGGTAGAGGGTACAATATGCCTCCCCACTCGCAACCTATCTGTATGGTCAAAACAGAAATGGGGGAGGGGAGGGAGGGAATACAGGAGTACCAAGGTGGCGCAGACTTAGCGGGACTAGATAGTCCTAGATGACCCAGAATCCTATGAAGTGAAAGAAACACATACAAAGTAATACAATCAGTCTGGGGCGCACATTACCTGAATGCAGTTGCATAGCATGGTACTCAGTACAATGGCATGTTAGATGGGGTTACTCACTGTTTGGCGTGAGGGTCATGAGACTTCTCCTCATGAGGTGCAGCACTACAGATGCAGGTGCCGATCGTCTGACAGCGCATAAGGGCACGCTGAGGGATTTAAATGTGAGGTGGAGAGGTACTTGGCGCATGCGCGGTGGGCGCAGCCGCCGCTCACGTGCCTAGATAGGTGTCACGTGACGCGGACGGGCGCGTCCTTGGATGCGCATGCGCAGATGATAGAGCTGGCAGCCGCATCGCAGCGCAGACTCACCACGTCACTCCTGCCCATACAAGTCATGTGATGGGGGCGTGACCGTGGCGGATCGCTGCAGTAGCTGTCCAGCGGTAGGTATGGGAGCGGCTGCTATATGTGATAGTCCAGCCCCTGCGACAACATACGTACCGATGCTGGGGGGAAGAAAATAACAATCCTCTCCAGCATGGGACCAAGGAAGGGGACTTATTAGGCAGTCCGATAACGGGTATAAATAGAAGTAATAGCAATATAAGCTAAACACACGTACGGCTATACATTAAGGTAGGGAACTGTCAGCAAACAGTCGTTACCGGTTGAAAATAAAACAATCAAACAGGAGGCATAGCTAAAATGTGTCATCCACCTGCGAATATAATGATGTGTCGCAAAGTGGCCCACAGATAGAGCTGGTCTGCACCTGGAGAAATCAGCCCATGATGTATCTGACATATGTGGGGACACCAATGGAGACCACTTTATAAAGAATGAGCATGATGGAGATAATACGGGGTAAATTCCAAGGTCATGTGATCACAACAGGAGGGAAGAGAAGGATACGAACAGTATATATACATGGTCCGCACAGCAGATAGCCAATCTTAAGGAAACTGTGTACTAGTAATGTATATACTGAGCTGACCTATAGGGGAGGTCCCAGGAAGCAGCCATATTGTAATTGGTCGTTCAGGCCGAGGGGTTGGGAGGTCTTTAATTTAAAGATCCACCAGCACTCTCTCTGGAGGATCCTTTTGTCCCAGTCTCCCCCTCGTGGTGGCTTCCTGATGTGCTCTAGGCCTATGAATGTGACGGCGGACTGACGTCCGTCGTGGACAGAGTGAACGTGTCTTGCTACTGGGGTATCCCTGTTGTTGCGGATATCCCCCATGTGTTCACCTATGCGTACCCGTAATTCCCTACGGGTCTTGCCCACATATCTCATGCCGCACTCACAGGTTAAAAGGTAAATAACCCCAGTGGTGCGACAGTTGATGAAATCACGGATATGATGGGCAAAGCCCGTGGGATCCGCTGGCAGGGACTTACACTGTCTGATGAATTTACAGAAGGTACAGCGGCCGCACTTGAAACAACCACGGACTGGACTAGGCAGCCACGTACTTTTCTTAGGGGGATTATAGTGGCTGTGAACGAATCGGTCTCGTAAATTGGTCCCTCTCCTAAAGGTCACTGACGGATGGAGGCTAACTGCGTCGGCCAGGTCTGGGTCCATCAAGAGGGTGCCCCAGTTCCGTCCGAGAATTTCCTTAATTTTAGCAGCCGCAGTGTCAAATGTGCCTATGACCCTTAGTACATTAGGTCGCTCGACTTTCTGGTCCCCGGTCGGATGTAGCAATCTAGTGCGTGTCGTCTGTTGTGCTCGCTGGTAGGCCTGTCTAAGAGTGTTGTCCGGGTACCCCCGTGCTAGGAAGCGTTCTCTCAGTTCACCTGCCTGCCGTGTGAATTCCCGCTGGTCAGAACAGTTGCGTTTGAGCCGTAGGTATTGGCCCACAGGAATACCCCGCTTCAAAGGGACAGGATGACAGCTGTCCCAGCGAAGCAGGGAATTGGTGGAGCTCTCTTTACAGTATATGGTGGTCTGTAGGCCCCCTTTAGTGTCTCTAGATATACATAGATCAAGAAAGGGGAGATTATTCCGTACAATGGATGAAGTAAATCTGAGATTGATGCTGTTATGATTTAACTCCTCCACCAACCTACCGAAATCGTCCTCTGAGCCGCTCCACAGGATGAAGATGTCATCTATGTAGCGAGCCCAGAGGACGATGAACTCCGTGTACCACCCAACCCCTCGGCCTGAACGACCAATTACAATATGGCTGCTTCCTGTGACCTCCCCTATAGGTCAGCTCAGTATATACATTACTAGTACACAGTTTCCTTAAGATTGGCTATCTGCTGTGCGGACCATGTATATATACTGTTCGTATCCTTCTCTTCCCTCCTGTTGTGATCACATGACCTTGGAATTTACCCCGTATTATCTCCATCATGCTCATTCTTTATAAAGTGGTCTCCATTGGTGTCCCCACATATGTCAGATACATCATGGGCTGATTTCTCCAGGTGCAGACCAGCTCTATCTGTGGGCCACTTTGCGACACATCATTTTATTCGCAGGTGGATGACACATTTTAGCTATGCCTCCTGTTTGATTGTTTTATTTTCAACCGGTAACGACTGTTTGCTGACAGTTCCCTACCTTAATGTATAGCCGTACGTGTGTTTAGCTTATATTGCTATTACTTCTATTTATACCCGTTATCGGACTGCCTAATAAGTCCCCTTCCTTGGTCCCATGCTGGAGAGGATTGTTATTTTCTTCCCCCCAGCATCGGTACGTATGTTGTCGCAGGGGCTGGACTATCACATATAGCAGCCGCTCCCATACCTACCGCTGGACAGCTACTGCAGCGATCCGCCACGGTCACGCCCCCATCACATGACTCGTATGGGCAGGAGTGACGTGGTGAGTCTGCGCTGCGATGCGGCTGCCAGCTCTATCATCTGCGCATGCGCATCCAAGGACGCACCCGTCCGCGTCACGTGACACCTATCTAGGCACGTGAGCGGCGGCTGCGCCCACCGCGCATGCGCCAAGTACCTCTCCACCTCACATTTAAATCCCTCAGCGCGCCCTTATGCGCTGTCAGACGATCGGCACCTGCATCTGTAGTGCCGCACCTCATGAGGAGAAGTCTCATGACCCTCACGCCAAACAGTGAGTAACCCCATCTAACATGCCATTGTACTGAGTACCATGCTATGCAACTGCATTCAGGTAATGTGCGCCCCAGACTGATTGTATTACTTTGTATGTGTTTCTTTCACTTCATAGGATTCTGGGTCATCTAGGACTATCTAGTCCCGCTAAGTCTGCGCCACCTTGGTACTCCTGTATTCCCTCCCTCCCCTCCCCCATTTCTGTTTTGACCATACAGATAGGTTGCGAGTGGGGAGGCATATTGTACCCTCTACCCCTGTCCCCTGACGAGTTGTGGGGTCTGCCATAGGCAATTACTTATAGTTCCTTTATCATAGGACACATATAGCATCTCTTTACTCTCCAACGAAACGCGTAACACTAGTGTATGAGATATTGCACATCCATCCACACTAGCGTTTAATCCCCCTCCCTCTTTTTTCATTGGCTGACCCAGGCCATTGGAGCCCCACAGGGCCCTCTCCCCTGTCCTCACAGGGCCATTTAGGGTCATTGTTCCTAGGGCTAGGTTCCGGACGGGGCCACCCCTTGCGGAGATCGGACCCCGTATTAGCAGGCACTTTAGGGCAGCTTTAGGCCAAGTAGGGCAACACCAGGGACAGTTTCTTCCCTGTGGCCCTCCTGCACAAAGTGACCACCACTGGGGGACGCATCCATACGTGTGAACATCTCCCCTAAGGGCATTGGACCGGCCGGTCCTCTTGCCCATTTACCGGTAAGACCTACCCTTATTTTTGCCTCCCTGGCATGTTTTTAGACCACGGCACAAGCCACGGTCTCTAGTATTATCGTTATTTTGTTTATACTTACTGGTCACATCACTCGCGTCCCGTTCCCTCCTGGGACGTGTTTGTTCATCTGACCATTTGTGTCTGTGTTTTGTTTGTCAGGTAGGGGTCCATTTCCCAGTTGGGATTCATAACTATCCTATTAAAAGTTAGGTTTTAAAACGTTACTACCCCTTTTTTTACATTCTCTGGACGTGACTTAAGGACCAGCGCCGTACATGTACTGTGGGCTGATCGGGTGGGTGCAGGAGCTGTGCCTGTCCATTCAGTGGCACAAACCTGACAGTCGCTGACAGCCGAGCCCCTGCTGCATACGCCGTCATCGATGAAAACACAGTATTTACTCGGCTGACCGCAGCATGCAGGGGGTTTATGAAGAGTAAAGGTTCCCTCCGCATCCCCATGCTGCAGGCATCGGAGCTTGCTTGCTACGGAAGCCTGTGAGATCCAGCCCCTTGGGCTGGGTCTCATAGGCAGGCTGTCAGTGTAAAGGCTGACAGGCAATGCATTACAATACAGATGTATTGTAATGCATTGCAGAGGGGATCAGACCCGCAAAAGTTGAAGTCCCAGAGTGGAATAAAAATAAAAAGTTGAGTGTTTATCATAATATTTTTTTTTTAAAAAAATTCAAGTAAAAAATAAAAGTGCTAAAACTATAATTTTTTGTTACCTTACATCACAAAAAAAGTAATACCAAGTGATCAAATAGTCATATGTACCCCAAAATAGTACCAATCAAACCATCTCATTCCACAAAAAATTAGCCCCATACATAAGACAATCGCCCAAAAAAAAATAATATTGGACTTTCAGAATATGGAGACACAAAAACCATTTTCAAAAATGCTTTCATTGTGCAAATCCAAAATTAATAAAAAAAACAGACATATTAGGTATGCTACGTCCGTAACAACCTGTTCTATAAAAATATTACATGATCCACCCCGTCACCTGAATGCTGTAAAAAAAAAAACAACTGTGCTAAAAGATAAATTTTAATGTACCCCAAAATAGTACCAATCAAACAGTCATCTTATCACAAAAATTGATCCTCAACATAAGACAATCGACTAAAAAATAAATAAAAAATATGGCTTTCAGAATATGGAGACAAAAGCATGATTTTCAAAAATGCTTTTATTTTGTAAGCGAAAATAAATGATGGTCGCGCTGCCCAATTCACAGGAGTCCAACCAGAGATATATCGAGTTGGTAAGCTTCTTACAATGCAGACACACAATGAATCCAGGGATCGATACACCAATTGGCATCCAAAATCCTCTGTAATGAAATTGTGGCGCACAATAGTGAAGTTCCGACAAAATTGGTTTCCCAAAAGTATTTATTATACTTACAAAATGTTATATGTAAGTATAAGGAGGAGTGTAATTTGATATCATGTGATTCGACTACTAGGAGTTGTAGAATTTTAGTGGATGAAGGTGTCAGGTGATCGGAGTAAGAACCATTTGACTATTTTATTAATGGAAAGGTTGGTTGTTTAGAATGAAAAGGAGGAATGAAGATTTTGTTGTTTTATTGAATAAGACTTGATGTGTTATGTTTGTTTAAAAAAATTAAATTGTTTTAAAGAATGTGATTGTTTTAAAAGAATAAGGTGTAACCTCGAGGAGGGGACGTGCTTTATGCATGTCCTTAAATATCACACCTGAAGGGAGTGGTATTACCGCCCCTGATAAAGCTGACTGGCGAAACCTAGGTCGGGTGCTACATGAGGAACTATTATATGTTTTATGCCTTTTAACATATAACATTTTGTAAGTATAATAAATACTTTTTGGAAACCAATTTTGTCGGAACTTCACTATTGTGCGCCACAATTTCATTACAGCGGATTTTGGATGCCAATTGGTGTATCGATCCCTGGATTCATTGTGTGGCTGCATTGTAAGAAGCATTGTAAGAAGCTTGACAACTCAATATATATCTGGTTGGACGGACTCCTGTGAATTGGGCAGCGCGACCATCATTTCTTTTCGCTTGAACTTTATGTGAACTTGACCCACGTCACGCGGTGGACTTGCAGCGCCGATAAGTATCCTTAAACACATTGAGAGACACTTCTTTTAATTTCTTTTATTTTGTAAAACCGAAATTAAAAAAACCTGACATTTTAGGTATTGCCATGTCCGTAGCAACCTGCTCTATAAAAATATTACATGATCCACCCCATCACCTGAATGCCATAAAAAATAAAAACTGCTAAAACATAAATATTTTGTCACCTTACATCACAAAAAGTGTAATGCCAATTGATAAAATAGTCATATGTACCCCAAAATAGTACCAATCAAACCATCACCTCATTCCACAAAAATTGAGCCCCTACATAAAACAATCGCCCGAAAAAATAATAATGTCTTTCAGAATAGAGACACGAAGGCCTCATGCTCACGGATGTTGTTTTGATCCGCATCCGAGCTGCAGTTTTGGCGGTTCGGATGCGGACCCATTCACTTTAATGGGGCCGCAAGAGATGCGGCCAGCACCCGTGTGCTGTTCGCATCCATTGCTCCGTTCCGTGGCCCCACAAAAAAAATAACATGTCCTATTCTTGTCCGCGCAAGAAAGCAGCACATAGGGAGCAGAAGGATATGGAATATATACCCAATAGTCTAGAACAGCAAGAACAAAAATCATCCGGCAGGATCCTGAATCCAATGGAGACCCCGTGGAAAACGCAAGTATTGACGACAAAACTATTGAGCATGTTCAATAATGTGGAAAAGCTTATGCTCAACGAAATACAACACCATCTGGATGCAAAATTGCTAGATATTTACTTAACCAGAAAACATTGTACCACGTGGTCTCAGACTACGTTTTGAGAATTCTTTTAAAGACTATATTGACTTTTGCAAAGAATGGGATATGTATTTGTTGGAGTGTGCAAAAGGTCTAATAACTAGACTAATAGATAAAAGAAAGTCTCTGTATTCATTATTGGGTTATAAAATTGATGAATGTCACATGGAACTAAATAAGCATACAGTGCTGCCCATAATTATTCATACCCCTGGCAAATTTTGACTTAAAGTTACTTTTATTCAACCAGCAAGTAATTTTTTGACGGGAAATGACATAGGTTTCTCCCAAAAGATAATAAGAAGATGTACGAGAGGCATTATTGTGGAAAAAAACATTTCTCAGCTTTTATTTACATTTGAGCAAAAAGTGTCCAGTCCAAAATTATTCATACCCTATTTAATAATCAATAGAAAAACCTTTATTGGCTATTACAGCAATCAAACGCTTCCTATAATTGCAGACAAGCTTTTTGCATGTCTCCACAGGTATTTTTGCCCATTCATCTTTAGCAATGAGCTCCAAATCTTTCAGGTTGGAGGGTCTTCTTGCCATCACCCTGATCTTTAGCTGCCTCCACTGATTCTCAATTGGATTCAAGTCTGGACTCTGGCTGGGCCACTCCAAAACGTTAATGTCTGCTAACCATTTCTTCACCACTTTTGCTGTGTGTTTTGGGTCATTGTCATGCTGAAATGTCCACTGGTGCCCAAGACCAAGTTTCTCTGCAGACTGCGTGATGTTGTCGTTAAGAATCCTCATGTATTGCTCTTTTTTCATGGTGCCGTTTACAGTGATTAGGTTCCCTGGTCCATTGGCTGAAAAACACCCCCAAAGCATTAGGTTCCCACCACCATGTTTGACAGTGGGGATGGTGTTCTATGGGTTGAAGGCTTATTTTTTACACCAAATAAAGGAAACATCATTGTGACCAATCAATTCAATTTTTGTTTCATCTGACCATAACACAGACCAGAAGTCTTCTTCTTTGTCCAGATGAGCTTTTGCAAAGGCCAAGCGAGCATTTGTGTGCCTTATCTGCAGAAGTGGCATCCTCCTTGGTCTGCATTGTGCAGTGTCCGTTGGATTGTCCGCCTTGAGACATTGCCACCAGCAGAGCCTAGATTCACCAGAATGGCCTTGGTGGTGATCCATAGATTATTTTTCACCTCTCTAACTATCCTCCTGGCCAGCACAGGTGTCACTTTTGGCTTCCGACCACGTCCTCTGAGATTTTCCACAGTGCGGAACATCTTCTAGTACATAGTCTTATTATTAGGGTTGAGCGAACCCGAACTTTAGGATTTTTGGACCCCGGACCCGAACATTTCAGTAAAAGTTCGGGTTCGGTGTTCGGCGCTTTCTTGGCGCTTTTTGAAAGGCTGCAGAGCAGCCAATCAACAAGCGGTTTACTGTCTGACCTTAGAAGCCATCACAGCCATGCCTACTAATGGCATGTCTGTGATTGGCCAGTGTAACATGTGACCCAGCCTCTATATAAGCTGAAGTCACGTAGCGCTTCACGTCACTCTGCTGTGCTTAGTGTAGGGAGAGGATGATGCTGGTGATTTCAGGGAGAGAATAGGAGAGAGTTTTTGCTCAAAATTTTAATCTAACTCAGCGATCTACATGGATTGTGTTTTGTGGGTGCAGGGCACAATTTTTTTATCCTGCCCTTAGCCCAGTGACCGAAAAAAAATAACTTTAATAAGTCAGTTAGGTGGGCGGCGGCCATTTTATGCAAGCTCAGTGCACCAGCACTGCATCTGAGCTTTTGGGACATTGAAAATCAAATTTCTTTTGGCAATTTACAACATCTGGTGCTGGCTTAGTCAGTGTGCAATTTAAGCTAGAAATACAGCCATCATTTTCTGTGGTTTTAAAAACACACTTTTTTTGCCAAAAAACACTATTTTCAGGCCTTGCAGCATCAGCACATGTGAAATTACAGGCTTATATACTGCTGTCCAATTCAGTTATTAAACAAACACCCGTTTGGGCAAAAAATGTTTATTTGGCAGCCTTTGATGAAGATGTCATTGTGAGATACACCCTTTATACATTTGGGTTAGATTCAGATATTTGAAATACCGCCATTTGGTGCACAAATCTTTAATTCAGGTCTACTGTGGGTCAGGCCGTGTGAGATACACCCTTTAAATACAGGGGTTTGATTCAGGTATTTGAAATACAGCCATTTTGGACAAAGAAATCTTTAATTGAGGCCTACTGTGGGTCAGGCCTTGTGAGATGCACCCTTTAAATACAGGGGTTTGATTCAGGTATTTGAAATACAGCCATTTTGGACAAAGAAATCTTTAATTGAGGCCTACTGTGGGTCAGGCCTTGTGAGATACACCCTTTAACTACAGGGGTTTGAAATAAAGATTTGTTTGCCCAAAATGGCTATAATTGAGGCCTACTGTGGGTCAGGCCGTGTGAGATACACCCTTTACATACTGTCGTTATATTCTACTATTAAACACCCATTTAGGGCAAGATCCTAAATTCGAGAAATATGAGGAGAGCGTCAAATAAGGGACGTGGCCCAGGTCGTGGTGCTGCTCGTGGCGCTCCTGTTGCAGGGAGAGGACGTGGTCGATCTGTGCCAGCTACACGCACAAGTGAAAACCCTTCCTCAGGTGCGAGTAGGCCACAGAACCTACAGCGGTATTTGGTCAGGCCTTATGCGGCTCTACGAATGGTGAAGCCTGAACAAGTACAGGCGATAATAGATTGGGTTGCTGACAGTGGATCCAGTTCCTCCATATTGTCTCCCACCCAGTCTCCTGCTGAAAGACCACAGTTGGCACCTGCAGCCGATGTCCATCAGTCTTTCACCTCACCCCCTTGGAAATCAGCCAAGCAGTCTGAGCCCCAAGTCATGCAGCAGTCTCTTCTGCTTTTTGATGACTCTTAGCAGGGTTTCCCAGGGCCATACACCTAGCCCTGCCCCAGAAGTGGAAGAGATTGAGTGCACCGATGCCCAACCACTTATCTTTCAAGATGAGTACATGGGAGGACCATCGCATCACGTCTCGAATGAAGACGAAACACAGGTGCCAACTGCTGGGGCTTTTGAAAGTGTGCAGACCGACAAGGAAGGCAGGGGTGAAGACTGGGTGGAAGATGATGTAGAGGACGATGAGGTCCTCGACCCCACATGGAATCAAGGTCATGCGAGTGACCTATGTAGTTCGGAGGAAGAGGCTGTGGTCGCACAGAGCCACCAGCACAGCAGAAGAGGGAGCAGGGTGCAAAAGCGGAGCGGCCGTCCTCTAGACAGTACGCCTGCTACTGCCCACCGCAGCAAGGGACCGAGCACACCAAAGCCAGCTCCAAGGAGTTCCCTGGCGTGGCAGTACTTCCGACAATGTGCTATCGACAAGACACGAGTGGTTTGCACGCTGTGCAATCAGAGCCTGAAGCGAGGCATAAACGTTCTCAACCTGAGCACAACCTGCATGACCAGGCATTTAACCTCTTCAGGAAACATGACAAATCATTGAGCAGGCACCTTGGCTAAATGCGCGGGGGGTCCCGTGACCCCCCATGTCGGCGATCGCTGCAAACCGCAGGTTAATTTAGACCTGCGGTTTGCGGCTTTACCTGCGGTTTACAGCGGTGCCATCGGGTCCCTATGCGGCTGTAGGGGGGACCCGATGGCATGGAAGGCAGCGCGATGCCTAAGGAAGGCATCGCGCTGCCTTCCGGTGACGAGCCTGTGAGATCCAGCCCCCTGGATCTCACAGGCCAGAAGCTGTATGAGTAATACTCACTGTATTACTCATACAGCCAATGCATTCCAATACAGAAGTATTGGAATGCATTGTAAAGGATTAGACCCCTAAAAGTTAAAGTCCAAAGTGGGACAAAAAATAAAGTGAAAAAAAAGTTGAAAAAATAAAGTTTTCCCCCCAAAAATTTTAAGTTTCAAGTAAAAATAAACAAAAACATTTTCCCCAAATAAAGTAAACAAAAAATTGGTAAAAAATAGGGGGGGGGGGGAAAAGTATACATATTAGGTATTGCCGTGTCCGTATCGACCGGCTCTATAAACATAACACATGACCTAACCCCTCAGATAAACACCGTAAAAAATAAAAACTGTGCTAAATAAACCATTTTTTTGTCACTTTGCATCACAAAAAGTACAACAGCAAACGATCAAAAAGGCTTTTGCCCACCAAAATAGTACCAATCTAACCGTCACCTCATCCCGCAAAAAATGAGCCCCTACCTGAGACAATCGCCCAAAAAAAAAAAAACTATGGCTCAGAATATGGAGACACTAAAACATAATTTTTTTTGTTTTAAAAAATCTGTTATTGTGTAAAACTTACATAAATAAATAAAAAGTATACATATTAGGTATCGCCGCGTCCGTATCGACCGGCTCTATAAAAATATCACATGACCTAACCCCTCAGATGAACACCGTAAAAAAATTAAAATAAAAACTGTGCTAAATAAACAATTTTTTGTCACCTTACATCACAAAAAGTGTAATAGCAAGAGATCAAAAAGTCACACGCACCCCAAAATAGTGCCAATAAAACCGTCATCTCATCCCGCAAAAATAATACTCTACCCAAGGTAATCGCCGAAAAACTAAAAAAATTATGGCTCTCAGACTATGGAAACACTAAAACATTATTTTTTTTTTGTTTAAAAAAAGAAATCATTGTGTAAAACTTACACAAATAAAAAAAAAGTATACATATTAGGTATCGCCGCATCCGTGACAACCTGGTCTATAAAAATAACACATGATCTGACCTGTCAGATGAATATTGTAAATAACAAAAAATAAAAACGGTGCTAAAACAGCTATTTCTTGTTACCTTGCCTCACAAAAAGTGTAATATAGAGCAACCAAAAATCATATGTACCCTAAATAAGTACCAACAATACTGCCACCCTATCCCGTAGTTTCTAAAATGGGGCCACTTTTTAGGAGTTTCTACTCTAGGGGTGCATCAGGGGGGCTTCAAATGGGACATGTTGTCAAAAAAAACAGTCCAGCAAAATCTGCCTTCCAAAAACCGTATGGCATTCCTTTCCTTCTGCGCCCTGCCGTGTGCCCGTACAGCGGTTTACGACCACATATGGGGTGTTTCTGTAAACTACAGAATCAGGGCCATAAATATTGAGTTTTGTTTGGCTGTTAACCATTGCTTTGTAACTGGAAAACAATTATTAAAATGGAAAATCTGCCAAAAAAGTGAAATTTTTAAATTGTATCTCTATTTTCCATTAATTCTTGTGGAACACCTAAAGGGTTAACGACGTTTGTAAAATCAGTTTTGAATACCTTGAGGGGTGTAGTTTCTTAGATGGGGTCACTTTTATGGAGTTTCTACTCTAGGGTTGCATCAGGGGGGCTTCAAATGGGACATGGTGTCAAAAAAACCAGTCCAGCAAAATCTGCCTTCCAAAAACCGTATGGCATTCCTTTCCTTCTGCGCCCTGCCGTGTGCCCGTACAGCGGTTTACGACCACATATGGAGTATTTCTGTAAACTACAGAATCAGGGCCATAAATATTGAGGAATTCTTGTGGAACACCTAAAGAGTTAACAAAGTTTGTAAAATCAGTTTTGAATACCTTGAGGGGTTTAGTTTATAGAATGGGGTCATTTTTGGGTGGTTTCTATTATGTAAGCCTCGCAAAGTGACTTCAGACCTGAACTGGTCCCTAAAAATTGGGTTTTTGAAAATTTCTGAAAAATTTCAAGATTTGCTTCATTTTTGGTAAATTTGGTATTTTTTTTAATAAATAAAAATTAATTTTTTTGATTTCATTTTACCAGTGTCATGAAGTACAATATGTGATGAAAAACAATCTCAGAATGGCCTGGATAAGTCAAAGCGTTTTAAAGTTATCACCACTTAAAGTGACACTGGTCAGATTTGCAAAAAATGGTCTGGTCCTTAAGGTGAAATAATGCTGTGTCCCTAAGGGGTTAAGTGCTAAGCACGAGCTGCAGTGGAGTAGACACCTCAAAAACCAAGAAAGGTCTCTGGCTCCTCCTGCTTCCGTCTCGGCCTCTTCATCCACCTCTGGAGTGATAGTGCCACCTGCCACCCCGCAAACAGAGGATCTTCCAGCAACACCACCACCTGGGTCACCAAGCATCTCCACAATGTCCCACGGAAGCGTTCCTATTCCTCTCCAGCGTTTGGGAGATGGAGAGCTGAAGTACCCCACTACACACCCGCGATCCCTAGCCCTGAATGCCTGCATTTCTAAATTACTAGCCTTTAAAATGCTGTCATTCCGTCTGGTGGAGACAGATAGTTTTAAAGGCCTTATGGCGGTGCCTGTCCCACAGTATGTCGTGCTCAGCCGCCACTACTTTTCCAGGAGAGCCATCCCTTCCCTGCACAACCAAGTAGGGGGCAAAATCAGGTGTGCACTGCACAACGCCATCTGTGGCAAGGTGCACCTGACTACGGATATGTGGACCAGTAAGCACGGTCAGGGACGTTATATCTCCATAACAGAACACTGGGTAAATGCAGTGGCGGTTGGGCCTGAGGTGGATAGCAGTTTGGCGCATGTCATTCCACCACCGAGGATTGCAGGGCGCTTCAGTTTGCCTCCTGTTGCTTCCTCCTCCTACTCTGCTTCCTCATCCTCTACCAGCTCTTCATCCGGTCAGCGTAACACCTTCACCACCAACTTCAGCACAGCCAGGGGTAAACGACAGCAGGCAGTTTTAAAACTTATATGTTTGAAGGACAAACCCCATACTGCGCAGGAGCTGTGGACGGGCCTTGAACAACAGACCGATGAGTGGTTTGTGCCAGTCAGCCTCAAGACCGGCCTGGTGGTGTGCAATAATGGGCGAAATCTCGTAGCAGCTCTGGGACTAGCCGGTTTAACGCACATCCCTTGCCTGGCGCATGTGCTGAATTTGGTGGTGCAGAGATTCCTTAAAAATTACTCCGATATGTCAGAGCTGCTGCATAAAGTGCGGGCCGTCTGTGCGCGCTTTCGGCGTTCTCACCCTGCTGCTGCTCGCCTGTCAGCGCTGCAGCGTAACTTCGGCCTTCCCGCTCACAGCCTCATTTATGACGTGCCCACAAGGTGGAAATCCACCTTGCACATGCTGGCCAGACTGTGCGAGCAGCAGCAGTCGATAGTGGAGTTTCAGCTGCAGCACGCACGGGTGAGTCGCTCGGCGGAACAGCACCACTTCACCACCAATGACTGGGCCTCCATGCGTGACCTGTGTTCCTTGTTGCGCCGTTTCGAGTACTCCACCAACATGGCCAGTGCCGATAACGCTGTTTTCAGCGTTACTATCCCACTTTTATGCCTCCTTGAAAAAACACTGCTGGCGATGATGGAAGAGGATGTGGCACAGGAGGAGGAAGAGGGATCATTTCGTAGGGTTTCCGGCCAGTCATTCCCAAGTGGCTCCGAGGGTGGGTTCCTGCACCCACAAACCCAAGGTACACAATTGTCCAGCCAGGGCACAGTTCTGGAGGATGACGAGATGGAGGAGGAGGAGGAACCATGTTCACAGCAGGGTGGCATCCAGACCAGCTCATGGCCATCACTGGTGCATGGCTGGGGGGATACAGAGAACACAAACGATACACCTCCCACAGAGGACAGCTTTTCGTTGCCTCTGGGCAGCCTGGCACACATGAGCGATTACATGCTGCAGTGTCTCCGCAACGACCGCTGAGTTGCCCACATTCTAACTTGTGCTGATTACTGGGTGGCCACCCTGCTGGATCCCCGTTACAAGGACAACGTATCGTCCTTAATTCCATCAGTGGAGCGTAATCGTAAGATGCGCGAGTACAAGCGCACGCTGGTAGACGCGCTGCTGGTGGCATTCCCACCTGACAGTGGAAGCACAAGGCGAAGGCATAGAAAGAGGTCGGCATCGCAGCTGGGGCGCCGCCAGCACCTCAGAAGGCAGGGTTAGCATGGCCGAAATGTGGAAAAGCTTTGTCAGCACGCGACAACAACCAGCACCACCAGCTGATATGAAACGTCTTAGCAGGAGGCAGCATTTCACTAACATGGTGGAGCAGTATGTGTGCACACGCCTACACGTACTGAATGATGGGTCTGCCCCCTTTAACTTCTGGGTCTCCAAATTGGGCACATGGCCTGAGCTTGCCCTTTACGCCTTGGAGGTGCTGGCCTGCCCTGCAGCCAGTGTATTATCTGAACGTGTGTTTAGCATGGCAGGGGGTGTCATCACAGACAGGCGCAGCCGCCTGTCCACAGCCAATGTGAACAAGCTCACGTTCATTAAAATGAACCAGGCATGGATCCCTCAGGACTTGTCCGTACCTTGTGCAGAATAGACATGTATACCGGCACTAACCAGCCATTGTTATACTGCAGCGCAATTGCTCATACTTGTATTTTGGATATTTCACACTCTTTTAGAGTGTACCCTAATTTAAAAAAATAAAATTAAAACCAAAAACCTGTATTGGCTACCTCGTCCTCCTCCACCGCCGCTTCCACCTACACCGCTATGTCCACCGCCTCCTCAAACTCCTACTCCATATGGAACTCCACCTCATAAATCAAATTTTTTTTTTATTTGTACATATTTTATTTTATATCATTTCACTACTTTGTCAGTTACATTTTCGGGTGAAATTAACCAATTTTTGGGTGTATAGTACCACTGCTATACCTAGTAGACAGGTTAAACAAAAAATATATAATTGTCAGTTATATATTCTGGTGAAATTCACCAATTTTTGGGTGTGATGTACCACTCTTATACCTAGTAGACCGAAATAAATAAATAAATTGTCAGTTACATTTTCTGGTGAAATTCACCAATTTTTGGGTGTGATGTACCACTGCTATACCTAGTAGACAGGTTAAAAAAATAAATATATAGTCAGTTACATTTTCTGGTGAAATTCACAAATTTTTGGGTGTGATGTACCACTGCTATACCTAGTAGACAGGTTAAAAAAAAATATATATAGTCAGTTAAATTTTTGGGTGAAATTCACCAATTTTTGGGTGTAATATATCCCTCCTCTACCTAGCTGACAGCTTCATAAATTTCAATAATTTTTCTGTTACATTCTTGGGTTGACATTATACAATTTTAGACGTGAATAAACACCTGGTATGCATAGGTGACAGGGAATAAAATTTAATAAATTATTCAGTAATTAATGCGTGCCACATCCTTTCGTTCAATGCTTAAACTTTGAAAAGTTGTCACACTTTTATGCTTTAATAATTTCTCCCATATTTCAATTCTATATTTTTTAATTTGAAAAAATTAATCCTCCCTTGGATGTGGTCTCTCTTTCTCACGCTCCCTCTCTGGCCTGGAACCCTGATTCCCCGCCACCCGTGTTCACCATGGTGGGCGCATAAAAGAACATCAAAAGTTGATAGAGCAGATATCAAATTGGATCGTGAACATCACAGGGACGTGCGACATGGTGGGGCAGTAAGTGTGCAAACGCCTACACGAACTGACGGATAGGGGTCAGCCCCTGCAACTTCTGGGTCTCCAAATTGGGCACATGGCCTGAGCTTGCCCTTTACCCCTTGGAGGTGCTGGCCTGCCCTGCAGCCAGTGTATTATCTGAACGTGTGTTTAGCATGACTGGAGGGGGTTATCACAGGTTATATTTCCCAATGTTTTGGGGTGTACCCTAATTTTAAAAATAAAATGTAAAACCAAAAAGCAGTGTAAGCTACCTCCTCCACCACCGCTAACACCTACACCGCCACATCCACCACCTCCTCAACCTCCTACTCCATATGGACCTCGTCCTCGTAGATCAAGATTATTATTTTTCATTTTTACCTATTTTATGTTATTTAAAGTCATTTCCCTATCCACATTTGTTTGCAGAGCACTTGCCATGCTCTTAACCACATTTTGATCTCATTTGCAGCCCTCTAGCCCTTTCAATGACATTTATACAGCCATTTTAGTGCTCAAAAGTTCGGGTCCCCATTGACTTCAATGGGGTTCGGGGTCAAGTTCGAGTCCCGGACTCGAACTTTTTTCTCAAGTTCGGCCGAACCCGTCGAACCTGAACATCCAGGTGTCCGCTCAACTCTAATTATGAACACTATATTAGGCCCAGATTATTGGAATCTGCAATACAGACACTGTTTTCTGATGTAGTACAGTATTGGTAACAGAACACCACAGATTATGAACACTATATTAGGCCCAGATTATTGGAATCTGCAATACAGACACTGTTTTCTGATGTAGTACACTATTGGCTACAGAACACCACATAATATAGACACTATATTAGGCCCAGATTATTTGAATCTGCAATACAGACATTGTTTTCTGATGTAGTACACTATTGGTTACAGAACACCACAGATTATAGATACCATATTAGGCTCAGATCATTGGAATCTGCAATACAGACACTGTTTTCTGATGAAGTACACTATTGGTTACAGAGCACGACATATTATAGACACTATATTAGGCCCAGATTATTGGAATCTGCAATACAGACACTGTTTTCTGATGTAGTACAGTATTGGTAACAGAACACCACAAATTATGAACACTATATTATGCCCAGAGTATTGAAATCTGCAATACAGACACTGTTTTCTGATGTAGTACAGAATTGGCTACATAACACCACAGATTATAGACACTATATTAGGCCCAGATTATTGGAATCTACAGTACAGACACTGTTTTCAGATGTAGTACACTATTGGCTACAGAACACCACAGAATATAGATACTATATAAGACCCAGATTATTGAAATCTACAATACAGACACTGTTTTCTGATGTAGTACACTATTGGTTACAGAACACCACAGATTATAGACAATATATAAGGCCCAGATTATTGGAATCTGCAATACAGACACTGTTTTCTGATGTAGTACAGTATTAGTAACAGAATACCACAGTTTATGGACACTATATTAGGCCCAGTTTATTGGAATCTGCAATACAGACACTGTTTTCTGATGTAGTACAGTATTGGCTGCATAACACCAAAGATTATGACCACTATATTTAGCCCAGATTATTGGAATCTGCAATACAGACACTGTTGTTGTTTTCTGCTGTAGTACAGTATTGGTAACAGAACACCACAGATTATGGACACTATATTAGGCCTAGATTATTGGAATCTGCAATACAGACACTGTTTTGTGATGTAGTACAGTATTGGCTACAGAACATCACAGATTATAGACACTATATTAGGCCCAGATTATTGGAATCTGCATAACAGACACTGTTTTCTGATGTAGCACACTATTGGCTACTGAACACCACATAATATAGACACTATATTAGGCCCAGATTATTTGAATCTGCAATACAGACATTGTTTTCTGATGTAGTACACTATTGGTTACAGAACACCACAGATTATAGATACCATATTAGGCCCAGATCATTGGAATCTGCAATACAGACACTGTTTTCTGATGAAGTACACTATTGGTTACAGAGCACGACATATTATAGACACTATATTAGGCCCAGATTATTGGAATCTGCAATACAGACACTGTTTTCTGATGTAGTACAGTATTGGTAACAGAACACCACAAATTATGAACACTATATTATGCCCAGAGTATTGAAATCTGCAATACAGACACTGTTTTCTGATGTAGTACAGAATTGGCTACATAACACCACAGATTATAGACACTATATTAGGCCCAGATTATTGGAATCTACAGTACAGACACTGTTTTCAGATGTAGTACACTATTGGCTACAGAACACCACAGAATATAGATACTATATAAGACCCAGATTATTGAAATCTACAATACAGACACTGTTTTCTGATGTAGTACACTATTGGTTACAGAACACCACAGATTATAGACAATATATAAGGCCCAGATTATTGGAATCTGCAATACAGACACTGTTTTCTGATGTAGTACAGTATTAGTAACAGAATACCACAGTTTATGGACACTATATTAGGCCCAGTTTATTGGAATCTGCAATACAGACACTGTTTTCTGATGTAGTACAGTATTGGCTGCATAACACCAAAGATTATGACCACTATATTTAGCCCAGATTATTGGAATCTGCAATACAGACACTGTTGTTGTTTTCTGCTGTAGTACAGTATTGGTAACAGAACACCACAGATTATGGACACTATATTAGGCCTAGATTATTGGAATCTGCAATACAGACACTGTTTTGTGATGTAGTACAGTATTGGCTACAGAACATCACAGATTATAGACACTATATTAGGCCCAGATTATTGGAATCTGCATAACAGACACTGTTTTCTGATGTAGTACACTATTGGCTACTGAACACCACATAATATAGACACTATATTAGGCCCAGATTATTTGAATCTGCAATACAGACATTGTTTTCTGATGTAGTACACTATTGGTTACAGAACACGAGAACAAAATTTTGATGAGAAAAGACAGAGATATTTCTGTAAATCTGGTGTTGCATTGATACATGACTTGCCACCACCCTATAATGGCGCCGGGAAGAAAGCAGGTGGGTGGACCTACAAAACATGTGGTCAACAGAATCCCTCCTCCCGTGATACGTGCCTTGCCTGTGGGGCTCCCCACCCACAAAACCACACCTTGGTAACTACTCCCCGGCACGTCCCATCACTTCCCGTGTTAGCTACAGCGCCATCTTGTCCCCAGCCAACGCCCATGAACGGACCTTTAATATCATTCGGTCCGGACCCCCCCGTCACTCCTTTGTCACCCCTAGTGTCCTGGTGATCTCTATGCTGTACCCGATGATAAACCCGGATGGCACTTTTATGACGCCCTGTTAGATCATGACCCCCACACCCATAATGGTGGGAGGTCAAACAGAAGAGCCCGATCAAACGCAGTCTGACGAGGCTGTAGAATCTGTGTCGGGCACAAGGAATCACACCCTTCCCCAATTGGCACCATGGAACGGGGGTAGTTGCACTGATGCACAGAACCCAAACACCCAGTCTCAGATTACTGCATTGCAAAGAAATATGCAAGATATAGAGAGGGGCAATTACAAAACCCTTAGGGAAGCCCTGGCACTAACACGTCCCCAGGGCCTGCCCAAATATGTGTCTTTTACTCCACAACAGTTATTCACCATAGTGAATTTACTGCCTGACCCTGAGACCCACCCAATGCCATTTTATAGGAAATTGTCTCAAGTGCACCAAACCTATAGATGTACATAGTCTGATTTGCAAAGTATAGGGGAGAATAAGACCGGTGAATACTGCTCACTGATAATTTATTTATTTATTTTATGCACTTATATAGCGCTACTATATTTCGCAGCGCTTTACAGACAAATGGACAAAAGCTAAATTAGCAGATCATTCCACCACATTGCAGGACAGCTACGGGGGATCAGTTGACCCCCACCTTTTTTCTTTTCACAGAAATCTTAGTTTCTGCTGTGTTAGTTTAAGATCCTCTTTCTGATAAGAAACTGTCTTGCTTCTTGGTCTTTGTGGTTTTCGCTCAAATTATGTGACACCCACGGCTGCTGGATGTCTGACAATAAAATTTTGCACTGATTCATATGAGCAAGGGGATTCGCTGCAAACCATTTTGCACCTCATCCCCGATACTCTCTGGGCCAGAGGACACCAGGATATCGGATGCCTCAATTTCCCACCAGTCACTGTGACCCTGAAGGACCCCAAAGTCCTACCATACAAAGAGATTGGACCCAGTAGCCAGGTCAGCCCCTTCCTGTGTCAGAGCTGTACATGCAGCCAGTGCCCTGCTGGCCACCACTTCTGATATGGTACTAGGCCACCCCCTCACTATCCTAGCACCACAGGACACTTCTGCCATTCTCCAACAAACACAACCAAGGCATCTGACTAATCAACGTCACCTATGGTTGCAAGGTAGCCTGCTCCTACCTGATAATGTCACTATTCAAAGATGTCACATCCTCAATCCTGCTGCTCTTATTCCTCTTCCAAGGGGTAGTATACTGGAGAATCTGAAGATTTTATTGATCTACAGGCACACTCGAGCTGACACCCCTGAAGTCAGAGGAAAAGCCCTAGCTGATCAAGCAGCAAAGCAAGTAGCAGTGAAAGAGGAAGAAGAACAGCCCTCACAAGTCTTGATGGCAACAGAGTCCACAACAGACCTAACACAGAAATCAAAAGAGGTCTCCTGGGACCTGCTAGTCCAGTTACAGAAGCAGGCCACGCCACAAGAAAAATTGGATTGGCTAAAAGAGTCAGCCCAAGAAGAGAAAGAATCTGAACTGTGTACCCAAGGAAAGAGAGCATCTCTGCCCAAAGCTCTCTATCCTCTGATAGCTTCAATAGCTCATGGGCCCACCCACCAATCTAAGACCTTCATGAAAGAACTAATAGACAAAATATGGGTGGCCCCAGGGATAACCCCTGTCCTGGTGAGGCATACTCAGTCTTGCCTCATCTGTGCGCAGTGCAACCCGGGAAGAACTGAGCCTACACCAACTAAATGTCTCCCCAAAGCCCAGTACCCGTTACAACGGTTGACCACATCCAGATGCCAATGTGCCAAGGGTTTCAATATGTGCAAGTAGTGGTAGACTTGTTCTCTGGGTGGCCAGAAGCCTACCCCGTCCGAAATCAGACATCCACAACAACTGCTAAGAATTTAATGCAGGAAACTGTAGGTTCAGAGTACCTGAGGTCATTGAGAGTGATCAGGGCCCAGCATTCACTGCTAGATTAACCCAAGAAGTCTGGAAGTTGGTAGGGTCACACTTAGCCTATCGCACACCCTACAGACCCCAAAGCAGCGACAAAGTCAAACGACTGAACGGGGTACTGAAGTCCAAGATGCTGAAAATGACTAGGGAGACAGGGCTCAGTTGGGTACAATGCCTGCCAATAGCACTATTTTCAGTTAGACACACCCCTAGGCCTCCACACAAACTGACTCCATACGAAATTTTGTTTTGGACAGGGCCTAGGATGGGGCAGTACTTCCCACAGCAATTGCAAATACATTATGAATCTGTTGCAAAATATGTGATTGCCCTGAGTAAACAATTGTCTAACATACGTGCACAAGTTTTCTCTTCCATTCCAGATCCTGACTCCCTAGAGGGAAGCCACACTCTCAAACTTGGAGAGTGGGTGGTGGTCAAGAAACACATCAGAAACACCCTCGAACCACGATACAAGGGGCCTTACCAGATGTTGCTGACTACCCCGACCTCTGTGAAACTCGAAGGGAGGCTTACCTGGATCCACGCCTCACATTGTAAAAGAGTAAAGGCTGTCCTGATGACCCTGGAACAATAAGCCATGAGGGTCCATCTACTTATCATGACTGACTGTAGGCATATCAGCAGTGTTCACGCCACTGGGGGATGAATGGGACAATTCACTGATACGACACCATCAAATTCTAGTCCAGGGGTTGAATGAGACACTTAGAGATTGTTGGATCTGTACCCACAGTCCCGTGAGTTCAACCAGTATGCCTTATTTTGCAATACCCCTGGAACTTTCTGAACTGATTGACTTGTCTAATTCTACAATCTTTCTCACTAGCATACACCAAGTTAAATCCAGTACACACAAGGACAGGGAAGTGGCCTTACCTGTCGCAGGGTGGGCAGATGCCCCATGGCTCATGATAAACAGATCAGGACCCTGGGTAGATTATAGCTCTACCCCCTGGCAAGAGGGACACTGGGCTAATGTCACATGTTTTCCTAGCTGGACACACTGTTATTGTCTCCAAGTACAAACCAAAGGTATGACATTTAGTCCGCACATACACTCAGGTTGCAATGACTCAAAAACAGACAGCCACGTGCAGTGTATTGGTGTAGATGCTGTGAACGGAAAAGACCTACCCTGTAACAACCATACTGTACAGGACCTTATCACAGGTATATTAGCTAACAACACCGAAGGTCAGTTAAAAGGATATGAGCTGGCGAAAGGGATACAATTAGCCAAATTATTTACCCAATTATTCAATAGCACAGCAGTGGCAGTTCCAGAAGACATATACTTAGTTTGTGGACACAAAGTGTACAAATGGTTATCCGAGAATGTCACAGGACTGTGCACCATCGCCAGACTTACTCCTGCCACCTTTATAGTACCACACTCTGAAATTAACATAAATGCAGTACCTAAACACACCTTGTATCGTAGGGCCGAAGATAACACACCCAGACCAAATGGTAAGCCACATGTAGTAGAGATGAGCATTTCCAACAAAATTGTTAGTTCCATATATCCCATGATAGTGCAGATGTGGGATCATTTGGTGGTGGCAACTGATTATCTAGATGATCAAATATGGGAAGTGATGAGACTTATGAATACCTCAAACATTGTGCAAAACCAGTTAATCATTGCCACCAACCAACACACATTAGTTCTAGACTATGTTACAGCTAAAGATGGAGGTATGTGCCAGGTTGTGGGACCCGCTTGTTGCCATTACATAGACACGCAGGGTAATTTGCAAGTTAAGGTGGGTCTAGAGAAAATGGCGGATCTAAGGGATAAATGGCTGGACGCACATAAAGCTGATAAAGATACATGGTGGTCTGATACCTTCTCTTTCCTCAAACCATGGAAATTGTCCAAGGAATATTACAGGTAGCCCTAATACTATTGGTGATATATGTAGTGATTAAGCTCGTTCTCATTTGTGTGACCCGCTTTTCAAAAAGAATGAAGAAAATTGATGAACGACCTATCATGCTTCTCTACGATGAGGAAGAACAGAAGGAAACATCGTTCAACACAGCTCCCCCTCCTCACAATGATGCCTGGCTGAGATAGGGTGAGATGAATCCCAGGGTATTACCACAAGTCTGAGCAACCGGGAGCCTACCTATAAGGGGTAGGTTGTCGCCACTGTGGGTGAAGAGGATACAAATGGTATGCCCAGGGGATTCGCTAGGCGAAGGGGAAGTCTACAATCAAGTTTCCAAGGGGGGACTGTTATGGACTATTGATACAAAATGGATACTTGCTTGTTGAGGACTATGTTTAGCTAAGATGGTGACCAGGCATTCAGCCAACACCTATAAACTAGAATCTTACTTTGTGTTTTATCATGTGCTTCTTTGTGGTTTCCGTTCAGCTCAAGCAAGCAGTTTCAAAGAAAGAAGAAGTAACGGTTTCACCCACCAGCAAGGGGGGAGGGGGGGGGGACTTCCTCTTGTCATCAATGTTACAGAAAAGTTAAGAGTTTATAGCCAATAGAGAGGATACACGCCACCTTACACCCCCCCCCCCCCCCCACTTTCTCCTGTTCTAAACCTATGTACTGTCTGCTGTTCCGCAAATAAACCAGAGATCCTGTTATAACTCTGAGCTGTGTGTTGTCTCAGTTTGATCTCTCCGTGCACGTACATTAATTAATTTGGAGCAGTACATCAACCGAACTGGCAGCTTGGCCAGAACCAGAACAACACCACATATTATAGATACCATATTAGGCCCAGATCATTGGAATCTGCAATACAGACACTGTTTTCTGATGAAGTACACTATTGGTTACAGAACACGACAGATTATAGACACTATATTAGGCCCAGATTATTGGAATCTGCAATACAGACACTGTTTTCTGATGTAGTACTGTATTGGTAACAGAACACCACAAATTATGAACACTATATTAGGCCCAGATTATTGAAATCTGCAATACAAACACTGTTTTCTGATGTAGTACAGTATTGGCTACATAACACCACAGATTATAGACACTATATTAGGCCCAGATTATTGGAATCTGCAATACAGACAATGTTTTCTTATGTTGTATACTATTGGTTACAGAACACCACAGATCATAGACACTATATTAGGCCCAGAATATTGGAATCTACAATACAGACATTGTTTTCTGATTTAGTACACTATTGGCTACAGAACACCACAGATTATAGACACTATATTAGGCCCAGATTATTGATATCTACAGTACAGACACTGTTTTCAGATGTAGTACACTATTGGTTACAGAACACCACAGATTATAGACAATATATAAAGCCCAGATTATTGGAATCTGCAATACAGACACTGTTTTCTGATGTAGTACAGTATTAGTAACAGAACACCACAGTTTATGGACACTATATTAGGCCCAGTTTATTGGAATCTGCAATACAGACACTGTTTTCTGATGTAGTACAGTATTGGCTGCATAACACCAAAGATTATGACCACTATATTTAGCCCAGATTATTGGAATCTGCAATACAGACACTGTTGTTGTTTTCTGCTGTAGTACAGTATTGGTAACAGAACACCACAGATTATGGACACTATATTAGGCCTAGATTATTGGAATCTGCAATACAGACACTGTTTTCTGATGTAGTGCAGTATTGGTAACAGAACACCACAGATTATTGACACTATATAAGGCCCAGTTTATTGGAATCTGCAATACAGACACTGTTTTGTGATGTAGTACAGTATTGGCTACAGAACATCACAGATTATAGACACTATATTAGGCCCAGATTATTGTAATCTGCATAACAGACACTGTTTTCTGATGTAGTACAGTATTAGTAATAGAACACCACAGATTATGGACACTGTATTAGGCCCAGTTTATTGGAATCTGCAATACAAACACTGTTTTCTGAGGTAGTACAGTATTGGCTACTGAACACCACAGATTATAGACACTATATTAGGCCCAGATTATTGGAATCTGCAAAGCAAACACTGTTTTCTGATGTAGTACACTATTGGTTACAGAACACCACAGATTATGGACACTATATTAGGCCCAGATTATTGGAATCTACAATACAGACACTGTTTTCTGATGTCGTACACTATTGGCTACAGAACACCAAATAATATAGACACTATATTAGGCCCAGATTATTTGAATCTGCAATACAGACATTGTTTTCTGATGTAATACACTATTGGTTACAGAACACCACAGATTATACAGGGAGTGCAGAATTATTAGGCAAGTTGTATTTTTGAGGATTAATTTTATTATTGAACAACAACCATGTTCTCAATGAACCCAAAAAACTCATTAATATCAAAGCTGAATATTTTTGGAAGTAGTTTTTAGTTTGTATTTAGTTTTAGCTATTTTAGGGGGATATCTGTGTGTGCAGGTGACTATTACTGTGCATAATTATTAGGCAACTTAACAAAAAACAAATATATACCCATTTCAATTATTTATTTTTACCAGTGAAACCAATATAACATCTCAACATTCACAAATATACATTTCTGACATTCAAAAACAAAACAAAAACAAATCAGTGACCAATATAGCCACCTTTCTTTGCAAGGACACTCAAAAGCCTGCCATCCATGGATTCTGTCAGTGTTTTGATCTGTTCACCATCAACATTGCGTGCAGCAGCAACCACAGCCTCCCAGACACTGTTCAGAGAGGTGTACTGTTTTCCCTCCTTGTAAATCTCACATTTGATGATGGACCACAGGTTCTCAATGGGGTTCAGATCAGGTGAACAAGGAGGCCATGTCATTAGATTTTCTTCTTTTATACCCTTTCTTGCCAGCCACGCTGTGGAGTACTTGGACGCGTGTGATGGAGCATTGTCCTGCATGAAAATCATGTTTTTCTTGAAGGATGCAGACTTCTTCCTGTACCACTGCTTGAAGAAGGTGTCTTCCAGAAACTGGCAGTAGGACTGGGAGTTGAGCTTGACTCCATCCTCAACCCGAAAAGGCCCCACAAGCTCATCTTTGATGATACCAGCCCAAACCAGTACTCCACCTCCACCTTGCTGGCGTCTGAGTCGGACTGGAGCTCTCTGCCCTTTACCAATCCAGCCACGGGCCCATCCATCTGGCCCATCAAGACTCACTCTCATTTCATCAGTCCATAAAACCTTAGAAAAATCAGTCCTGAGATATTTCTTGGCCCAGTCTTGACGTTTCAGCTTGTGTGTCTTGTTCAGTGGTGGTCGTCTTTCAGCCTTTCTTACCTTGGCCATGTCTCTGAGTATTGCACACCTTGTGCTTTTGGGCACTCCAGTGATGTTGCAGCTCTGAAATATGGCCAAACTGGTGGCAAGTGGCATCTTGGCAGCTGCACGCTTGACTTTTCTCAGTTCATGGGCAGTTATTTTGCGCCTTGGTTTTTCCACACGCTTCTTGCGACCCTGTTGACTATTTTGAATGAAACGCTTGATTGTTCGATGATCACGCTTCAGAAGCTTTGCAATTTTAAGAGTGCTGCATCCCTCTGCAAGATATCTCACTATTTTTGACTTTTCTGAGCCTGTCAAGTCCTTCTTTTGACCCATTTTGCCAAAGGAAAGGAAGTTGCCTAATAATTATGCACACCTAATATAGGGTGTTGATGTCATTAGACCACACCCCTTCTCATTACAGAGATGCACATCACCTAATATGCTTAATTGGTAGTAGGCTTTCGAGCCTATACAGCTTGGAGTAAGACAACATGCATAAAGAGGATGATGTGGTCAAAATACTCATTTGCCTAATAATTCTGCACGCAGTGTAGACACTATATTAGGCCCAGATTATTGGAATCTGCAATACAGACACTGTTTTCTGATATAGTACACTATTGGTTGCAGAACACCACAGATTATAGATACTCTATAAGACCCAGATTATTGGAATCTGCAATACAGACACTGTTTTCTGATGTAGTACAGTATTGGTAATAGAACACCACAGATTATGAACACTATATTAGGCCCAGATTATTGGAATCTGCAATACAGACACTGTTTTCTGATGTAGTACAGTATTGGCTACATAACACCACAGATAATAGACACTATATTTGTCCCAGATTATTGGAATCTGCAATACAGACAATGTTTTCTTATGTTGTAAACTATTGGTTACAGAACACCACAGATTATAGACACTATATTAGGCCCAGAATATTGGAATCTGCAATACAGACACTGTTTTCTGATGAAGTACAGTATTGGTAACAGAACACCACAGATTATGGACACTATATTAGGCCCATATTATTGGAATCTGCAATACAGACACTGTTTTCTCATGTAGTACACTATTGGCTACAGAATACCACAGATTATAGATACTATATTAGACCCAGATTATTGGAATCTGCAATACAGACACTGTTTTCTGATGAAGTAGAGTATTAGCTACAGAACACACCAGATTATAGACACAATATTAGGCCCAGATGATTGGAATCTTCAATACAGACACTGTTTTCTGATGTAGTTTACTAATTGCTACAGAACACCACAGATTATAGACACTATATTATGCCCAGATTATTGGAATCTGCAATACAGACACTGTTTACTGATTTAGTACAGTATTGGCTACATAACACCACAGATTATAGACACTATATTAGGCCCAGATTATTGGAATCTGCAATACAGACAATGTTTTCTTATGTTGTACACTATTGGTTACAGAACACCACAGATTATAGACACTATATAAGGCCCAGATTAATGGAATCTGCAATACATACACTGTTTTCTGATGTAGTACAGTATTAGTAACAGAACACCACAGATTATGGACACTATATTAGGCCCAGTTTATTGGAATCTGCAATACAGAAACAGGTTTCTCACGTAGTACAGTATTGGCTACAGAACACCACAGATTATAGACACTATATTAGGCCCAGATAATTGGAATCTGCAATACAGATACTGTTTTCTCATGTAGTACACTATTGGCTACAGAACACCACAGATTATAGACACTATATTAGGCCCAGATTATTGGTATCTGCAATACAGACACTGTTTTCTGATGTAGTACAGTATTGGTAACAGAACACCACAGATTATGGACACTAAATTAGGCCCAGATTATTGTAATCTGCAATACAGACACTGTTTTCTGATGTAGTACAGTATTGGTCTCAGAACACCACAGATTATGGATACTATATTAGGCCCAGTTTATTGGAATCTGCAAAACAGACACTGTTTTCTGATGTAGTACACTATTGGTTACAGAATACTACAGATTATGGACACTATAATAGGCCCAGATTATTGGAATCTGCAATACAGACACTGTATTCTGATGTAGTACAGTATTGGTAACAAAATACCAAAGATTATGACCACTATATTAGGCCCAGATTATTGGAATCTTCAATACAGACACTGTTTTCTGATGTAGTACACTATTGGTTACAGAACACCACAGATTATAGATGCTATATTTGGCCAGATTATTTGAATCTGCAATACAGACACTGTTTTCTGATATAGTACACTATTGGTTACAGAACACCACAGATTATAGACACTATATTAGGCCCAGATTTATTGGGTTTTACAATAAAGAAACTGTTTTCTGATGAAGTACACTATTGGCTACAGAACACCACAGATTATAGACACTATATTATGCCCAGATTATTGGAAACTGCAATACAGACACTGTTTTCTGATGTAGTACACTATTGCAGTAGTAAGAGGGTACCGTATTTTTCGCCCTATAAGATGCACCGGCCCATAAGACGCACCTAGGTTTTTGGGGAGGAAAATAAGAAAAAAAATATTTTTAACCAAAAGGTGTGCTGTGTGTTTGGTGGGTTTGGAACTAATGGTGGTCTGTGGATGGCACTATTACTGGGGATCTGTGGATGACGGACACTGTTATGGGGGGATCTGTGGATGACGGACACTGTTATGGGGGGGATCTGTGGATGACGGACACTGTTATGGGGGGATCTGTGGATGACGGACACTGTTATGGGGGGGATCTGTGGATGAATGACACTGTTATGGGGGGGATCTGTGGATGACGGACACTGTTATGGGGGCATCTGTGGATGTTGGACACTGTTATGGGGTGGATCTGTAACGGACACTGTTATGGGGGGATCTGTGGCTTGCACTGTTACAGGGGGATCTGTGGCTTGCACTGTTACAGGGGGATCTGTGGCTGGCACTGTTACAGGGGGGGATCTGTGGATGGCACTGTTATGTGCTGGGGGATCTGTGGATGGCACTGTTAGAGGGGGGATCTGTGGATGGCACTGTTATATATGTGCCATCCACAGACCCCCCCAGCCCATAACAGTGCCATCCACAGACCCCCCCAGCCCATAACAGTGCCATCCACAGACCCCCCTAGCCCATAACAGTGCCATCCACAGACCCCCGCCAGTCCATAACTGTGCCATCCACAGATCCCCCCCTCCGCCGCTGCTCCAGTATTCAACTATAAGATGTCTTATTCAATTAATAGTTATTAAACATGCCCCCTCACTCCTAATAGTACCTTACATCCTAACCGCTTCAGTAGAACCCAGGCAGGCAGGCCGGGCGGCCGGCGCATCCCTCACTGACGTCACTTGCCTGCGCCGCTTGCTTCATTTATAAAGTAGGCGGCGCAAGCACGTGACATCAGGGAGTTACGCTGCCGCCCGCCCGGCCTGCCTGTATTCTACAGAAGCGATTAGGATGTAAGATACTATTAGGAGTGAGGGGGCATGTTTAATAACTATTAATTGAATAAGACATCTTATATTAGTATATCGGAGCGGTGGGGTGGGGCTATACTACACTGACTGCACCGCCCCGCCGCTATTGCCGGCCCCTAGATCCTCCTCCCAGTCCCTCCCCAAGTCCCCGCTCTCTCGTACATCGCAGCTTGCGATGTAAAACTGCAAGCATTCTCCCCATAAGACGCAGGGGCATTTCTCCCCCATTTTGGGGGGAGAAAAAGTACATCTTATGTGGCGAAAAATACGGTATATGTTTCGTGAAACTGCAAAGTGACAGGCCACGCTCCCTTTTATACAGATACCCCCGCCCCTTTTATATTGCTGGATATTAAATTGATATTAAATTTATATTGCTTGATATCAAGTTTATATTGCGTGATATTAAATTTATATTGCTTGATATTAAATTTATATTGGTTCTTACTACATTTGTATTTGTCCATTAAGGGCTTACCACTTCTTCCAGATTCTTACTACAGCTAGCAACATCCTCCCAGACATTTTTCTCAGATTACTGCTAATGCTAAAACAGGATGTTGAGGTTTTTTGAGAGACTCCTGACAGCTTTCTACAGATGGTGAAATCTAATGTCCGGCAGTTACAAATTAAAAACTTTGATATTAAATTTATATTGATTCTTACTACATTTGTATTCGTCCATTAAGGGCTTATCACTTATTCCAGATTCTTACTACAGATGGCAACATCCTCCCAGACATTCTTCTCAGATTACTGCTAATGCTAAAACAGGATGTTGAGGTTTTTTGAGAGACTCCTGACAGCTTACTACAGATGGTGAAATCTAATGTCCGGCAGTTACAAATTAAAAAATGTGATATTAAATTTATATTGATTCTTACTACATTTGTATTCGTCCATTAAGGGCTTATCACTTATTCCAGATTCTTACTACAGATGGCAACATCCTCCCAGACATTCTTCTCAGATCACTGCGAATGCTAAAACAGGATGTTGAGGTTTTTTGAGAGACTCCTGACAGCTTACTACAGATGGTGAAATCTAATGTCCGGCAGTTACAAATGAAAACAAAAGCACATCTGTTTAATGCATGGCTTTATACTGCAAAGGTTGCGAAATCTTACAGATGGTGACAGCTTGTCCAGCAGTTTCCAAATGAAGACAAAAGCACACGGCTTTTGATATAAAATATCTATCTTTCTATCTACTTATCTAAAGTCTATCTATCCATCTACCTGTTTTCTATCTATCTATCAATTTCTCTACCTATCTATCCTTCTATCTATCAATTATCTATCTATCTTTCTATCTACCTATCTATAGTCTATCTTTCCATCTATCTGTTATCTATCTATCTATCTATCTATCCATTTATCTATGTTTCTATACATCCATATACCCCATCTATCTAAATTCTATCAATTTATCTATCTATTTATCTATCTATATTTCTATCTACATATCTTTGTATCAATTACCTATCTATCTATCTATTCTGTCTATCTACAGACATGTCAGGACATGTCCTAATATAAAGTCTATACATATATCTATCCATCTATATGTTATCTATCTATGTAGCTAAACAACCATATACCCCATCTATCTAAAATGTATCTATCAATTTATCTATCTATCTATCTTTCTATCTACCTATCTATAGTCTATCTTTCCATCTATCTGTTATCTATCTATATTTCCATTTATCTATCTATCTATCTATCTATCTATCTATCTATCTATGTATCTATACAGCCATATACCCCATCTATCTAAAGTCTATCTATCAATTTATCTATCTATCCTTCTATCTATCAATTATCTATCTATCTTTCTATCTACCTATCTATAGTCTATCTTTCCATCTATCTGTTATCTATCTATCTATCTATCTATTTATCTATCAATCCATTTTATCCAGACAACTGTCTATCTATCTATCTATCTATCTATCTATCCAGCTATCTGTTATCTATCCGTTTATCTATCCAACTATCTATCTATCCAGCTATCTGTTATCTATCTATCTATACATCCATATACCCTATCTATCTAAATTCTATCTATCCTTCTATCTATCTATCTATCTATCTATCAATTATCTATCTATCTTTCTATCTACCTATCTATAGTCTATCTATCCATCTACCTGTTTTCTATCTATCAATTATCTATCTATCTTTCTATCTACTTATCTATAGTCTATCTTTCCAGCTATCTATATTTATAGTGCTTGATATTAAAATTTATATTGCTTAATATTAAATTTATAGTGCTTGATATTAAAATGTTATATTGCTTGATATTACATTTATATTGCTTGATATTACATTTATATACTGTTGTGCACTGTCACAGATGTCCTAAGACATATCCTACACAACCAACCCCCAACACTCTGTGTCAATACACACCATAGTATTTCTCTGTGCCAACCATCCCCACCACTCTGTGGCAATACACACCGCAATGTTGCAAAGATGTATTTATTTAAAATGTTTACACAATAAAAAAATTTCAAAAATGTTGTACAATATGCTGTAAAAATGTCAATATGATCAATTTATCTGTATATCTATCTATCCCAATCTAACATTTCAATAGATAAATATTTTATCTATCTATCTATCTATCTATCTACCTACCTATCAATCTATCTAACAATTTATCCATTTATCTATCTATCTTTCTATCTATTTCTAACCATCTAGCTATTATAATATGGCTATCTATCAAACATCTATCTATTTACATTTCTATCTATCAAACATCTATTTATTTATCTTTCTATCTAACTGGCTGTCTTTCTATCTTTCTTTCTATCTATTATCTATCTTTATTTCTATCTATTATCTATCCATCTTTCTATCTATTATCTATCTGTCTTTCTATCTATTTTATCTATCTATTTATCTAGCTTCTAATATCTATCTAACGTCCAATCTTTCTATCTATTTTCCTATCAATCTATCCGTTTATCTAACAATGTATCCATTTATCTATCTGTCTTTCTATCTTTCTAGCTATTTCTAACCATCTAGCTATCAAAATGATCAATTTATCTGTATATCTATCTACCCCAATCTAACTTTTCAATAGATAAATATTTTATCTATCTACCTATCAATCTATCTAACAATTTATCCATTTACCTATCTATCTTTCTATCTATTTCTAACCATCTAGCTACTATAACAGGGCTATCTATCAAACATCTGTCTATTTACCTTTCTCTCTATCAAACATCTATTTATTTATTTATCTTTCTATCTATCTGGCTGTCTTTTTATCTTTCTTTATATCTATTATCTATCTTTCTATCCATTTATCTAACAATTTATCCATTTATCTATCTTTCTATCAATCTTTCTATCTAACCATCTATCTAACAATTTAGCCATTTTTTGTCTAGCTACCACATATCTAATTATCTACCAATCTATTTTATCTATCTATTTATATAGCTTCTAATATCTATCTAACGTCCAATCTTTCTATCTATTTTCCTATCAATCTATCCATTTATCTAACAATTTATCCATTTATCTGTCTTTCTATCTTTCTATCTATCTTTCTATCAATTTTTTCTATCTATCCAGCTATCTAACAATTTATCCATTTATCTATCTATGATCAATTTATCCGTATATCCGTATATCAGACAAACCCCACCACTCTGTCAATACACAATTTCAAAGTGTTGTACAATATGCTGTAAAAATGTCAAAATGATCAATTTATCCGTATATCTATCTATCTTTCTATCCTTCTATCAATCTATTTATCTTTCTATCAAACATCTATTTATCTTTCTATCTAACCGTCTATCTTTCCACTATCTTTCTATCTATCACATATCTATTTATCTATCAATTTATCTATCTATCTATCTATCTATCTATTTATCTATCTGTCTACATATCTAGCTATCTACCTATTTGCCTATTTATCTAACAATTTATCTAGACATCTATCTATCTATCAATCAATTTATCTATGAACAATGTAACTATCTACCAATCTATCTATTTTATCTATCAATTCTATCTATCTGTCTTTCTATCTATCTTTCCATTATCTTTCTATCTATAATATATCTATTTATCTATCTATCTATCAAGTTATCAATCAACATAGAAGGATAGATAGAATTTAGATAGATGGGGTATATGGATGTATAGATACATAGATAGATAACACATAGCTGGATAGATAGATAGTTGGATAGATAAATGGATAGATAACAGATAGAGGGATAGATAGAAGGATAGATAGGTAGATAAATTGATAGATAGAATTTAGATAGATGGGGCATATGGTTGCTTAGATACATAGATAGATAACAGATAGATGGATAGATATATGTATAGACTTTATATTAGGACATGTCCTAACATGTCTGTAGATAGATAGGTAATTGATACATAGATATGTAGATAGAAATATAGATAGATACATAGATAGATAATATGATAGAATTTAGATAGATGGAGTATATGGATGTATAGAAACATAGATAGATAAATGGATAGATAGATAGATAGATAACAGATAGATGGAAAGATAGACTATAGATAGGTAGATAGAAAGATAGATAGATAATTGATAGATAGAAGGATAGATAGGTAGATAAATTGATAGATAGAATTTAGATAGATGGGGTATATGGCTGTGTAGATAGATAGATAGATAGATAGATAGATAGATAGATGGAAAGATAGACTATAGATAAGTAGATAGATAGAAAACAGATAGATGGATAGATAGACTATAGATAGGTAGATGGAAAGATTCGATAATAGATAGATAGAAGGATAGATAGAATTTAGATAGATGGGATATATGGATGTATAGATACAAAGATAGATAACAGATAGCTGGATAGATAGATAGTTGGATAGATAAATGGATAGATAACAGATAGATGAATAGATAGATAGACAGTTGTCTGGATACAATGGATTGATAGATAGATAACAGATAGATGGATAGATAGACTATAGATAGGTAGATAGAAAGATAATTGATAAATAGATAGAAGGCTGTATGATGAACTAACCCGTTTGTTTGCAATTATCAGGTTTATCGAGGGGTAGATGTCAAAATCTGTAGTAAGCTGTCAGGAAGCTCTCAAACTCAACATCCTGCTTACAGTAGGCTTTTGTCTTCATTTGCAAACTGCCGGGCATTAGCAATAATCTGTGAAGGATGTCTGGGAGGCTAATATCAAGCACTATAAATTTTATATGAAGCAATATAAACTTAATATTAAGCAATATAAATTTAATATCAAGCAATATAAAAGGGGCGGGGGTATCTGTATAAAAGGGGGCGTGGTACCTGTCACTTTGCAGTTTGACGAAACATATAACCTCTTACTACTCTGGAGTTTTCTGCTTTCCTCATCCAGCTGAGCTGAAGATGCTCAGACTGGGAATATGGCCAAGTCTCAGCCAAAACTCGGTCCTTGCTGTCTTCCCTATACAGGGGTAAACTCAACTGGCCCTAACTGTTTTTTCCCTCCCTTGCTGCAGGAAGACGGGATAGCTGACCTCTCTTCAGCAGGGGAGCAGAATAGAACAGGATTGTTCCACTCTGAACTGCCATAACATTAAGACTATGTCTCTGCCAATATGTTGCTGTCACCTGCTGGTGAACCTGTAAAATTACAGAAACAATTGCATTAAACATGGATTTGTATGCACATTTGTGGAAGACATGAGCAAAATCAGATCAGATGACAGTATAAAGCTCTTAGAAGATAGTAGCGGGGTAGAGGCATATAGTAACACAACTCTGTGGTGTTACATTCCCCCTTACTTTGAGTTAATCCGCCCTCGGCTTATGCTTAGGATAAGACGAACAAGCTCTTGGGTACCCAATTTAATACAAAGTGCTGCATGAAGTACACATAAATACATACAAAGACAAACACATAACGGCTACCCTAAGGTTCCTGCCCGCATGAGTAGGGTGTGTTATTAACAGTTTGGTATACCCAGTGAACCAACGGTCTGCACTAAGCAATCATTACTGGCTTTCTTTTGAGCACTAGTACGAAGAACGCATGGAGGTGTCTTTACTCTGTAGTCCCACTATTGTGTAATGCAATGCCTGCAAATGGAAGGGTGGCTTTATCATGTATTCCCTTCTCTGCACAAAAGTCTGAATATAAGGCTTATAGCACGATCACTATGGTGACTAAGGGTAGCAAAATGGCACTAAGGCGGTGTGCTAGGCCTTAGGCAAAGGCACAGAAGGGGGAGGAGTATAGTTCTCCCAACACTTCTGGCGATATCACAGGAGAAGGGTATAATAATCCCATGGAACTCCTGGAAGACAGTCCAGGACAGGGGGTTTAGTAGTCCCATTACCAATCCTGGCACATATAACAAACAGGAAGGAGGGGTATATTACTCCCCTAGCCATCCCTGAAGCAGTGGGGTTACCCTTGTAGTTGCTGGACCTGCCGGGGACTTACCACTTGTTCTACCTGGGTACCCAAGTTATGAAGTAAGGTGTAGGCCATTAGTATTAAGCATCCAAAGGCCTCCTGCACACGACAGTATTTTTTCACGGTCCGCAAAACGGCGTTCCGTTGGTCCGTGATCCGTGACCGTTTTTTCGTCCGTGGGTCTTCCTTGATTTTTGGAGGATCCACGGACATGAAAAAAAAGTCATTTTGGTGTCTGCCTGGCCGTGCGGAGCCAAACGGATCCGTCCTGAATTACAATGCAAGTCAATGGGGACGGATCCGTTTGACGTTGACACAATATGGTGCAATTTCAAACGGATCCTGCCTGGTAGCCCCTGATCTCTTATAGGGGGCTATGATATGCACAATTAACCCCTCAGGTGCAGCACCTGAGGGGTTAATTGTGCGGATCACAGCCCCCTGTAAGAGATCGGGTGCTGCCAGGCAGCAGGGGGCAGTCATGTACACAGTTCGTAGTATATTCTAACTAGAAGCGTCCCCGTCACTATGGAAACGCCTCTGTGTTAGAATATACTGTCGGATATGAGTTTTCACGAAGTGAAAACTCATCTCTGAAAAAGCTTTTATGCAGACTGATCTTCGGATCCGTCTGTATGAAAGTAACCTTACGGATCATGGACGCGGATGCCAATCTTGTATGCATCTGTGTTCTTTCACGGACCCCCTGACTTGAATGGGTCTGTGAACCGTTGTCCGTCAAAAAAATAGGACAGGTCATATTTTTTTGACGGACAGGAAACAAGGATCACGGATGCGGCTGCAAAACGGTGCATTTTCCGAAAGTCAATGGGTCCGCGAAAAAAACCTGAAAACGGCATAACGGCCACAGGTGCACACAACGGTCGTGTGCAGGAGGCCAAAGAGGCAGTCTGTATAAAGAGAACAGAACTGTAAATCAAGGCACACAGGAGCAAGGTGCTACTGATCTGGCTAAAGGCAAAAGTTAAGTGCAGTTTCACAAAAAGTGCATAAATTCACATTGCGGCATCTGTAAAAGAGTCCATGCAATTGGAATGAGTACTTGAACGTTTTTACACCTGTAAACATTTAAGCAAAATTAGTGCAAGATGAGAACAGTATAAGTCACAAAGAGCTCAGGTACACATTTGAGTCTTTTTTTTGGGTGCAGGCTTGTAACGTTGCATAACTTGTAACAAGTAGAAAAAAAATATCTAAAATCATTTGTAATCCAACATGAGGTATGGCTTGGCTGATAGATGGAGGCCATGAAGTCCAGGCACAGAAAGGGTAGATGAAGGAGCCAATAATGTAAACAATAGACATTAGGCAATGTTTCTTACCAGTCAAAGTGTGTCCATGGCTTGGCTCCTGTAGTCTCTGCAGCTAAACATTTACTTTGAGAATTCCCAATAACAGGCAGGTGGCACACCCTTGTTGGTCCGTTGGGATCTCCACAAGGACAATCCAGAGTCTCCGGGGGCTGAAGTAGACTCTGGGACTTGTGACGGAGGATCAGCAAACGATTTGGCCCTCTTGTGAGGCGGCACATCCTTGAGCATGTTGATCAGTGTCTGGTTCATCTGTTCGCACAGTCCATTCCCCTGAGGGTGGTATGCGGTGGTCCTCAGTTTTTTGCAGTTGTACAAGGCACAAAGTTCATAGAATAACTGAGACTCGAATGCAGATCCCTGATCAGTGAGTATCTTGTCAGGACACCCATATGGCAGAATGAAGTTCTTCCACATGGCAGCAGCCGTAGTTTTTGCAGTTAAGTCCTGATCTATGATTGTAATAGCATAGACGTACCCGGATCTGCTGGGTTCCAGTATCACCTGGTCAATAGCCACGATTTCAAGGGGACTTCTACTCACTATTGGATGAAGTGGGGCTCACTGATCATGTCTTTCTCCTTTAGCCACAGTACAGGTGGGACACTGCCAACGCCAGGTTTCAATGTCACTTCTCATGCCAATCAAGTGGAAATGTCATCTGATGGTGGCTTCTCTTTTTTGAGTTCCAAAGTGACCAGACCAATTATGGTACATGCCTATTACCATCTTGGCATCTCTTCGGGGCACCACTATCTGGTGGAGGCGCTCACAGGTGACTCGATCAAGCGTTCTCCTGAGGAGCAGGTATCCGTTGTCGCCAGAGGCAAACTAGCTCTGAGTCAGCTCTCCGCTGTCGGATTCTCTGCATCCACTGTAAAAATAATCCCACAGTTCTCCGATGGCTCTGCTCTCTGCTTCTATTTTTAGCCAGAGCTCTTTCTCAACTGGAGGTGAGGGGTGACAGGTCTGTGGAAAACAAGTGACTTTAGAGGTCAGACGCCTAGTGTGTAGGGCCTCCTGCTAGGCAAATCGAGAGTAGAATATTGGCATTTCCACATCCTCCCACTGATCATTGGTAGAAATTGGTTCTTTCTGGGCAGGTAGCCTAGACAAAGCGTCGGCATTGTCATTAGATTTCTCAATGGTGAAGTTGAAGTTCACCAGTCTAGAGGCCCATCTTTGTTCTAGAGTTCCCAGACGTGCAGTGTTCAAGTGAGCCAGCGAATTATTGTCGGTGTAGACTGTGAAAGGTGCGGCAGCTAGCTAGTCCGTGAATTTCTCAGTTACAGCCCAGACCAAGGCTAGAAACTCCAGTTTGAACGAGCTGTAGTTATGGTCATTCCACTCTGGCTCTCGTAAAAGCTCTGCTGGAAGTTCCACCTTATGTCTGAGATAGTACAGCTTCCAAACCTTTCTTACTTGTGTCAGTATAGAGGCAAAATGGTAGGCTATTGTCAGGGTAACCCAGGACTGGTGGTTCTGTAAGTTTTTCTTTCAACAGTCGGAAAGCAGCTTCTATCTCTTCATTCCACTCTACCGGTATTTTGGCATTCTGACAGACTTTAGGATGACCTTTCACAAGCTCCTGGATAGGCTCTGCAATCTGAGCGAAGTGCGGGATAAATCTCCGATAGTAACTTGTAAATCCAAGGAAGCTCTTAACTTCTTTGACTGTCTTGGGAGCTGGCCAGCTTTGTACGGCAGCTATCTTGTTTGGGTCTGGTCTCACATCGTCCGCACTCACATGTACCAGATATTTCAGGGGACAGGAAACGTGGCGCCTACATTTCACGGAATACCTTGGGGTGTCTTCTTTCCAAAATGGGGTCACTTGTGGGGTAGTTATACTGCCCTGGCATTCTAGGGGCCCTAATGTGTGGTAAGTAGTTTGAAATCAAAATGTGTAAAAAATGACCTGTGAAATCCTAAAGGGTAATCTTTGGAATGTGGGCCCCTTTGCCCACCTAGGCTGCAAAAAAGTGTCACACATGTGGTATTGCCGTACTCAGGAGAAGTTGGGAAATGTGTTTTGGGGTGTCATTTTACGTATATACCCATGCTGGGTGAGATAAATATCTTGGTCAAATGCCAACTTTGTATAAAAAAATGGGAAAAGTTGTCTTTTGCCAAGATATTTCTCTCACCCAGCATGGGTATATGTAAAATGACACCCCAAAACACATTGCCCAACTTCTCCTGAGTACGGAGATACCAGATGTGTGACACTTTTTTGCAGCCTAGGTGGGCAAAGGGGCCCACATTCCAAAGAGCACCTTTCGGATTTCACTGGCCATTTTTTACAGATTTTAATTTCAAACTACTTACCACACATTTGGGCCCCTAGAATGCCAGGGCAGTATAACTACCCCACAAGTGACCCCATTTTGGAAAGAAGACACCCCAAGGTATTCGCTGATGGGCATAGTGAGTTCATAGAAGTTTTTATTTTTTGTCACAAGTTAGTGGAATATGAGACTTTGTAAGAAAAAAAAAAAAAAAAAAGAATCATCATTTTCCGCTAACTTGTGACAAAAAATAAAAAGTTCTATGAACTCACTATGCCCATCAGCGAATACCTTAGGGTGTCTACTTTCCGAAATGGGGTCATTTGTACTGTCTGGCCATTGTAGAACCTCAGGAAACAGGTGCTCAGAAAGTCAGAGCTGCTTCAAAAAGCGGAAATTCACATTTTTGTACCATAGTTTGTAAACACTATAACTTTTACCCAAACATTTTTTTTTATTAAAGACATGTAGATCAATAAATTTAGAGAAAAATTTATATATGGATGTCGTTTTTTTTGCAAAATTTTACAACTGAAAGTGAAAAATTTCATTTTTTTGCAAAAAAATCGTTAAATTTCGATTAATAACAAAAAAAGTAAAAATGTCAGCAGCAATGAAATACCACCAAATGAAAGCTCTATTAGTGAGAAGAAAAGGAGGTAAAATTCATTTGGGTGGTAAGTTGCATGACCGAGCAATAAATGGTGAAAGTAGTGTAGTGCAGAAGTGTAAAAAGTGGTCTGGTCATTAAGGGTGTTTAAGCTAGGGGGGCTGAAGTGGTTAAACGATACCGGATTAATCACCTCCGTGATCTTATACGGTCCAATAAAACGAGGAGCAAATTTTCTAGAAGCAACCTTGAGAGATAGATTCTTGGAGGACAACCATACTTTATCCCCAACCTGAAAGTTCACCCCCTTGGAACGTCTCCTATCGGCCTTGAGTTTTTGAGAACTTTGAGCCTTTTCTAGGTTTGATTGAACCCAGGCCCAAACTGTGCACAGTTCGGAGGAGAGTTTATCCGCTTCAGGGTTAGAGGAGGAGACGGACGACCCAGAATGAAAACGGGGATGAAAACCATGGTTACAAAAGAAATGGGAGACCCCAGCAGAAGAATTAACATGGTTATTCAGAGCAAATTCAGCCAACGGAAGGTATTTAACCCATAATTGCTGGTCATCAGCAACATACGACCTCAGGAATTGTTCCAGAGACTGATTAAGGCGTTCAGTCTGCCCATTACTCTCAGGGTGGTAGGCGGAGGAAAAAGACAACGAAATCTGACATCTTTGACAGAAAGTCCTCCAAAATTTGGACACAAACTGCACACCCCTGTCAGGGTCTTGGCATTCGGGAGTTTAGAGAGAGGAATAAAATGAACCATCTTGCTAAACCTATCGACCACTACCCAAACCACAGTCTTATCCTCCGCCGGCGGCAGGTCAGTAATAAAGTCCATCAAGAAATGGGATCAGGGTCTACTGGGAATGGGTAGGGGTCTTAGGTTACTAGCAGGGCGAGTCCTAGGTGTCTTAGACCTAGCACAAACCTCACAGGCTGACACGTAGGACTTGACATCCCTAAATAGAGTGGGCCACCAATAAGATCTAGAAACCAGCTCTCTAGTGCCCTCAAAACCAGGATGTACACAAAAGGCAGAATCATGACACTCACCCAACAGCTGGAGACGAAATTGTATGGGGACAAACAACTTATCTGTTGGGGTGGTTGCCGGTGCCAGATGTTGTTCAGCCTTAATGAGAGCCGAGATATCTTGGGTTAAGGCTGCTACGAAGATATTTGCTGGTAGGATGGATTCAGACGGTGCCTCTGTAGGCTGAAAAGCATGGAAGCTCCGATATAATACATCAGCCTTCACGTTTTTACTTCCAGGCCTGAAAGTAATGGAGAATTCAAAACGAGTAAAAAACAGTGCCCATCTAGCCTGACGGGGATTCAACCTCTTAGCAGATTCGAGAAACATAAGGTTCTTATGGTCAGTGACAACAGTTACACAATGCCTTTCCCCCTCCAGAAAATGCCTCCACTCCTCAAATGCCCACTTAATGGCCAGCAACTCCCGGTTCCCTATGTCGTAGTTTCTCTCGGTGGAAGAAAATTTTCTGGAAAAGAATGCACACAGTCTCAGGTTAGTTAGACTAGCAGGACCTTGTGAAAGGACTGCTCCAGCACCGTCCTCAGACACATCCACCTCCACAATAAAAGGTCTCTCCTGATCTGGCTGGATCAGAATGGGAGTGCTACTGAATGCCTTTTTTAGTGTTTCAAACGAAGTAATGGCCTCAGTAGACCAGTTCTCCAAATCCGCCCCTTTCTTAGTGAGGTCGATCAACGGTTTAGCAATTACTGAAAAATTCTTAATAAAATTTACGGTAATAATTGGCAAAACCTAAGAACCGTTGTAAGGCCTTTAAGGATGAAGGCCTTACCCATTCCTTAATCGCTAGTACCTTACCAGGTTCCATCTTGAAGGTGTGAGGGGTCAGGACATGCCCTAGAAACAGTATCTCCTGTACACCAAAGACACATTTCTCTTGTTTACCGAACAACTTATTCTCCCTCAACACCTCTAATACTTGTCTAACATGAGACACATGAGATTTGAAATCAGGAGAAAATATCAAAATGTCGTCAAGATAGACAATGACAAATTTACCTAAAAACTCTCTAAGAATATCATTCATAAAGTTTTGGAACACAGCTGGGGCATTGCTGAGTCCAAAAGGCATAACCTGATATTCAAAGTGTCCTGCCGGAGTATTGAACACCGTCTTCCATTCGTCTCCCTCCTTGATTCGGATTAGATTATATGCCCCTTTCAGGTCAATCCTAGAAAACCAGGTTGCCCCCAGAACCTGGTTAAATAAATCCGGAATCAATGGGAGAGAGTATCTATTCTGGATAGTGATCTTATTCAATTTCCGGTAATCGATACAAGGCCTAAGACCCCCATCCTTCTTCTTAATGAAGAAAAACCCCACTCCCATAGGAGAGACAGAAGGTCTAATGTGCCCCTTACCGAGGCTTTCCTTACTATAATCCTCCATGGCCTTGCGTTCGGGCTTAGAGAGATTATAAATACGCCCCTTAGGAAACCTGGCACCTTCTACTAACTCTATGGCGCAATCATAAGGTCTATGGGGTGGTAGAACCTCCGGGGTAGGTGATGAGAACAGATCAGAATATTCCCTAATGACCGTGGGTAATATATCAGATTCTACTGAGACCCCAGCTTGTACCACAGACAAGCATGAGTCACACTTAGGTCCCCATTTCACCAACTCCCCCCTGGACCAATCAATAGTGGGGTTGTGTAATCGGAGCCAAGGCAACCCTAGTACCACCTCGACCGGTAAGTTCTCCAGGACTAAGAGGGAACATTTTTCAGAGTGGCACACCCCCATGGTTAAAGAAATCTCTGAGGTACATGACCTCACCATACCACCTACCAGGGGAGTGGCGTCAATAGCCATGACATGGATAAGTGTAGGAAGAGAAAAAATTGGAATACCCAGTCTAATGGCGTACTCAGAGTCAATAAAGCTGGCCGCTGAACCAGAGTCAATAAAGGCCTTACCCGGCCATTTATTAACCCCCAGAGATATTGTTACAGGTACCAAAAGCTTACATTTCGTAATATCAGGGTGTACCTGGTCTTTATGTTGCCTTGCCTTGGGAGACTTAACGGAGAGGGCCTTCTTAGGACACTGGTTGATCCAATGGTCTGGATCTCCGCAGTAAAAACACACTCCACGTCTGCGGCGCAGATTCCCTTGAGTCATACCGACCTGCATGGGTTCTTCAGTAGAGACCTCAGCGTTGTTTCTGGGATAGACCTCAGGCTGGACCACCACCTGAGGAGAGAACTGTCGTTCCTGTCGTCTCTCTCTAACCAGTCGGTCAAGTCGGACTACAAGGGTCATCATCTCCTCTAGAGTCTCTGGAAGCTGATAACTCACTAGAAGATCCTTTAAGTTATCAGACACACCTGACCTAAACTGACTCTTAAGTGCTGGTTCATTCCATCCTGAGGGAACACACCACCTTCTGAATTGGGTGCAATACTCCTCCGCAGGTAGATCGCCCTGAACCAAAACCTTTAGAGCAGTCTCGGCTACCAGTGTCCTGTCTGGTTTATCATACAGGGTACCCAGGGCCTGAAAAAAACCCTCCACTGATGTTAATCAACTGGCGTCAGCAGGTAAATAAAATGCCCAGTCCTGGGGATCACCCTGTAACCGGGAAATGACAATGCCCACACGTTGACTCTTTAAACTTTCTTAAAAGGAAAGAAACTTCTTCCGATCTCCAGAAAAGGGCTCAGGAAGCTTAATCTGGGGCACTAAATGCGGACTGGAGGCCTGAGGGATGGAAGTACCTTGTCCTAGTTTAAAAGAACAGAGTTTCTCCCCTAGCTCCTGCACCATCTGCGTCAGGTTAGAGACATGGTGAGTCAGGGTCACCAAAGGATTCATGATACAGTGGTTAGGTTACGGCCTGTTAATCTGTGACGGTCACGTACACTACACACAGGGGGGAGGATAGTGACCACTGCGCTCCACCCTCACCCCTGGCCCTGCCTACTTGCCTCGCAAGTCCTAATGACAGGGGACAACTAGACAGCAGTCCCTAACTTAGGACACGTGCTGGGAAGACAGACAAGACAAATAACGGAACGTGAACGGACCGAGTCAATACCTAGAGAGCTACGCAGTACTAAGGAATGAGCAGAGAATAGTCAGGAAAAGCCGAGGTCAAATACCAGGAGAGAAACGAAGTACAACAGGAGTCCGCAAAGAATCGTCAGGTGGAAGCCGGGGTAAGGATACCAGGAGAGATGCGCAGTACAGGAGGAGCAGGCAAAGGATCGTCAGGGAACAGGATCAGGTGAGTATTCAGTAGTCCAACAAATAGCCAGGAACCTAGAATTAACAGGCAACCTGTGGCCAGCAGGCTGCCTGTATTTATAGTGGGGTCTGAGGGTCATGTGACGTGGCCAGCGTCACATGACCGACAGACAGACAAGTCGAGCACCGAGTGATCAGCTCGGCGCTCAAGGCAGACCTAGGTGCAGGGAGCCTCCCAGCTAGCAAAGCCGCCCTGGGAACGAGGACAAACACAGATCCTCGCTCCCGAAGCTAAGCAGCAGGTCTGCGGCTGATGGGAGACAGAGTGCGCCTTTGGTGCCCTGTGACACCATATACCTGTTTCCGCCAAATACTGATTGAGGGCAGCAATACACCTGCTTCCACAAAATATTGATTGGGGGTGCCATATACCTGATTCCGCCAAATACTGATTGAGGGGTGCTATTTACCTGTTTCTGCCAAATACTGATTGACGGGTGCCATATACCTTCTTCCACAAAATACTGATTGAGGGGTGCTATTACTATATACCTTTTTACACCAAATATTGATTGAGGGCTGTGATATACCTTCTTCCACAAATACTGCTCTTCTCTACGGACTTAGGCAGAGGGTCATTTAGAAAATGACAGGCAGAGGAAAAGGCAGACCGTTCCGCAGGGATGGTAGGGGTCGGGCAGGTGCTCCAGGCCGGAGCCTAAGTGGGAAGTTGGAGAAGGCGCTTGTTATAACTTCAAAGGGCGCACCAGAGTTGGTTAAGTGGCTTACTCAGCCTACCGCTTCGGCACCCTCCTCATCTTCTGTATCTGCACCCTCCTCACTCTCTGCTGTGTGCACCCCCAAAGACACTTCCACCACCACCACCATAGTCCCTCCACTCGAGTCAGAGGAATTATTTTCCCATCCATTCCCAGACCTTACCGATGCACAGCCATTCTTGGCATCAGATGAGGAACAGGGGGTAGCAACGGCCGCCACCGAGCGGTCTGACGACAGTACCCTGATCAGCCCAAGGAGGGTGGTCCCCGCTGATGCTGCCTACTCCGAGATCTCTAATTTCAATGGTGGTGAAGGTGATGATCATGACGTGTCGATGGACGTCACGTGGGTGCCCACAAGAGAGGAAGAGGAGGCGAGTTCCGAGGGAGAGACGGAGTAACAGATAGGGAGGAGAAGGAGGAGAAGCAGGCAGAACTCGCAGTGTGCAGGAGGCAAAAAGCAGACTGCAAATGTATCTGGAGCGAACCATCCACCATGCACGGTCACATCTTGCGCTCCCAGGACACCGGCACATGGCTCCGCAGTGTGGGCTTTTTTTTAACATGTCAACTGCTGACAATAGTGTTGCCATCTGCAGCCTGTGCTGTCAACGCATAAGTCGCAGTAAGCCCAACACTCACCCAGGGACAACCGCCTTAAGAAGGCACCTGGCCTCCTATCACCGAGCACAGTGGGAGCAACGCCGTCAGAACCCACAAAGCCACGCTCCCTGCGCTCCACGTCCTGCCTTTTCGCCTTCTCTTCTTCCATTTGTCCTCCACTCCACCTTCCACTGTTCCATCGTCGCATTCATGTGGCACAAGGCAGGCTTGCGTGGCCCAAATGTTTGAGTGTAAAAAAATTATGACGCTAGATAATCCTCTTGCTCAACGGCTGACCGCTGGCTTGTCGGAACTGCTAGCCCGCCAACTACTGCCATATAAATTGATGGACTCGGAGGCCTTTAGAAAAATTGTGGCCATTGGCACAATGGAAGTTCCCCGGAAGGAAATATTTCTCCTAGAAGGGCATCCCTGAACTATAAGGCCACGTTCAGCGGCAAGTTAATATATCTCTGGCACACAGTGTCGGTGCCAAGATACGACGCATGGTCTAGCAAAGGTAGGCAGGGAAGGTACATAACTTTTACTGCCCACTGGGTGAACCTTCTGACAACCGTCAAGCATGTAACCCGTGACACCCGTGTGGATTTGGTATTACTGCCACGGATTGCATGCAGGCCTGCCTCTTCTTCTCCTCCTCCTACTCCATCCTCTATCTCCTCCTCAGCTGCACCCCCCAAGCTCCCCAGAACCTATTCGACGTGCCAGGTGAGACGTTGCCATCCTTGTGCCTGGAAGCCAAGAGCCACACCGGTTCTGCACTCCTTTCAGCTCTTCGGTCACAGGCTGATCAGTGGCTATCCCTGCTCAATTTGGCAGTTGGTAAAGTGTTGTGTGACAACGGTGCCAATCTGCTGAGCGAGCTGAAACAGGGCAAAATGACACACGTGGCGTGCATGGCACACATCCTGAACGATTCGTTGCCAAATACCCCGGGGTCCAGATCTTACAAGCCATGGCTCGCCTTGCTGACATTCAGTGGCGACACCACTTTCCCGTCAGACGTCTGATTTGTGATTGCCCGACTCGCTGGAACTCCACCTTGTATATGCTTGATAGTCTGCTCCAGCAGAAACGTGCCGTTAACGACTACCCGTACGAACTCTGCGGCAGGACAGGTTGTGGGGAGCTTGTTATTTTTCATGCACGACACATGCAGACTTATGTGGTTATTTGATGAGATCACCAAACTGGTCAGTCTCAGCGAGGGCGCCATCAGTGACATCGTACCTTACGCCTTCTGGAGCGTGCATTGCATTGTGCCATTGAACAAGCCATCGAGGAGCAGGAGCTGGAAGATGAGGAAGTTGCAATGCTGAATAAATTCCCTGGGGGGGTTACCCCATCTGAGCCAAGTCAGCAGGAGTCTGAAGAGGAGGATGGTGGCAGGGGGGAGGAGGAGGAGCAAGAAGAGCAGGCTTTAAACTTTTCGGGAATTCCTGGTGTTGTCCGTGGCTGGGGGGAGGAGACCGAGGACAACATTCTCCTGGGCGATGAGCAGGAGCCAGGCCGCTCTACTGCGTCCAAATTTAGTGCAAATGGGGGCCTTCATGCTCCAGTGTTTGAAGAGGGACTCCCGTATATAAAGCATAAAGGTCAAGGACCTGTACTGGGTGGCAACATACCTAGACCCCCAGTACCAACATAAAATGGCGGAGATGTTACCAGCATCACAGAGGGCTGTCCGAATGCAGCATTTCCAGGCCTTGCTGCGAGAGATGCTGCATTCTGCTGTTGCGGGCATCGGCAGAGGAATTTCCACCCACAGCGAAACAGGTGCGGGTACCAATCCTACTGCGCCTGCAAAAAGTTTGAAGATGTGTTGGTCACTTTGGATATGAGATCATTCTTGCAGCCAACCCATCGAGAGGCGCCCTCCAAATCCAGTCTCAGGGAACGCGAACGCATAGACCGGCAGGTGTCCGACTACATTGGGTTAATGGCCGATGTGGGCGCTCTGAGAAGCGAGGAACCCCTTGACCTCTGGGTGTGCAGGCTTGACCTGTGGCCAGAGCTGGCACAATTTGCCATGGAACTCTTGGATTGCCCCTGTCGAGTGTCCTGTCCGAAAAGACGTTCAGCACAGAAGGAGAAATCGTGACCGAAAAGCGCACTCGCCTAGCTCATGACAGTGTGGACTACCTCACATTTTTAAAAATGAATGAGGCATGGATCTCAGAGGAATTCAACACCTGTGATGACCACGTGTAATTGAATTTCCTCATGCCAGCCCACCCATATCCGCCACCAGGGAACAAAGAATGGTCCTTGCCTTATGTATATACAGCGGCATAAGAGGCCTTTTATGTCAGGTGAATGCCTAATTTTTGGGGCCTGTACTGGCCGACAGTTACATATTTATCCTGTGACCGCCTAATGTACCTCCAGCAACAGAATCCAAAGTTCTTTGCTGTCAGGTGAATGCATATTGGCTAATCTTAGTGGCCTGTACTGGCTGACAGTTACATATTTATCCTGTGACCGTCTAATGTACCCCATGCCACAGAATTCTAAGTTCTGTGCTGTCATGTGAATGCCTATTGCCAAATTTTTGGGGCCTGTACTGGCCGACAGTTACATATTTATCCTGGGACCGCCTAATCCACATCCTCCCATTGTATGCATAGTCACATGCTGGAGGTTACTGGGAGATTGCTTTGAGTCGGACCTTGCGCTCCTGTAATTCGCCCACTGGCTCCTGGTATTGCCCATACGGCCCAGGTAGGTTTAGCGTTAGTTCCCGAGCTACTTGAGAAACCTTGGCGCGGTGCTCGGGCTCAGACATGTCCTCCAAGCAGGATACCACAAGTGCAGGATCTGCCCACCAGGTATAGATGCACCACTGCATATGGGGTTGAGCACTTGTTGCTTTTTAATACTACGCCAATTTGTAGTTTGTATTTAGAATTTTTTTGGAGGTGTAGAAACTCCTAGTCTGAATGTGCCTTTATTTCCATCCACAGGCAGCATTCTGGTGCACATGTGAGGCCCGGGCTATATCAGTCAGTCTTGGGTGGGGCTCAGAGCTCTCTGCCTCCTCCCATTGTATGCATGTTCACATGCTGAAGGTTACTGGGAGATTGCTTTGAGTCGGACCTTGCGCTCCTGTAATTCGCCCACTGGCTCCTGGTATTGCCCATACGGCCCAGGTAGGTTTAGCGTTAGGTCCCGAGCTACTTGAGAAACCTTGGCGCGGTCCTCGGGCTCAGACATGTCCTCCAAGCAGGATATGTTGGCTAATTCTCAATTTTACACCAGTAAGAGGGTTAGTAAGACTGCAGAGTGCACCTGTCTTATTTTTTGTTATATTATTTCCAATGGCGTTTGTCACTCTGTAGCAGAGGTAACGCAGCTAAACCACAAACAAATGCTGCACTACCCAAATGCACTATATAGAATGTAAATTATTGGTATATCAAACCCCGGCTTCAATCAGTTTTTTTAGGGGGCAACTGGTATTTCACACCAGTAGAAATTATTAGTTCCAATTGGTTTGTCACTATCTGTAGCTGAGGTAACGCACCAAAGCCTCAAACCAATGCTGCACTACCCAAATGCACTATATAGAAAGTATATATTTGGTATATAACACCCCTGCTTCAATCAGTTTTTTTGGGGGGCAACTGGTAAATCACACCAGTAGAAATTATTTGTTCCAACAGCGTTTGGCACTCTGTGTAGCTGCAATATCGCAGCAGAACCGCACACAACTGCTGCACAATAAAAATGCACTATAATATACTTCCTATGTAAAAAAGTATATTATAAATATATCACACCCCTCAGTAAGTCACACCTATCGATAGCACACCCATACCAGTCCTTAAAAGGACTTTTGTGGCCCTATTAGCTAGCGTTTAATGTCCCTAACAGTCTGTCCCTGCTCCACACAGCAACCTCTCCCTATACTGGCAAAAGACTGAATGTAAAATGGCACCCAGATCAGGTTTATTTATAAGGTAGAGGGTATGTCCATGTGCTGAAATGTCTCAATTGGCTGTCCTGTACTACCTGATGGATCTGTCATGGGTGAAAGTTCTTCACAATGTAAAAGAATATGGCGCCGGCGAACATCGCCATACGTTCGCCCGTTTGGCGAACCGCGAACTAGCAAAGTTCACCGCGAAACGACCGCCGTGCCACATCTCTACTCCTGTATAACGTTTGCGCATCTTTAAATTATCTGTGACATTCAGTGTACTTTTTTCATAGACGCTGAGGACAGCGACATTATCAGTGCTACATCTCCTGTTTAACGTGTGTGCATCCTATCAATATTTGTGATCGGATCGGCTAGCAGATGATGAGCCCTAACCTTAGCAGTGGGGGTGTGGCGGAACTGCTTGTGTAAGGAAAGCCTAAAGGGGGCCACCTTGGAAGGAGGATGTGTGAGTTGAGGGCTGTGGGTGGGAGGGTGAGCTGAAGCTGAAGACCGCGTCACCCGGGAGCTCCCTGCTCCCACCTTTTGTAGTGGTGCTGGCGCCTCCCCTCACACAAATGCGGCGTCTACCGCGCCTATACTTGTGATCGGATCGGCTAGCAGATGATGAGCCCTAACCTTAGCAGTGGGGGTGTGACGGAACTGCTTGTGTAAGGAAAGCCTAAAGGTGCCAAAAATGACGCGTGAGACACGGATGGTACAAAGGACTCATGTTACGGACTTACAGTACTACCTTCTGAAAAGCGCAAGACATTTCGGAGCGTGGATTGGGAATGTACCCGGTATAGCAAGAAGACCGCCACCGACCTAGTCTCTCTAAGACGTGTACCAGGGTGCTATATTTTGAAGCTGCGGAAGCCGCGCCCGTCCTAAAGGAATGCCCCGCGATTGATTGCGGGTTTACCTTTACCTTGGAGAGGAGGCTCCGGACGTGCTCTAGGAAGACCTGAATGCTGAGGGGAACGGAGCCAAGCGCTAGTAGGGGAGATCAGCTGAATCATCGTCAGCCTGGGCCCACAGGTGCCCATGAATAGCCTAGTAATCAGCCAGCCTGGGCCCACAGGTACGTATAATCAGCCCAGCGGTCGGCCAGCCTGGGCCCACAGGTGCGTGAAATTAGCCCTGTAATCCGCCTCCCCTCCCACAAATGCAGCAATATATTTGCTTGATACCTGTGGTCGGACAGGCCATCAGAAAGGTGAACCCAACCTATCTACCCCCATCCATGGCAAGCAGTAGAATCACGCCACGACTGCAGCGGTATGGCAGCCCTAAGGGGCCAAAAAGAGCAGCCCTTGTTTAGAATAAATATATACATACCGTTACGACACCCGATTTTGAACGGAAAAAGACCTTTCACGATGCAGGTGCGGAATATACCGTATATATCACAGTGACTACCATCTACCTTACCTCTTTGTCATGTGAACCGCCACCTCGTTCTTGGAGATGGTTAATGCGATGTAATTGAAAGAGTGGCCAGTAACCAGAAACGATTTACTCCTATGTTGACTAACGTATGACCATATTACGAGAAGGTCTGAATCCTGAGAGCTGCAGACTGAAACAAATAATGGTGAATCTGTTGGTAGGGCCTAGATGAATTCCAACAATCCGCCCAGGGCCCTGATCGGGCACCCACTGTTCCTGGTGGCAAAATACTTTACCTCTACTTATTCCCCAGGCCACACTTCCTATTAAGGGCCCATGAGTCAGAACATGGTGTCTGCCGTCTTACTGTAGTAGTAATTTAAGTGAAATGTGTAACCCACCAGGCCTGGGGAACCATCCATGGAATACATGGCTATTTGATTAACGAGCTAATGTTGCCTGTAATGAGGGCAGAACGTACATGATGCCTGCAGTTGTGACAGAAAATGCTTAAGGTCGTGATGAACTGTGTATGCTGCGCCTGTAGTCGTGATAGGACTAGTCGTGTCAGAAGACATGACAGACTTCGTAAGATGCGCCTTATTACTGTACCTTCTACTGGAAGATGGACCGATACTCAGGACTTAGGCCGGACACCAACACCCTCAGCCCGAGTTTGTAGCTGAAGTAAGCATGCCTGGGAGAAGATGATGTCCGCAAAGGCAGGCTTGGGATGACTGCTGATAAAGAAAACAATGAAACCCAACAACCTAGAAAATAACAATCAGGGAAACCAATAACGTGCGTGAGACTCTGATGGCACGAGTCACACGTGCGAGCCACCACGAGAAATTTGTTTTACGAGCCACAGATTGCCGAGACATGCGAGCGGGTCTGAAGGCAGAAAAGACATGGGACTTGCTTGTTGTGGGACTGCGCAGCCGGCCGCGAATGGCGTTGTTGTGTGTAAAATTTGAACGGAGAAGCCATACGTGAGAGACTCTAATGGCGGAGCCATGCGTGAGAGACTCTGATGGCGGAGACATGTGTAACACTGAAAAGGAGAAGCCAAGCGTGCGAGACTAATGGCGGAGTCATATGTGTAAACTAAACCGGAGAAGCCATGCGTGAGACTAATGGCGGAGTCATATGTGTAACACTAAAACGGAGAAGCCATGCTTGAGAGACTAATGGCGGAGTCATACGTGTAACACTAAAAATGGAGAAGCCATGCGTGAGAGACTAATGGCTAAGCCATGCGTGAGAGACTCTAAAGGCTAAGCCATATGTAACACTAAAGGGGGGAAGCCATGCGTGAGAGACTCTAATGGCTAAGCCATGCGTGAGAGACTCTAATGGCGGAGTCATATGTAACACTAAAAGGGGGGAAGCCATACGTGAGAGACTCTAATGGCTAAGCCATGCGTGAGAGACTCTAATGGCGGAGTCATATGTAACACTAATAGGGGCGAAGCCATGCGTGAGAGACTCTAATGGCGGAGTCATATGTAACACTAATAGGGGCGAAGCCATGCGTGAGAGACTCTAATGGCTAAGCCATGCATGAGAGACTCTAATGGCGGAGTCATATGTAACACTAAAAGGGGGGAAGCCATGCGTGAGAGACTCTAATGGCAGAGTCATATGTACCACTAAAAGGGGAAAGCCATACGTGAGAGACTCTAATGGCGGAGCCATGCGTGAGAGACTCTAATGGCGAAGTCATATGTACCACTAAAAGGGGAAAGCCAAACGTGAGAGACTCTAATGGCGGAGTCATATGTGACACTAAAAGGGGAGAAGCCATACATGAGAGACTCGAATGGCGGGGCCATGCGTGAGAGACTCTAATGGCGGAGTCATATGTGTACCATTAAAACGGAGAAGCCGTTCGTGAGAGACTAGTGGCGAAGTCATATGTGTAAACCTAAACGGAGAAGCCATGCGTGAGAGGCTCTGATGGCGGAGTCATGTGTGTAAACCTAAAATAGAGAAGCCATACGTGAGAGACTAATGGCTAAGCCATGTGTGAGAGACTAATGCCGGAGTCATGTGTGTAACCTAAAACGGGGAAGCCGTGCGAGAGACTAATGGCGGTGTCATATGTAACCAAAAACCCGAAGAAGCCATGGTGAGAAACTAATGGCGAATCCATGCGTGGGAGGCTCTACTGGCGGTGTCATGTGTGTGAAACTAACCGGAGAGCCATGCGTGAGAGACTAATGGCGGAGCCAAGCGTGAGACTCATGGCGGAGTCATATGTGTAACCTGAAAACGGAGAAGCCATGCGTGGGAGACTCTAATGGTGGAGCCATATGTGTAACACTACAACGGAGAAGTCATGTGTGAGAGACTAATGGCGGAGCCATGCGGGAGATATTCTAATGGCGGATTTTTAATTAAATTTAAATATTTTTTTTTTTTTTTTTTATTTATTTTTTTTATTTTTTTTATTTTTTATTTTTTTTATGACCACTTATGCAGCTCCAGTATGACTTGGGGACTCGCATATATGTGCCCCTAACGAACGGTCATCGGGCCCCCTAAGCCACGAGGCCCCCTGAAGCCAAGAGACTGACCTGGATGACTTTACCGTGATGATAAGTGATTTAAAACGTGAACCAGACCTAATGGAAAATGCATGACATTAGTGATCCGAACCATTTGCATAAACGAAACATTAACCGACCGCAAAATTGAACAGATGGGAGAAACCAAGAGCCAGAAGCATGCATTTCGCTAAGAAAAGACCCTTGTCATGACAATCAAAATGAACAGCTGTGAAAACATGGTAGGAAATTACTCCTATTGGCCCACTATCCGCTAGGGAGCTATTTGGTTAACTGGGGCGGGGGATCAATCTGAGTGAATACGAACCAGAAGTAAAGAAGACCAGTCTGAGTGAATGCCAACCAGGATTTAAAGAACACACCGCAAAAGGTAGGCCTAAGGAATGTAACAAACCACCGAGGAAAGAAACGTGAGCCTGAAAAGAGCGCTATGTTTATTGGAAGAGCAGTATCAGAGCAGTGCGCTGATAGCCCTAGTAAGAATACGGAGTAACCCTTATGAAGTAATGAAAGAAATGCAGCTTTAAGTGGAAACGGAGTATACCACATGATGTAAGAACAGTGGGTAATGCAGCTCTGGATGTGAGTGGAGCCTAAAACATAGTATGGGCACAGCTCTGAGTGAATATGCGGAGCATGGTATGGAGCAGCCGTATGAATGCAATCTGAAGTGAGCAGAGTATTAATGTAATGCAACAGCGGACGCTGCTCTAGTAGTGAATGGCGTATAGGACAAAAGTAAATGCAGACACCCGGATGTAGCTTTGAAGGTACCATCCTAACCACGATCATTTGACCATTGGAGCCCAACCCCCTTCGCCCCAGAGCGCTACACGTCACGGATCGTTTTTAAACATTGACCGCTGATCCACGTTTACCATCACTTGACCCAGCATGCGTGCTTGAGCCAACTGCAACACGCGCCCCGCGTGCGCCAAGCGTATTTGGGTATACAGAGGGGAACGACAGACACGTGAGCCTGACAATACATGGTGATGCGCGACTGGCGCCCCAGCGATGGGGGGGCGCAGCTGATTGTTGCAGATACCCGGGCCGTACTGCCCCCTATGAATGTTTCCCCTACACGACCTATCATGCAGCAGGATAATGTCACCTTCGCCCATGTTTCCTCTTCCCCCCCCCCTCCCCCACAGGCAGATACTCCCCCCCTTTTTTTTTTTTTTTTTCAATTTTTACTGAGACTGGCGCCCTGTAAAGGAAGATGTACTTTATGATCAAATCCCAGAATTGCAGTGCCACGGCCCTAACATCCCCAGACAATACCTGTAACACCCCACAGTAAGCGCAGCTATAGTGAGGGATGCCGGACTGCCACTAGCGACACCCTGTGGAAAGAACACATGTGAGGAGGCGGGTGGATGCGGCGCAAGGATCGGGCGTGCGTGCCAGTGATCCGGCTGCCGCTGGTGAGTGTGAACATGTCTGGCTGGTGTCAGCGCCGTGCCGCCCCCCCGCCCCACTTACCCTCCGTGTGTACCGATGTACGATGTACGGCCCCTTGCTTCGGCTGCACGCCCTATACTTACCCACCGGAGGAAGTATCGGGGGATCGCGTATCCACACCGACGCCGGAGCAAGAATGGGAGCAGGAGAATCCCGGAAGTGACGTCAGCTGAGCTGAAGCTGAAGACCGCGTCACCCGGGAGCTCCCTGCTCCCACCTTTTGTAGTGGTGCTGGCGCCTCCCCTCACACAAATGCGGCGTCTACCGCGCCTATACCTGTGACATTCTGTGTACTTTATTTGCGCATACACTTACAAAACCTGCGCTACTGTACGTGTGACATACTTGCAAGCATATATACCAGTTAATATGCACAAGGCGAGCAGTAAGGGATGGAAAAGTGGCCGTGCTGCTGATGGTGCACGCAGAGGCCGTGGCCCTGGGCGCGGTGAAACTGTGCCTGCTGCCAGAGCACAAGAAACACACTCATCCACAATACCTAGCTTCATGTCCCAGTTTGCAGGGCGACACAGGACACCACTCTCGAAGTCAGACCAGTGCAACTAGGTTGTCGGTTGGATTGCAGCAGATAATGCTTCCAGTTGGTTAAGCATAACCCTGTCTTCCACAAAGTCAGTCTCAGTAGCCAAGAGTCTGGTCAACAGAATCCTCACCCTGATACTCCTTCCTCCCACCATGGAGAGTCTTGGCAAACAAGTGATCCTACACTCGGATATTCCGAGGAGCTCTTTTCATCGCCATTTCTTAATTTTGGCCTCTCGACAAGCCTGCTTGAAGAGAGACATGAAGAGATCTTGTGCCCTGATTCCCAAACTCTTGAGCATCCACAGTCACAAGAAGATGACGGTAGGGAACGGCAATTCGTGTATCACGAGGTGGGTGATGATTAAGAGACACAGTTGCCAATACGTCAACTGCAATTAGTGTCTCAAGAGGTTCATGATGAGGATGAGACACAGTTGTCAATAACTGAGGATGTTGTTAGGTCAACAAGTCAGGAGGATAACCAGAGTGAGGAAGTGGAAGAGGAGGTGGTGGACAATGAAGTCACTGACGCAACCTGAGAAGGTGGCAAGCCGAGTGAGGACAGCAGTACAGAGGGGGAGGGATCCGCAGTACCGCAACAGGCTAGAGGAGGCAGTGGGGTGGCAAAAGGGAGAAGGCAGGCCACGCCAACAGCCGCAACTGTTCCCCGGAGCACCCCCTTGTGGCAATCTCCCTTGCCAAGGGGTAGGTGTTCCGCAATCTGGCGCTTATTTGAGGAAAATGCGGACGATAAAAGAATTGTTATTTGCAACCTGTGCGGTACCAAAATGAGCAGGGGCGTGAACACTAGCAACCTCACCACCACCAGCATGATCCGTCACATGGCATAAAAGCCCCCCAATAGGTGGTCCGAACGCCTGGGTCCACAATCAGTGTCTGCGGATCACACCACTACCTCCTCTTCCCCTGTGTTACATGCTGGCCAATCCCCTGTCCAAGACGCAGGCAAGGGGGCCTCCTGCCATGCACCTGGACCTTTGCAAGCACCATCAGCTAGCACATCCACTTCTGTGTCCCAGAGCAGCCTACAGATGTCTATACCCCAGGCCTTTGAACGAAAGTGCAAATAACCAGCCACCCACCCACAGGCCATAGCACTAAATGCGCACCTTTCCAAATTGCTGGCCCTGGAAATATTGCCATTTAGGCTTGTGGACACTGAGGCTCTCCGCAGCCTGATGGAGGTGGCCATCCCGCGTTACTCCGCAGCCACCAATATTTTCACGGTGTGCAGTCCGAGTCTTACACCAGCATGTGTTCCGGAACATCACCCGTGCCCTGACCAATGCAGTTATTGGGAATGTCCACGACTGACACATGGACAAGTGCTTTTGGTCATGGATGCTACATTTCCCTGAAGGCACACTGGGTGAACGTTGTGGAGGCCGAGAGCGAGTCGTACCCTGGGATGGCACAGGTGCTACCGATGCCAAGGATTGCGGGCACTACTTTCATCAGGGTTTCCGCCACTTCCTACGTTAGTGGCTGCAATCCCCCTTCTCCTCCTCCGCCTCCTCCACTTCCACCTCTGAATTGTCATCTTGCAGCACCAGTCAGACATCAGTCAGTAGCTGGAAGCAGTGAAGCACTGCAGTGGGGAATCGGAAACAGGCCGTGCTTAAACTGATCTGCTTAGGTGACAAACAGAACACTGCCGCAGAGCTGTGGCAGGGGATAAGGGACCAGACTGAGCTGTGGCTCTCATCACTCAACCTACAACCAGGCATGGTTGTGTCTGATAATGGCCGTAACTTGGAGGCGTCTTTGGAGCTCGGCAAGCTCACACACATACCATGACTAGCCCACGTGTTTAATCTACTGGTTCAGTGGTTTTTCAAAACCTACCCCAATTTGCCTGAGCTACTGGTGAAGGTGCTCCGCGTGTGTGCCCATTTCTGCAAGTCATCGACAGCTTCCGCCGGTCTGACAAAGCTGCAGCAGTGCCTGCAATTGCTAGCTCACCGACTGTGAGCACGCGCTGGAACTCGACGTTCCACATGTTGGCCAGGCTTTGTGAGCAGCAAAGGACAGTAGTGGAATACCAACTGCATTATGGTTGTCGCCTTTCCAGTCAGCCTCCACTCTTCACAAGCGATGAGTGGGCATTGATGTCCTACCTCTGTGAGGTTTTACGCAACTTTGAGGAATCAACAAAGATGGTGAGCGGCTATTATCAGCGTAACCATCCCAATTAAGGCGGTGTGAATAAAACACTAAACTGTTTGACCAAAAGAACTTGTTGTTGCCTCTATACCGCTAATCCTGAGCGAAATCCCACAATTGGTGGAGGATGCTCGCATAAACAGTGAGGCTGGCGTGAACGCCTATTTTCGTTGGTTTTTGCATTTTTCAGGCACGGTTGTATGTCATACATTTAACCAGCTGTATTACAAACAGTGCCCCACGACAAAATAGAGGCTGTTGTGAAGGCCCTCATGGAGGCTAATCTGCAGCAGCAAGAGACAAACCTGCAGCAATGCGAGGCTAATAAGCAGCAGCAAGAGACTAACCAGTTGATGCTACAACACGTGATGGCTTTGCAGACAGCAGGTGAAACCCCGAGCGTCCACAATGCCTGGAAAGCAGTCCATGCCGTGATTCCTAAGATGGCCCCCACAGATGACATCGAAACCTACCTGGCGATGTACGAGAAAGTGGAAAAGCTACCCTGTGACCAGTGCACTGAGGTCGTCGCTTCGTTCCTGGCATCCGATTCCCAGCGGGTGTATGTCGACTTGCCGGATGATCAAGCGGCCGACTACCAGAAAGTCAAGGGTAAGATTCTGGCAAGACTGGGGGTGTTTTGTCTGGGCCCAGCGGGTGCATCAGTGGGGGTTCAACCCGGCTGAGCCTGCAAGACCCCAGTATTATAACTTACTTCACCTCTTGCAAAAATGGCTACAGCCTGACATGCCACTGCTATGCTGGATCGTTAGCTGATATGTTCTGCAGGGCTTTGCCATACCCTCTCCAGCACTGGATCAGTCAGGTGTCTGCTGGCAATGCCCTTGAGATGGTGGACCTGGTGGAATGCTATGAGTCTACCAGGAATCTAAAGGAGGGTTCTGTCGGGAAGGAGTTTGGCAAACCCCGGAAATCTCCACCCCAGACCCGGAGATTTGAGCCGATAAAACCCGCCCGGGATGTACCCATGGCAGACCTGGCTACAAGAGTCTGCTGGCGGTGTCAGGAGCCTGGCCATGTAAGGGCTAACTGTCTTTATCAGGTTCAGCCCATGGACACTAACTATGGCTACCGTCAGTTGCTATATGCCAGGAGGCTATGTGCAACAGGTACCCCAGAGTCTCTAGATCATTTGTGCCAGGTGGGAGTGGGAGAGGCTCTGCTGGACTCAGGGAGTCTGGTGACCCTAGTGAGGGCTACCCTGGTGCGGTCTTCTGAGTATACTGGCCGTAAAGTCAGGGTGATGTGCATCCACGTAGACTTAAAAGACTACCCCACTGTGCAACTACGGTGGCCGGTAGATGGACCCACGAGGTGGCTGTCGCCAGAAATCTACAATATGAACTCATAATAGGGAAAGACTTCCTGGGCTTCGCGGCACTGTGGCCTGCTATGAGAGTGACTGATACCCATGAGACAGGGGTAACCGTAGCAGAATGGCCCGACTCAGGGGGGAGAACAGAACCCTGGGAACCTGAGGTCGAAGGGCCAGTGGTAGGGGTGACCGCCACTTTAGTGGAAGAGGGGGAAACAACCCCGCTAAGGCTACTTTCACACTGCCGTTTCTGGGTCCGCCTGTGAGATCCATTTCAAGGCTCTCACAAGCGGCCCAAAACGGATCAGTTCAGCCCCAATACATTCTGAATGGAAAGGATCCGTTCAGAATGCATCAGTTTGCCTCCGTTCAGCCTCCATGGCTGCAGCGTTTTCCTGACTTACAATGTAAGTCAATGGGGACGGATCCGTTTTTACTGACACAATATGGTGCAATTGAAAACGGATCCGTCCCCCATTGACTTTCAATGTAAGTCAAAACGGTTCGCATTATCATGAACAAAATTGTTCATGGTAATGCAAACGGAACCGTTCTGAACGGATACAAGCGTTTGCATTATAGGTGCGGATCAGTCTCTGCAGATACCAGACGGATCCGCACCTAAACGCAGGTGTGAAAGTAGCCTAAGTGTGATGTGGGAGATGTGGAGGACTTGCCGCCGGGTCCTGAATTGGCAGACCTCAATGTCTCCAGGTATAATTTTGGTAACGCCCAACGTCTGGACCCAACCCTATTCCGTGTCTGGGAAAATGTGTTAATAGTAGATGGTGAACAACAAAAACCTGGGTCAGAGTCAGTGTTTCCCCGTTTTGTGGTTCATCAGGATATGTTGTATCGGGTAAACCAACTATGGGGTAAGCCTATTGAACAGTTGGTGGTCCCCAAGGATTGTCGCAAGCTTGTGTTAGATCTATCCCACCAACACGTACTCGGGGGTCACCTGGGGCTGCAGAAAACTCAGGATCGTATTCTACAGCGGTTTTACTGGCCCAGCATATTCAAAGAAGTGGAAGAGTTTTGTAAGTCTTGCCCAACCTGCCAGATAACTAGCCCCCAGCCACATTTCTGTAGTCCCGAGTACCTCTCCTGACCGTTTGACCGAACAGCTATGGACATCATAGGCCCAGTACCGAAGTCCGCCAGAGGGCATCAACACATCTTAGTCATTCTAGACTACGCCACTCGGTCCCTGGAGGCGGTGCCACTGCAAAATACCTTGGCCAAACTTATAGCTAAGGAATTAATGGAGATGTTTTCCCGAGTAGGACTACCTAAACAGATTCTGACCGATCAAGGGACCCCTTTTATGTCCAAGGTGATGAGGGAACTCTGTAATTTGCTGCACATAAAACAGCTACGGATATCTACAGTTGCAAGAAAAAGTATGTGAACCCTTTGGAATGATATGAATTTCTGCACAAATTGGTCATAAAATGTGATCTGATCTTCATCTCAGTCATAACAATAGACAATCACAGTCTGCTTAAACTAATAAGAAATTAAATGTTACCATGTTTTTATTGAACACACCATGTAAAGATTCACAATGCAGGTGGAAAAAGTATGTGAACCCTTGGATTTAATAACTGGTTGAACCTCCTTTGGCAGCAATAACTTCAACCAAATGTTTCCTGTAGTTGCAGATCAGACGTGCACAACGGTCAGGAGTAATTCTTGACCATTCCTCTTTACAGAACTGTTTCAGTTCAGCAATAATCTTGGGATGTCTGGTGTGAATCGCTTTCTTGAGGTCATGCCACAGCATCTCAATCGGGTTGAGGTCAGGGCTCTGACTGGGCCACTCCAGAAGGCGTATTTTCTTCTGTTTAATCCATTCTGTTGTTGATTTACTTCTATGCTTTGGGTCGTTATCCTGTTGCAACACCCATCTTCTGTTGCGCTTCAGCTGGTGGACAGATGGCCTTAAGTTCTCCTGCAAAATGTCTTGATAAACTTGGGAATTAATTTTTCCTTCGATGATAGCAATCCTTCCAGGCCCGGACGCAGCAAAGCAGCCCCAAACCATGATGCCCCCACCACCATACATCACAGTTGGGATTAGGTTTTGATGTTGGTGTGCTGTGCCTCTTTTTCTCCACACATAGTGTTGTGTGTTTCTTCCAAACAACTCAACTTTGGTTTCATCTGTCCACAGAATATTTTGCCAGTACTGCTGTGGAACATCCAGGTGCTCTTGTGCAAACTGTAAACGTGCAGCAATGTTTTTTTTGGACAGCAGTGGCTTCCTCTGTGGTATCCTCCCATGAAATCCATTCTTGTTTAGTGTTTTACGTATCTTAGATTCGCTAACAGGGATGTTAGCATATGCCAGAGACTTTTGTAAGTCTTTAGCTGACACTCTAGGATTCTTCTTCACCTCATTGAGCAGTCTGCGCTGTGCTCTTGCAGTCATATTTACCTGACGGCCACTCCTAGGGAGAGTAGCAGCAGTGCTGAACTTTCTCCATTTATAGACAATTTGTATTACCGTGGACTGATGAACAGCAAGGCTTTTGGAGATACTTTTATAACCCTTTCCAGCTTTATGCAAGTCAACAATTCTCAATCGTAGGTCTTCTGAGAGCTCTTTTGTGCGAGGCATCATTCACATCAGGCAATGCTTCTTGTGAAAAGCAAATCCAGAACTGGTGTGTGATTCTTATAGGGCATGGCAGCTGTAACCAACACCTCCAATCTCATCTCATTGATTGGACTCCAGTTGGCTGACACCTCACTGCAATTAGCTCTTGGAGATGTCATTAGTCTAGGGGTTCACATACTTTTTCCACCTGCACTGTGAATGTTTACATAGTGTGTTCAATAAAAACAATAAAAACATGGTAACATTTAATTCTTTGTGTGTTATTAGTTTAAGCAGACTGTGATTGTCTATTGTTGTGACTTAGATGAAGATCCGATCACATTTTATGACCAATTTGTGCAGAAATCCATATCATTCCAAAGGGTTCACATAATTTTCTTGCAACTGTATTTACCATCCGCAAACGGACTGTCTGGTAGAAAGTTTTAACCAAACATTTAAAAAAAATTGAAAATGGTGGGGGCTAAAGAAGGGAAGGACTGGGACCTCCTTCTGCCCTATCTCATGTTACAGTGCGAGAGGTACCCCAGGCTTCTACTGGGTTCTAGCCCTTCGAACTGCTATATACCCTCGCAGTCTCTTGGACGTGGACAAAGAGGCATGGGAACAACAACCCAATCCACATAAAACTGTCATTGAGTACGTTACCCAGATGCAAGATCGGATAGAGACAGTGTTGCCTCTTGTTAGGGGGCATAAGGAGGCAGCTCAGCGAGCCCAGAGTCGGGTCTATAATCGGCAGGCTCGGGTCCGGATCTTTAACCAGGGTGATCAGGTTTTGATTCTGGTGCTGACCGTGTACAGTAAGTTCCTGGCTAGGTGGGCCCTACAAGGTACTCGAGAAAATCTGAGATGTAAACTACAAGGTACACCAGCCAGGGCAGGTTTACCATGTGAATTTTCTCAAACTGTGGAAAGATAGGGAAACCTGTAAAAATCGCTGACAGCTTCTCCTCTAAACAGACAGGAGGCCCGGGAGTGTGTTAGTTAGACATACTTCCACTGCCTTCATCACGCCTGAGGGGCTGTATCAATATAAGGTCTTACCCTTTGGTCTGCATGGCTCCCCCGCCACTTTTCAGCGACTAATGGACATTGTGCTTCGTCCACATCATCGGTACACTTCAGCTTACCTGGACGATATTGTCATCCACAGTACCGACTGGGAAAGTCACCTACTCACAGTGCAGGCTGTTAGCAGACTCCCTTTGGAAAGCTGGCCTAGCCGCTAACCCCAAAAAATGTGTGATAGGGTTAGAAGACAGTAAGTACCTGGGGTATGTCATTGGGCGTGGAGTCATCAAACCCCAAGTGAACAAAATAAAGGCTATACGGAATTGGCCCCTACCTGTCACGACTAGGCAAATAAAGTAATTCCTGGGAATGGTGGGCTATTACATGAGGTTTGTTCCCCACTTTGCTACGATGGCCGCACCATTGACAGGGCTCTTGAAGGGACAAAAATCAGTGATGGTTCGCTGGGATGATCGGGCGGCAGAGGCTTACTCCGCTTTGAAGTCGGCCCTGTGCTGGTCCCTGGTTTTGGTGACGTCCGACTTTAAAAGGGAGTTTATAGTACAGACCAATGCCTCCGAAGTAGGCCTCTGTGCTGTACTGTCTCAGGAAGTCAACTGGGAGGAGCATCCCGTTGTCTTCCTTAGCTGTTAGCTCACCCCGGCCGAGACTTGGTATAGTATAATGGAGAGAGAGTGCCTGGCTATCAAGTGGGCACTAGAATCTCTCCGCTATTATTTATTGGGGAGAAAATTCTGCCTGGTGACTGACCACTCCCCTCTCAAATGGATGAGCCAGGCCAAGGACAGAAATGCCCGGGTCACCCGATGGTTTCTCTCCCTACAAAACTTTAAGTTTTCGGTGGAACACAGGGCAGGCCGGTTACAGGGAAATGCGGATGCCCTGTCCCGGGTACACTGTCTGGCGTGTGTTCAACCCCTCAGGGGTATGTGACGCAGTGAGAGGTTTTGTCTGGGAAAACAGGTATTTTCCTCCCAGCATGTGCTGCTGGGCTGATTTACAGTCAGGTTAGGTCAAATACTGGACCGGATTTTAAGTGCCGGTCTGTGTTTTGGCAGCACCTGGTTGTCCTTAAATAAGCAGCTTGGTTCAGAAGCCATGTCTCTGTGTTGGGATCTGGGAGCCTTGTGTCTGGATAAAGGCTTGCTACCTGTTTGGTGTGAGCAATATACAAGAAAAAAGAGGAAATGGTTGGTGGAGCGCCTAGTGGTCTGGATCCAGTGAAAGGGTAACAGGAAGAGAGAGAGGGAGGTGAACACCTCTTGTGACTTTAATGAGCCTATATACCTATAAACCTTAGAGGAACACTATGATCGTGAACCCATATATTCAGAGGGTGAGGTTACATAGTACAATATAGAAATATATAAAGAAAATAACATGAGGCTTATAACCTAAAATCTGTCTGAAACGGATACTAGAGTCTTTAATAAAAGAAAGTACAGAAACGGCTACTAGAGTCTTCAATAAAAGAAAGTACAAACAATCTTGTTTGGTACTCACGTCATTAGGGAGGTTGGTACAAGATAAGCACATAACACTTGACAGCAAAGCCTCCCTCGCCAAGATCGCCTATAAGTTGGTAGTTCCTTCGTCGTCCTATTGATAGATGACCGAACGGACTTCCAAGGTACGAGGTAACTTTTTTTATTTCAAACAGCTCGACACGTTTCGTGGGCAATGAAAAACTCTTCCTCAGAAGCATCAAAGAATACATTCAGAATTGCAGTAATTTATAATCAAAGAACACATGGATAAGTTTGTTCCCCATGGTGGAGGGGTTCACTTCCTGTCCTAGAACCCGGAACTGGAAGTGAACTTCATTCAGTGGAACATATTCTGTATAACACATTTAAAATTAGCCTTTATATGGCTGTGGTGATGAGATATAGTATATGGGGCGAATATAAAAAAAGGTATTACGTAAAAATAACAAATTTAAAAGTACTATTTTTGGCAGTGGAGGGTCCATCTCCGGACCCGGGGTCTGTGTATTTCTTTTAAAACTGTTTTTATGAACGATGTGTTCTTTACCAACCTTTGGTATGAAAATATTGATAGATGCTCTAGGTCCCTCATGACTACACTTATAAACAAATGCCGTAGGCTCTGTAGAGGATTGGTAAGGCGCATTGCAAATTCTCCTCATTTGAAAACATACAGTCGTAGCCAAAAGTTTTGAGAATTACATAAATGTTGGAAATTGGAAAAGTTGCTGCTTAAGTTTTTATAATAGCAATTTGCATATACTCCAGAATGTTATGAAGAGTGATCAGATGAATTGCATAGTCCTTCTTTGCCATGAAAATTAACTTAATCCCAAAAAAACCTTTCCAATGCATTTCATTGCTGTCATTAAAGGACCTGCTGAGATCATTTCAGTAATCGTATTGTTAACTCAGGTGAGAATGTTGACGAGCACAAGGCTGGAGATCATTATGTCAGGCTAATTGGGTTAAAATGGCAGACTTGACATGTTAAAAGGAGGGTGATGCTTGAAATCATTGTTCTTCCATTGTTAACCATGGTGACCTGGAAAGAAACACGTGCAGCCATCATTGCGTTGCATAAAAATGGCTTCACAGGCAAGGATATTGTGGCTACTAAGATTGCACCTCAATCAACAATTTATAGGATCATCAAGAACTTCAAGGAAAGAGGTTCAATTCTTGTTAAGAAGGCTTCAGGGCGTCCAAGAAAGTCCAGCAAGCGCCAGGATAGTCTCCTAAAGAGGATTCAGCTACAGGATTGGAGTGCCACCAGTGCAGAGCTTGCTCAGAAATGGCAGCAGGCAGGTGTGAGCGCATCTGCAAGCACAGTGAGGCGAAGACTTTTGGAAGATGGCCTGGTGTCAAGAAGGGCAACAAAGAAACCACTTCTCTCCAAAAAAAACCATCAGGGACAGATTGATCTTCTGCAGAAAGTTTGGTGAATGGACTGCTGAGGACTGGGGAAAAGTCATATTCTCCGATGAAGCCTCTTTCCGATTGTTTGGGGCATCTGGAAAAAGACTTGTCCGGAGAAGAAAAGGTGAGCGCTACCATCAGTCCTGTGTCATGCCAACAGTAAAGCATCCTGAGATCATTCATGTGTGGTGTTGCTTCTCATCCAAGGGAGTGGGCTCACTTACAATTTTGCCCAAAAACACAGCCATGAATAAAGAATGCTACCAAAACACCCTCCAATAGCAACTTCTTCCAACAATCCAACAACAGTTTGGTGAAGAACAATGCATTTTCCAGCACGATGGAGCACCATGCAAAAGTGATAACTAAGTGGCTCGGGGACCAAAACGTTTACATTTTGGGTCCATGGCCTGGAAACTCCCCAGATCTTAATCCCATTGAGAATTTGTGGTCAATCCTCAAGAGGCGGGTGGACAAACAAAAACCCACTAATTCTGACAAACTCCAAGATTTGATTATGAAAGAATGGGTTGCTATCAGTCAGGAATTGGCCCAGAAGTTGATTGAGAGCATGCCCGGTCGAATTGCAGAGGTCCTGAAAAAGAAGGGCCAACACTGCAAATACTGACTCTTTGCATAAATGTCATGTAATTGTCGATAAAAGCCTTTGAAACGTATGAAGTGCGTGTAATTATATTTCACTACATCACAGAAACAACTGAAACAAAGATCTAAAAGCAGTTTAGCAGCAAACTTTGTGAAAACTAATATTTGTGTCATTCTCAAAACTTTTGGCCACGACTGTACACACTTCCACCCAGATACTTCTTCAGAAAATTAGAATATAACGAAGTTAGAAAGAAATGCAAAAAACTCTTACGTGACATCAGTGACTATAAAAACAATCGCATCAGATGGTGGCAATATAATGAACAACTTCCCAGACCAGAGTTCAGAACCCAAAATAACTATACACAATCCATCTTGGGGGCTATCACTAGTCCAACACGTAACACTCCCCTATATGGGAAAACCAAAGGCAGAACCTTTTATAGGAGCCATAAACCACCATCCTCAGTAGCCATCAATACAGAAAATAGGAAACGTCCTCTTTACCCCCGAGCGCCTGAATCCACAATAATCCCTTCTCCCCAATTAATACATCAAAGAGGGTTGACCTGTCCACTTAACCAGGATAGATCCAACATCCATGTCTCTTCAACTGATCACCCAGACATACCCTCCACTTCTAAGTCCAGTACACCCCCCCATCCCTCCAGGTACAAAATGTCAAACCCATCTGGCCAATTGTTCAGACTACCTAAAAATAATAGGAAAAGACCCCCCAGCTATGAGGGAGAGATTTTACATTAGTCCATTTCCAAGCAATAATAACAGCAGTTCCCTATCACAAGCTAAAGTATCACCTCCAACAGGGTTACTTCCCCCAAATGCCCCTATAGAAAATTAATCTCAAATTTCACCAACTATGGGGGCTTCCAAGATCCAATCTATTCAGCCTTATGATGTAATTTCCACTCCGAATGGATCCCCATGCTCTTTGGCACTTACTAGTCCCTCCCCTTCTAATCCAATAGACAACATATCATTCTATAGTAATGACCCTTCCAGTCCAGAACCCTTTCTAGCCCTACCTACAAACCTGGTGGATCAATCATCCCTAAACCCTCTATCCCCAACTGTGGGTACCCCTATTGGACCAGTCCAAGACCAGTCCTCTCCAGTATTTAGTTGTTTTCACCATATTTAGTTGGACCCCCACCAGCTGAACCTCATGCTTTTCGAAACCTACGCTCAGAGCAAAACCTGAAAATAACATAATTCATCAGCCCAATTCAACCACTTTCTCACAAAAACAAAAGACCAATGTCCAGCGAAGAGGGTGCAGAGGAGGAAAGAGACATAGGCCCAGACAACAAAAAATCATGAGCATAAACCAAGGGACTAGAGAACAACCCGTAGAATGCTTGAAAGAGAAAGGTATCTTTAATTTGTCCAGCCATAACCTTAATTGTAGTGAGGTAGAAGTACTCTCCAAGGGGCTATCGTTTGGCCGTCTAAAGGTCCAGATATGTTTGAATTGTTCGTTGACCTAAATCAATATATACTTAAACTAACATTAAAATGTCACTTTATAATGCAGGACCTAATCCTATTGCAATGACCACAGCTCATCCTCATGATAGTGAGGTAAGGGAAGACATGGTGGATATCCTGTTAGAGAATCTTTTTGATCGGCCTATCCCATCTCAGTTTAAGCCCAAGTCCACATTCTACCCACTAGAGAATAGGGGACCACATCTTGATACTTTCTACAACATGGTCCTTGCTGACCTAAAATCCCTAGTTGGTCCAGGTCAGGTGGATAAGAAACCACCACCTAATCTGACCAGTGCACAAGTAAAGGCCATTACTTCCCTAAAATCGAATAAGGCTATAGTTATTAAGAATGCGGACAAGGATGGGGGGATCGTCATCCTGGAATCCAGTGCCTATAATGACGAGGCCCTAAGGATCCTGTCGGACAAAAATTATCATACAAAACGTTCAGGAGACCCAATTAACTAATTTAAGAAAACCCTAGCTTCCCACTATAGAGAAGGGGCATACTGAAAAAATACTCACCAAGAAAGAAACCCAATTTCTTAAAATAACATTTCCATCCACTCGGTACTTTTATTTCTTACCCAAAATTCATAAAACTCTGATTAATCCACCTGGTCACCCAATTATTTCAGGGGTTGATTCTTTAACCTCGAACCTATCTGCATATATAGACCAGGCGCTCCAGAGATATGTGAAACATCTACCCTCTTATCTAAGTGATTCAAGTCACCTGATCACACTACTTCGAGACATTCGTTGGGAACCAGGAATGCTTTGGGTCACGCTTGATGTATCAGCCCTATATAGCAACATTAAACACCATCTGGGTATCGGGGCAGTGGAGGGTTTCTTTAATGAAGATTTGTTTTTACCCCCCAGCCAGAAAACATTCATCCTGGACTCCATCCAGTTTATACTTACACATAATTACTTCTAATACAAAGGGGAGTTTTATATCCAGAAATGTGGAACAGCAATGGGCACTAAGTTCGCCCCGTCGTTTGCCAACCTGTTCATGGGGCATTCGAAAGCAAGGAGGGTCTTTTAGATCACGACGACATCGTCTTCTATAAAAGATTTATTGATGATGTCATCTTCATTTGGAAAGGGGAACCATCTGCTCTATCCACACTCATCTATAAATTGAACCATAATGACTGGAATGTATCTTTTATTGCCCATTCAGACCCAAAATCTGTAGTGTTCCTAGACCTCCATCTTCAAGTCCAAGAGGGTAAAATCATAACCAGTACACACTTCAAAGAAGTAGACACAAATACTTAGATTTCAAGAGTTGCCATTTCCATAAATGGAAAAAGAAAATTCCCTACGGACAAATGAAACTGGTCCGGAGGAATTGTTCAGATGATAAGATCTTAGAGAAATAACTAGCACTACTTCAGAAAAGATTCAGAGACAAGGGGTATCCTAAAGACGTAATACACAACTCTAGGTCTCACATTTTAAAAGAGAGTCAGGATGATTGCTTGAAATCCCGTACCATCACCCCTGAAACAGAACCACCAGACATACAATACAATTTCTTCACCAGGTACAATTCCTTCCATAATTCCATTAAATCGATTCTCCAGAATCATTTGTTCATACTCCACCAGGATCCAGTTATTGGTGCAACACTCCCTACTAAACCAAGTATCACCTACAGGCGAGCACATACCTTGGAAAACATACTAGCACCCTCATGTCCTAAGTTGGAAGGTTTCAACCTGGGTCCCTCCTATGGTAACCCCAGAACACCACCCACAGGTTCTTTCTGGTGTGGCTCCAGACAGTGCATGTGTTGCCTCAGTATTTTGGACTACGTAAACAAAGTGACTATTTCCAACACTGGTGAATACATTACACTTAAACATCATATGAACTGTAACTCCAGGAACGTGGTCTATATGTTGGAGTGCCCTTGTGGCCTGCAGTACATAGGCCGCACCACCCAAACAATAAGGGAAAGGCTCAATCAACATCGCTCCAATATCCAGCGAGAGTACTTAAAACATGGGGTATCCAAACACTTCTCTGAAGTACATGGGGGCAATTTCTCAGGTTTGAAACTGACCCCCATAGAGCTAGGCGCCAAATCTTATTCCCAGCTTTGTAACAAAGAGATGTACTGGATCTACAGGTTTAATACCCTTGTTCCATTCGGCCTGAACAAAACCCTGGAATACAGTAATTATTAATAACAATGGTTATGAAGTGCACATCAGACAAAGAATCATTAATCCTTTCCCTAATTAGACATGCATCCACCCATAGTTTTCATCCATCTATTTATTTATTTATTTACTCTTCCCCTTATGGTTTTATTCATCGGAGTTTGCATTTATTTATATATCCATTTATTTATTTATTCATCGATCGAGGGAGCTATATATTTTTTTAAATATTTTTTTAAATTCTTAAAACATTTATATTTTTACGAAATATATATACCTTGTGCATACACACATACTTTTTATAGGCATATGTATGTTTTTGGGATAAGGTGTAATGACCGGCGTCACGCACAGGGAGGGAAAAGGGAAAGCCCTGCCCAAGGGAGAGGGAAAGGTGGTGACCCCTGACTCACCTTGCGGCTGGCACCTGACTGCTCTGACGTCCCTAGACGGGTTCCTCACCCGTGCGGCGATCACGTGCCTAAACCCTGGCTTTCCCTAAAATGAGCCCTAGATAGTGAACGGGCCGGTGGGATCGCTAGTCCGCACCACTGACACTAAGAGGGAAACACCAGGGAGAGGACAGACAATACAGACAAACACATACACCCAGGTGGGCGACCACAGCAGACCACAAAGGTCCAACAGGGATCCGGAGGGTAGCGTTCTGGACCAACAACCAGAGAACGCAGCAACACAGCTCCAGAGGGTCAGAATAGATGTCCAGGCAGGAAGCTCTATATCTGGCAACCAGAGAAGTGTGAGAGGGGAATATAAGGAGGTTGGGAGTGCTGGACAAGGAACAGCTGAGGAGAAGGAGCTACGGATCCCTGAGTGAGCCAAAAGGGTTTGCAAAGCAAACCCAGAAAGCTACCATAAGGAAACAGCCCTATCTACATAGAGCGCGCAGCCAACCGCTGCGACTTCCTGACCCCGGGTATAACAGAGTCAGGCGTGGTTCCTGACACCCTCGTGACATAAGGTCTCCATCTATACCATTGTTTTCTCTTCCCTTCTAGGATATGCACATATACATATTTCATTCTACTTTATTACTGTTTGCACGGGTTGGATGTCTCCACTCTTCCAGAAGCACCAGTGAACTCATAGCCACTCCGGCCCCCAACGAACTCACCCTGATCAGGCTATTTTGTTTTTTTCATTTTATTCACCCATCTTTGATGCCTATTGGCCTGGTTTTAGGGAGAATGGGACTGTTGTACATTGCTGTTGAGGCACACTTCCGGTTCCGGGACCGGAGATGAACCCTCCACTGCCAAAAATGAAATGAAACTTTTATAGTACTTTTCAAATTTTTATTTTTATGTAATACCTTTTTTATACAGTTGTGTTCAAAATAATAGTAGTCCTATATATAAACTACAAATTGGCGTGGTAATGAAAAGCAGGAAGTGCTCAACCCCATATGAAGTGGCTCATCTATACCGGGGGGGGGGGGGGGGGGGGGAGATCCTGCACTTGTGGTCTGCTGCTAATGGCAATCCCCAGCAAAAATGCATACAATGGAGAATGCCCGCGGCGGACCACAAGTACCACAATAGATATCCTACACAGGATAGCAAATGTGTGGATGTGATAAATAGGGATGAGCGAACCCGAACTGTATAGTTAAATTTTCGTAAAAGTCCGGGTTCGGGTTCGGTGTTCGGCGCTTTCTTGGCGCTTTTTGAAAGGCTGCAAAGCAGCCAATGAACAAGCATCATACTACTTTCCCCAAGAGGCCATCACAGCCATGCCTACTATTGGCATGGCTGTGATTGGCCAGTGCAGCATGTGACCCAGCCTCTATATAAGCTTGGGTCACGTAGCGCTGCACGTCACTCTGCTGATACAAGTGTAGGGAGAGGTTGCAGCTGCGACGTTAGGGCAAGATTAGGCAGTGATTAACTCCTCCAAACGACTTCATTCAGTGATCGATCTACAGCTGTGGATCATTGAACTGCTGCTATTCAATCGCTCAGTGTTTTTAGGCTGCCCAGAGCGTTTTTCAGTCACTTTTTTCTGGGGTGATCGGCGGCCATTTTGTGGCTTGTGGTGCGCCAGCACAAGCTGCCACCAAGTACATTTAACCATCAATAGTGTGGTTATTTTTTGCTATATCCTACATCAGGGTCAAGCTGTCATCAAGTGCATTTAACCATCAATAGTGTGGTTATTTTTTGGCCATATACTACATCAGGGGCAAGCTGAGCCTGTCACCCAAGTGCATTTAACCATCAATAGTGTGGTTATTTTTTGCTATATCCTACATCAGGGTCAAGCTGTCATCAAGTGCATTTAACCATCAATAGTGTGGTTATTTTTTGGCCATATACTACATCAGGGGCAAGCTGAGCCTGTCACCCAAGTGCATTTAACCATCAATAGTGTGGTTATTTTTTGGCTATATCCTACATCAGGGTCAAGCTGTCATCAAGTGCATTTAACCATCAATAGTGTGGTTATTTTTTGGCCATATACTAAATCAGGGGCAAGCTGAGCCTGTCACCCAAGTGCATTTAACCATCAATAGTGTGGCTATTTTTTGGCTATATCCTACATCAGGGTCAAGCTGTCATCAAGTGCATTTAACCATCAATAGTGTGGTTATTTTTTGGCCATATACTACATCAGGGGCAAGTTGAGCCTGTCACCCAAGTGCATTTAACCATCAATAGTGTGGTTATTTTTTGGCTATATCCTACATCAGGGTCAAGCTGTCATCAAGTGCATTTAACCATCAATAGTGTGGTAGTTTTTTGGCCATATACTACATCAGGGGCAAGTTGAGCCTGTCACCCAAGTGCATTTAACCATCAATAGTGTGGTTATTTTTTGGCTATATCCTACATCAGGGTCAAGCTGTCATCAAGTGCATTTAACCATCAATAGTGTGGTTATTTTTTGGCCATATACTACATCAGGGGCAAGCTGAGCCTGTCACTAAGTGCATTTAACCATCAATAGTGTGGTTATTTTTTGGCTATATCCTACATCAGGGTCAAGCTGAGCCTGTCACGAAGTTATTCTCAATAACTTCACACACACGCTACAGTGCAGATCCAAGTCTAATTCTGTGATTAAACGTATACCTGTCACCCAGCGCCTAAAAAATAGGCCTCACATTTATATTCATCCAAATCTGTCATTACTGCTTTAGCTGGTCAAGTTATTTAGTGTCCATCAAAGCATAGTTTTTGTTCTGGGTTGAAATACAATTCCCAATTTTGCAATTCTCTAAATTAGTGGTTTCTGCTGTATCAGGCCTACTTTAAATCTATCCCTAAAAGGGTATATTAGATTCAAGGTGCTGATAGGGTAGTTCTCAATAACTTCACACACACGCTACAGTGCAGATCCAAGTCTAATTCTGTGATTAAACGTATACCTGTCACCCAGCGCCTAAAAAATAGGTCTCACATTTATATTCATCCAAATCTGTCATTACTGCTTTAGCTGGTCAAGTTATTTAGTGTCCGTCAAAGCACAGTTTTTGTTCTGGGTTGAAATACAATTCCCAATTTTGCAATTCTCTAAATTAGTGGTTTCTGCTGTATCAGGCCTACTTTAAATCTATCCCTAAAAGGGTATATTAGATTCAAGGTGCTGATAGGGTAGTTCTCAATAACTTCACACACACGCTACTGTGCAGATCCAAGTCTAATTCTGTGATTAAACGTATACCTGTCACCCAGCGCCTAAAAAATAGGCCTCACATTTATATTCATCCAAATCTGTCATTACTGCTTTAGCTGGTCAAGTTATTTAGTGTCCGTCAAAGCACAGTTTTTGTTCTGGGTTGAAATACAATTCCCAATTTTGCAATTCTCTAAATTAGTGGTTTCTGCTGTATCAGGCCTACTTTAAATCTATCCCTAAAAGGGTATATTAGATTCAAGGTGCTGATAGGGTAGTTCTCAATAACTTCACACACACGCTACTGTGCAGATCCAAGTCTAATTCTGTCCGTAAACGTATACCTGTCACCCAGCGCCTAAATAATAGGCCTCAAATTTATATTCAGCTAAATCTGTCATTACTGCTGTGCCTGTATTAGTGTAATACGGTACCTAAATAGATAGCCAGATAGTGTTAGGTGTCTGTAAAAAAGGCCTGAATTTGAATTCATTACATTGGCCCAAATAATATTTTTCTTATTGTGGTGAACGGTAACAATGAGGAAAACAACTAGTAAGGGACGCGGACGCGGACATGGTCGTGGTGGTGTTAGTGGACCCTCTGGTGCTGGGAGAGGACGTGGCCGTTCTGCCACAGCCACACGTCCTAGTGAACCAACTACCTCAGGTCCCAGTAGCCAGCAGAATTTACAGCGATATTTTGTGGGGCCCAATGCCGTTCTAAGGATGGTAAGGCCTGAGCAGGTACAGGCATTAGTCAATTGGGTGGCCGGTGGATCCAGCACGTTCACATTATCTCCCACCCAGTCTTCTGCAGAAAGCGCACAGATGGCGCATGAAAACCAAGCCCATCAGTCTGTCATATCACCCCCATGCATATCAGGGAAACTGTCTGAGCCTCAAGTTATGCAGCAGTCTCTTATGCTGTTTGAAGACTCTGCTGACAGGGTTAGTGTGCAGACTGAACAGGAGGTCAGGGGTCAAGACTGGGTGGAAGACGATGCAGGGGACGATGAGGTCCTAGACCCCACATGGAATGAAAGTCGTGCCACTGACTTTCACAGTTCGGAGGAAGAGGCAGTGGTGAGACCGAGCCAACAGCGTAGCAAAAGAGGGAGCAGTGGGCAAAAGCAGAACACCCGCCGCCAAGAGACTCCGCCTGCTACTGACCGCCGTCATCTGGGAACGAGCACCCCAAAGGCAGCTTCAAGGAGTTCCCTGGCATGGCACTTCTTCAAACAATGTGCTGACGACAAGACCCGAGTGGTTTGCACGCTGTGCCATCAGAGCCTGAAGCGAGGCATTAACGTTCTGAACCTTAGCACAACCTGCATGACCAGGCACCTGCATGCAAAGCATGAACTGCAGTGGAGTAAACACCTTAAAAACAAGGAAGTCACTCAGGCTCCCCCTGCTACCTCTTCTGCTGCTGCCTCGGCCTCTTCTGCTGCTGCCGCCGCCTCGGCCTCTTCCTCCGCCTCTGGAGGAACGTTGGCACCTGCCGCCCAGAAAACATGGGATGTACCACCAACACCACCACCTGCGTCACCAAGCATCTCAACCATGTCACGCGGCAGCGTTCAGCTCTCCATCTCACAAACATTTTAGAGAAAGCGTAAATTCCCACCTAGCCACCCTCGATCCCTGGCCCTGAATGCCAGCATTTCTAAACTACTGGCCTATGAAATGTTGTCATTTAGGCTGGTGGACACAGACAGCTTCAAACAGCTCATGTCGCTTGCTGTCCCACAGTATGTTGTTCCCAGCCGGCACTACTTCTCCAAGAGAGCCGTGCCTTCCCTGCACAACCAAGTATCCGGGTTAGCATGGCAGAGATGTGGAAAAGTTTTGTCACCACGCCACAGCTAACTGCACCACCACCTGATACGGAACGTGTTAGCAGGAGTCAACATTTCAATAACATGGTGGAACAGTACCTGTGCACACCCCTCCACGTACTGACTGATGGTTCGGCCCCATTCAACTTCTGGGTCTCCAAATTGTCCACGTGGCCAGAGCTAGCCTTTTATGCCTTGGAGGTGCTGGCCTGCCCGGCGGCCAGCGTTTTGTCTGAACGTGTATTCAGCACGGCAGGGGGCGTCATTACAGACAAACGCAGCCGCCTGTCTACAGCCAATGTGGACAAGCTGACGTTCATAAAAATGAACCAGGCATGGATCCCACAGGACCTGTCCATCCCTTGTGCAGATTAGATATTAACTACCTCCCCTTAACAATATATTATTGTACTCCAGGGCACTTCCTCATTCAATCCTATTTTTATTTTCATTTTACCATTATATTGCGGGGCAACCCAAAGTTGAATGAACCTCTCCTCTGTCTGGGTGCCGGGGCCTAAAAATATCTGACAGTGGCCTGTTCCAGTGGTGGGTGACATGAAGCCTGATTCTCTGCTATGACATGAAGACTGATTTTCTGCTGACATGAAGCCAGATTCTCTGCTATGGGACCTCTCTCCTCTGCCTGGGTGCCTGGGCCTAAATATGTGACAATGGACTGTTCCAGTGGTGGGTGACGTGAAGCCTGATTCTCTGCTATGACATGAAGCCTGATTCTCTGCTATGACATGAAGACTGATTCTCTGCTGACATGAAGCCTGAATCTCTGTTATGGGACCTCTCTCCTCTGTCTGGGTGCCTGGGCCTAAATATGTGACAATGGACTGTTCCATTGGTGGGTGATGTGAAGCCTGATTCTCTGCTATGACATGAAGACTGATTCTCTGCTGACATGAAGCCGAATCTCTGTTATGGGACCTCTCTCCTCTGTCTGGGTGCCGGGGCCTAAAAATATCTGACAGTGGCCTGTTCCAGTGGTGGGTGACATGAAGCCTGATTCTCTGCTATGACATGAAGACTGATTCTCTGCTGACATGAAGCCAGATTCTCTGCTATGGGACCTCTCTCCTCTGCCTGGGTGCCTGGGCCTAAATATGTGACAATGGACTGTTCCAGTGGTGGGTGACGTGAAGCCTGATTCTCTGCTATGACATAAAGACTGATTCTCTGCTGACATGAAGCCTGAATCTCTGTTATGGGACCTCTCTCCTCTGTCTGGGTGCCGGGGCCTAAAAATATCTGACAGTGGCCTGTTCCAGTGGTGGGTGACATGAAGCCTGATTCTCTGCTATGACATGAAGACTGATTCTCTGCTGACATGAAGCCAGATTCTCTGCTATGGGACCTCTCTCCTCTGCCTGGGTGCCTGGGCCTAAATATGTGACAATGGACTGTTCCAGTGGTGGGTGACGTGAAGCCTGATTCTCTGCTATGACATGAAGACTGATTCTCTGCTGACATGAAGCCAGATTCTCTGCTATGGGACCTCTCTCCTCTGCCTGGGTGCCTGGGCCTAAATATGTGACAATGGACTGTTCCAGTGGTGGGTGACGTGAAGCCTGATTCTCTGCTATGACATGAAGACTGATTTTCTGCTGACATGAAGCCTGAATCTCTGTTATGGGACCTCTCTCCTCTGTCTGGGTGCCGGGGCCTAAATATCTGACAATGGCCTGTTCCAGTGGTGGGTGACGTGAAGCCTGATTCTCTGCCATGAGACCTCTCTCCAATTGATATTGGTTAATTTTAATTTATTTTATTTTTATTTTAATTCATTTCCCTATCCACATTTGTTTGCAGGGGATTTAACTACATTTTGCTGCCTTTTGCAGCCCTCTAGCCCTTTCCTGGGCTGTTTTACAGCCTTTTTAGTGCCAAAAAGTTCGGGTCCCCATTGACTTCAATGGGGTTCGGGTTCGGGACGAAGTTCGGGTCGGGTTCGGATCCCGAACATTTCCGGGAAGTTCGGCCGAACTTCTCGAACCCGAACATCCAGGTGTTCGCTCAACTCTAGTGATAAACAATAAAGCAAAATAACAATAACTTTTACAAAGACAGGTGCACTCTACGGTCAAACTAAACCCTCATACTGATGTAAAATTGAGAGATTAGCTAACATATCCTACTGTGGAGGACATGTCTGAGCCCTAGCACCGCGCCAAGGTTTCTCAAATAGCTCGGGACCTAACGCTAAATCTACCTGTGCCCTATGGGCAATACCAGGAGCCAGTGGGCAATTTACAGGAGCGCAAGGTCCGACTCACAGCAGACTTCCAGTTACCTCCAGCATGCAGCCATGCTTACAATGGGAGGAGGGGAGAGAGCTCTGAGCCCCACCCAAGACTGGCTGATCTCTCAATTTTACATCAGTATGAGGGTTTAGTAAGACCGCAGAGTGCAGAGTGGTCCGTATTGTTATTTTGTCAAAATGATAGCAGTCAGACATCACTAAGCAATCACTGTTTTTGGTAGAAATTATATTTCTACATGTCAAATAATTTACTAGCAGGTGTAGTAGAGTAATAGAAATCCAACAGACCCAATAGTCATGACATGCATGCTTCTGTGTAATTGAATCACTAATTGTAAGGGGCACGTTCAAAATAATAGCAGTGTGGAGTTCAATTAGTGCGGTCATTCATTCTTTGAAAAACAGGTGGCAATTATTGCCCTTATTTAACCTCCCTGACGGTATTCCCGAGCGTGACTCGGGGTTAATTTTCGCTGCCAGAAGCGGTAACCCCGAGTCACGCTCGGGGTACATTGCAGAGGGAGCGGCGGGTGTCTTTACCTAATCCCGGCGATCCAGCGATGTTCCCCGCTGTGATCGCCGGTGAGAGCCCCGGCGGATGTCTCATCTCTCTTCCTGGTTTCGTCTCTGTGAGCCGCAGCGCCTCACAGAGGCGGAACTGGGCGGGAGATTCAAAAAAAATACATTGTATAAAAGTCAAACACACACATAAAGTTAGGTGATACAGTGGAATCCTGTCAGATTACACTATCACCTCAGATTTGACAGATTTGACATCTGATCATTCTACACTGCCCTGGCTGCCCTTTTAGCTGTTTTTTCTAAGCAAAAAAAAAAAATATTTTTTACCATGGCATCAAAGCGTCACTTTAGCATCACCAAAGCGGGTTTGGATCAGATAATTGACAGCGACAGCGACACAGAGCCCCTCGCAGAATTGAGCGACAGCGATAGCGATTCGTGGAAAGATTCGTCATCCGACTCTGACACTGACCAGAGAAGTGGCGACAGCGACGAATCTGCACTTGAGCTCAGTGAGGTGCGCTCTTGGTGCCCTATTGATTGCGGTATGGATGCAGTACCACCGCCAAGATTCCCGTTTACAGGATCGCCTGGGATGAAGGTAGACGTTGATCACAATGATCCTTTGGCGTACCTAAAATTATTTCTGACGGATGACGTCATTGAAAAGATTGTCACGGAGACAAACTGCTACAAAGAGCAGCAATCCACTACTCTGCACAGCAGATTTTCCAGAACCAGAAAATGGGAACCGGTGAGTAAGGAGGACATATGGAAATTTCTGGGGCTAATACTTCTTCAGGGGGTGGTGGGGAAACCCCTGCAGAAATGGTACTGGACTACCAATAAATTGCTGGCAACCCCATTTTTTGGCACCATCATGTCCGAGTACCGATTTTCCCTCATAATGAAGAATTTACACTTCACCAACAATGAGGAATTTGACGAAGCCACACATCCAGCGCCAAAACTGAAGAAGATCTGGGAAGTATTCCAAATGATCATAACCAATTTCCAGCAGGCCTATGTGCCAGACAGAGACATCAGCATTGATGAAAGTCTGATGGCTTACAAAGGACGCCTCAGCTGGATTCAATACATCGCATCCAAGAGAGCGCGGTTTGGAATAAAATCCTATATGCTCTGCGAGTCTACAACTGGCTATATATGGAATTCCATCATATACACCGGCAAAGGAACACAATTCAACCCCAGGTACAGCGGCTATGGGATGGCAACGTCATCAGTCCTTTCACTGCTTGAACCATTGCTCAATCAGGGGTATTGTGTGACAACAGACAACTTTTACACGTCGCCTGAGCTGTACGAGTTTCTACTAAAAAACAAGACTGACGCATATGGAACCGTTAGGGCCAACCGACGTGGCCTGCCATGTATGTTTTCCAAGAAAAAACTGAAAACAGGAGAAATGGTGGCCTGGCAGAAAGGAAAGATGATGGCAATGCGTTGGCGTGACAAAAAGACGTGTGCCTAATGAGTACAGTACATAACACCTCCACTACCACGGTCCACACAAGAGGTGGGAAAGATGTCATAAAGCCACAACTTGTGATCGACTATAATAACACCATGGGAGGAGTCGATAGAGCCGATCAGGCGATGACATTCTATCCAGCTATGCGGAAGCAACAAAAAAAATACTACAAAAAAATATTCAGGCATCTCCTGGAACAATGTCTGTGGAATGCCTATATACTGCACAGAGGAAAGAGTGACAAGCCTCTTGTTCACTCTGACTTCATCTGGAAGGTGGCGGAGCAGATTTTTGTGAACTACCAAACGCCATCAGTGGCCGTGAACAGATCTGGACGTCGCGCTGTTGACGTTGTAAACCCAGAGAGGCTGACTGGTCGTCACTTTATGGATTACATCCCGCCAAGCGCAAAAAAGGCAGCACCTACAAGGATGTGTGTAGTTTGCTGCTCAAAGCGAGATGGAAATGGAAAAAAAATCCGAAAGGAAACCAGGTTCCATTGCCCTGATTGTGACGTTGGTCTATGTGCAGTCCCATGTTTCAAAATTTACCACACCCAGGATGTTTACTGAATTTTCTTTTGTTTGACAAATTTCATTATTTATTACATTACTGAATAAAATTATATTATTTATTAGATTATAACTCATGATTTTATTTTTTCGAACTTTATCACATCTGAGAGGTCTACTAGAGTCTTTATTGGTCAGGTTTAAGTAAGTAATTACTAAGAATTGCAGGCCTACAATACATAACACCAAATTTCCATGCAAAAAAATGGTACCGCTTTTGGAACAAAATTCCTGACATAATCATACCGCCAGGGAGGTTAAGGAAGGAAGGCAGCAAATGTTGTACATACTGGTTAGAGTGCATTTCTCTCTGAAATTCAGAGGAAAATGGGTCGTTCCAGACATTGTTCATAAGAACAGCGTACCTTTGTTAAAAAGTTGATTGGAGTCGGGAAAACATATAAAGAAGTGCAGAAAATGATAGGCTGCTCAGCTAAAATGATCGCAAATGCTTTAAAAGGCAACCAAAACCTGAAAGACGTGAAAGAAAGCGAATGGATAGAATAGCCAAAATGGCAAGGACTCAACAATCAGCTCCAGGAAGATCAAATAAGGTCTAAAGTTACCTGTGAGTACTGTTACAATTAGAAGACGCCTATGTGAAGCCAAGCTATCTGCAAGAAGCCCCTGCAAAGTCCCACTGTTGATAAAAAAAACATGTGCTGAAGAGGTTACAATTTGCCAAAGAGCACATTGACTGGCCTAAAGAGACATTTTGTGGACTGATGAAAGTAAGATTGTTCTTTTTGGGTCTAGTGGCTGGAGAAAGTTTGTCAGATGACCCCCAAACACTGAATTCAAGCCACAGTACACTGTGAAGATAGTGAAGCATGGTGGCGCAAGCATCATGATATGGGGATGTTTCTCATACTACGGTGTTGGGCATATTTATCACATACCAGGGATCATGGATCAGTTTGAATACATCAGAATACTTGAAGAGGTCATGCTGCCTTATGCTGAAGAAGAAATGCCCTTGAAATGGGTGTTCCAACAAGACGACGACCCCAAACACACCAGTAAACGTGCAACATCTTGGTTCCAGACCAACACGATTGACGTTATGGAGTGGCCAGCCCAATCCCCGAATCTTAATCCAATAGACAACTTGTGGGGTGACATCAAAAATGCAGTTTCTGAGGGAAAACCAAGAAATAGAGAAGAAATGTGGAATGTAGTCCAATCATCCTGGGCTGGAATACCTGTTCACAGGTGCCAGAAGTTGGTTGATTCCATGCAACACAGATGTACAGCAGTTCTCAGAAACAGAGGTTATACAACTAAATATTAGTTAAGTGATTCAAAGGAAAGCAAAATCTTCAAACATTTTTCAATTTATATAGTGAATGTTTGAGTTTGTAAATAGTGATGGACGAACATCTGCCGGGACGGTGCGCGAACGTGATCAGATGTTCGCGAACCGCAAGTTTGCGGCGGGTCCAATTCATTTTAATGGCAGGCGAACCTGAAAAGCCTTCAGCTCATATTTGCAGCCAAGAAATAATTACTAGAAGTGCACAAATAGTCCCACAACATGGACAGTGACATACCAGATCTATTATTCGAATTTGCGATCTCCATTCATTATTTTTTTCAATGCGAAATATTGGCAATATAATTTTCATGTACGCGCATGCGCAAATGCACTATACAGTACCCAAATGCACTATAAAGAAAGTATATTGGTATATAACACCCCGTTTCAATCAGTTTTTTGGGGGGGCGACTGGCATATCACACCAGTAGAAATTAATTGTTTCATTAGAATATACATAAAGATAAAACATAACCTTTAATAATGTTACTATGAGGGTCCATTCACACGTCCGTAAGTGTTTTGCAGATCCGCAAAACACGGACACCGGCAATGTGCATTCCGCAATTTGTGGACCGCCCATAATCGGCACTATAATAGAAAATGCCTAATCTTGTCTGCAATTGCGGACAAAAATAGGACATGTTCTATTTTTTTGATGAAACGGAAGCGCGGAGGCGGAAGTGCCGATCCGCGGATGCGGATCCGCAAATGCAGGTGCGGACAGCACATTCCGGCACCATTGAAAATGAATGTGTCTGCACCCATTCCGCAAAATTGCGAAATGGATGCGGACCCATTTTGCGTACGTGTGAATGGAAAAGATATCCCTCAAAATGAAAATAAATTAAATTATTAAAGTTAAGCAAAAAGCATAGTAGGCAATAACAAGTGCTCGACGGCACTAAATCAGGTGCTCGGCGGCACCAAATCAGAAACCATATGTCTTACCACAATCCGGGGGGCTCTAGTGCATATCCATGAATCCCGGAGGGAAAGCAAAAAACATCTATCCCTGGGCTAGATAATGATGTGGTATTGAAGGACAGGGTGGGCAAAGAACTGTCCCTGATATTGCCCTACAGGAGTGTGCTATTCTGGCCCTGATAGCCTAACCACAGACCACCCGCCCTGATAAGAGTAACCCCGTCCGGAACCTTACCCTATATTAAAATGGCCCTAGTAAGCCCCTAGCCCCTAGGCCCCTGAATTCCAGGTGATCACTATATAGATCTATGTGTTTTTGACTCATTATAAAAGTATATTATAAGTATATCGCACCCCTCTGTGTATCACACCTATCGATAGCACACCTATACCAGTCCTTAAAAGGACTTTTGTGGCCCTATTAGCTAGCGTTTGGTGTCCCTAACAGCCTGTCCCTGCTCCACACAGCAACCTCTCCCTGCACTGGCAAAACACTGAATGTAAAATGGCAACCAGATCAGGTTTATTTATAAGGTAGGGGGTATGTCCATGTGCTGAAACATCTCAATTGGCTGTCCTGTACCACCTGATGGATGTGTCATGGGTCAAAGTTCTTCACAATGTAAAAGAATATGGCGGGCGCCAATATCTCCATATGTTTGCATGTTCGGCGAATCGCGAACACGCAAAGTTCACCGCAAAACGACTGCCGGGCGAACTTTGTAAAGAAGAATACAAACACTGCTATTTTTGAACAGTCTAATATTCACTTTTCTTCCAATTTTTTTAGAGGATCAACACTAATTTGATATATTTTTCTTCATGTTTTGATTGCATTTGTCTCTAAGGAAATAAAAGTTATTAGAAGGACTTTGAGCTTTGTTCATTTTTTTAAACACACCGTAATTATTTTGAACACAACTGTATTCGCCACATATACTATATCTCATCACCACAGCCATATGTAACATCCTGAAGTATGTCACTAAACTTCTGGTCCCCTGCTTCGGAATGTCAAGTGTTAATGTGTTGTCAACTGATGTAATATAACTGTGCATTGCCATGTCTATGTCTGTATTTTATATATTTGCTGTAATTCCTAATGTACACCAGCAGGTGGCAGCAGTATGTAGCAGAACCAAGCCAGTTAGTATATCTAGACTGGAATAGACCATTCCAGGCTAGCTTCCCCCTATCTGAGGAGGAGTGGAATGTTCCCACATCCTACTTCAGAGGGAGGACAGAAAGTTCTAGGCAGTGTACCAGCCACCCCCTGTTGGGGTAGGCTGTGTGTGAATAGGAGCTCCCAGAAACAGGGACCCCAACCAGGGATCCAAGCCTCTGCTGAGGCCCAAGATCAACCTTCCGAGCCTGAGTCCCTTACCTCAGCTGGATGACAAAGGAAGCAGCCAACTTCAGAACTATCAGATCTCCAGGAAGAAACCACCATACCCTGCGAGCAGTCCTGTAAGTACAGATTCTAAATACAAGGAGAAGATAAGTACCTCCATAGCTAGTCAGGCCCATATCAAGCAGATCATAGACAGAGCAGAAGACAGATACCTGCCAGATTCTTAAAGGCGTATGTACCAGATGCAGAATATATATATAATTCCTGCCACATATTGCCAACAGCTGCTGGGATCCTAGACTATTATAACAACATCAAGTAAAGACAAGTTGGACCCTCTTTTCTGTGTGATATTCCATCATTCCTCAGTTACTCCTATTTACAGCACTCAATTTTGTTGCATGTGAGCCAGGATACGGGAGTCCAGCCGTACTACAGGTAGGAGACACCGTTGACACAATACAGAGACAATATCCCCCTCTGGCATTCCTAACCTAGTACGTGTGCTCATACCATCTTAAAGGGCCCTTCTACAGTACCTGCGCAAGCTGCAACTGGCGTCACAAACTTATCTACATCTGAATCTGACCCACTGCATAGCAGCCCCAATGACCCAGTGTCCTGCTCATTGCACATATACTGGCTAATTTTAAATGTGTTATACGGAATATGTTCCACTGAATGGAGTTCACTTCCAGTTCCAGGTTCTAGGACAGGAAGTGAACCCCTCCACCATGGGGAACAAACTTATCTATGTGTTCTTTGACTATAAAATACTGCAATTCTGTATGTATTATTTGATGCTCCTGAGGAAGATGTTCTCATTGCTCCAAAACACGTCGAGTTGTTTTAAAAAAAAAAAAAAAGTTACCTCGTACCTTGGAAGTCCATTGGGTCATCTATCAAAAGGACGATGAAGGAACTACCAACTTATAGGCGATCTTGGCGAGGGAGGCTTTGATGTCAAGTGTTATGTGCTTATATTGTACCACCCGATAGGGTATATAAGGTGGCTTATTAAAGTCACAAGAGGTGTTCACCTCCCTCTCTCTCTCTTCCTGTTACCCTTTCACTGGATCCTGACCACTAGGTGCTCCACCAACCATTTCCCCTTTTTTTCTTGCATATTGATCATTCCTTGTGGCCTGCTAGTCAGGTTGGCCTGGACTTCTGGTCCAATCTAGTGTGAGCAGCCTCATCTACCTCTATTCTTTCTGATACTCTGGGGTATCCCTTGGCGCCTCCCTCTCTTTTCCACTCACTGTTCCTCCCCCCCACCTCATCTATCTCTTCGTACCGTGCCATTTTATACCACTCCTATTTTCCCTGCCCTACTTATGCTCCTTTTTTCTACCATTGTTTGGTGTGAAAACAGGTTGGTGCTGCTATGGTCAAGGACTCTTTGAGGCAGAATTGCCGCATGGTGTGAATTACCACCAACACTGCAAGGTGACTTTTTGTTTGAATATGACTGCTTGTTTTGTCACTTGCCTAAAGTGTGAATAAAACACTGAACTGTTTGATCCAAAGAACTTGTTGTTGCCTCTATACTGTGTCCGCTAATCCTGTCTACCAGAGCGAAACCCCACAGTGGTCAGATCAGCAGGCCCTTGCTCCAATAGTTTTTGAGGGTCACCAGCAAGTCATCAATCATAATTTTTCAAGGGTGTGTAATAAAGGTTGTATTGTAGTGCCGGTTCCTTGTAATTTTTGGCAGACTTTTCACTTAGTGCATAGGCTTTATAAATGTAGTAGTCCCACTACCTGAACAATTGTACCACAATGTGAATGATGCCCTCCTTTATGTAATATACAGGTTGTATCGGAATGCCTCTTCCTTGTAATTTTTGGCAGCACTTGCACTTTATATACAAGTAAATATACAGGATAGAATGTTTCCTAACAGTTTTTCCTCTAAAATTGATTTTATCTTTGGTTTTGTGCGTATTATTGTCCGTCTGTAAAAGTAGCGTACTACTCAGACAACTGTAACATCCCAGAGTTATGTTACGAAACACTTTTACCCCGCTACAACCTGTTAAGTGTATTTGTACGGTCATCTAATGTGATTTATCTTATATTCTCACAAATGTGCATATTCTAAGTCTGTTACATGTATTTTGCTATGATTTCCATGTACACCAGCAGGTGGCAGCAATGTGTTATCAGGAACTTAGTTCAGTTTAGCATATCTAGACTGGAATAGTTCATTCCAGTTTAGCTCCCCCCTCTGTGAGGAGGTGTGGAATGTTCCCACATCCTGCCTCATGGGGAGGAAAGGAAGTTACAGTTAGTGTGCCAGCCACCCCGGCTAGGGGAAGTCTGTGCTGGTAGGAGCTCCCAGTTCTAGGGATCCCAACCCAGGATCGTGTCTCGGCTGAGACCAAATATCTTCATTCCCAGTCTGAGCCCTTCAGCCTCAGCTGCTGACAAGCAAGCAGCCACCTCCAGAACTCCAGGAAGAACCATCCCCTGTGAGCATAACTGTGTGTTGCAATCCTACAGGCTCACCTGAGTCAGAGGACAGCTGGCTGGAGGTGGAGCCCAGTGGCAAGGACCGCAGGCAGGTTGTAGTTGCAGGAAGTCAGGCAGAGGCGTAATCGGTTAGCAGGCGGTGGGTCAGGGCAGGCGGCAGTGAGCGTGGTCAGACAATCCGGATCGGGAACGGTGGAAGCAGTTCAGTTGGTAGGGACAAGCAGAAGAGTAGTCGGGGACAATTCCAAGGTCGGCAGCAGTCGAGTTGGTAGCAGTAGCAACAGAGGAACAGCAGTAGATGCAGCAGGATCAAGTCCAGAAGAACAATAACCAGCAGGGATCTGGTGCAAGAGGCTGGGCTTATAAAGAGGAAGTAGCAGGTGCAAGGAATCACAGAGATTAACAAGGCAAGGCTGGAACAAGGTAGATCAAAGAGTTCAGTAGAAGGAAATGTCCAGAAGGGTTGGTAGTCTAGTGGCTAGAGCTACTGCCTGGGACATGGCTGGTCACTGGTTCGAATCCTGACAGTACTCCCCCCCTTCCAAGGTGACCTCCGGGCACCGCAGATGATGGTTTATCGGGATGTCTTTGGTGGAAAGATTTTACCAGTCTGGGGGCATGGACATTTTCCTCCGGCTCCCAGGAGTTATCCTCGGGGGAATAGCCCTTCCACCCAACTAGATACTGCAGCCTTCCACGGTGGAGTCTGGAGTCAAGGATTTTGGCCACAGTGTATTCCTCCTGGTCTTGTACTCTTACCGGAGGAGGAGGAGGTGTCACGGATGGTGTACAGGAAACAAGATAATACAATACAAACAATGACTTACTGGACCCACAACTAAGGAACAAAAGGGAGACCCCTGCAATCGACCTGCCGCTCTCCCTTATTGCTCAGCCTATGCGACCACCCCAAAGGTGGATGGGCGCATATCCACGTACCTCGGCTATCTTAGACCTGAAGGCCCTACAATAGTGAGGGGACACGACCACCGGCTCCCTACACAGACACGGAGGGAGTCAGGGTCACCTGGATCCAGAAAACAGAAAATCATAAATACATAAACAGAACTTATCTTGCAGAACTGGGAGCTAGGAACAGCATGCATGCACACACACTCCAGGAAGTTGTATCAGCCGCACACTACTGCCTTATGGGGAGGAATTTAAAGGGAGGTAATCAGTCTGACTGCATGACAGCTGAGATAGACTAACGAGGTGAGGAACAGAAACCAAAACAGAGAAACTCAAGGAGGAGGATCTGGACGGCTCCTGTCAGAGCTTCTCAACTGTCTGGTTGTGACAGTACCCCTCCCTCTAGGAGTGGACTCCGGACACTCAGGGCCCACCTTCTCAGGATGGGACCTATGGAAAGCCCTGATGAGACGAGAGGCCTTAATGTCCGTCACTGGGCCCCACATCCTCTCCTCAGGACCATAACCCTCCCAATGAACGAGGTACTGGAGGGAACCGCGGACAAGACGAGAATCCACAATCCTAGAGACCTGAAATTCAAGATTTCCATCAACAATAATCGGAGGAGGAGGCAAAGGCGAGGGTACAATAGGTTGAACATAAGGTTTCAATAAGGACTTATGGAAAACATTATGGATCTTCCAAGTCTGAGGAAGATCAAGATGGTAGGCAACAGGATTGATGACAGACAGGATCTTGTAAGGCCCAATAAACCTAGGACCCAACTTCCAGGAGGGAACCTTCAATTTGATATTCTTGGTAGACAGCCACACCAAATCACCAACATTCAGGTCCGGACCAGGCACACGTCTCTTATCCGCCACACGCTTATATCTCTCACTCATGTTCTTTAGATTATCCTGAATCTTTTGCCAAATAGATGACAAAGACGAGGAGAATCTGTCCTCATCAGGCAAACCAGAAGAGCCCTCTCCAGAGAAAGTCCCAAACTGCGGATGAAACCCATATGCACCAAAAAATGGTGACTTATCAGAGGACTCCTGACGACGGTTATTTAAAGCAAACTCAGCAAGGGACAAAAAAGAACACCAATCCTCCTGATTCTCCGCCACAAAACAGCGCAGATATGCAGTGTACTCAAGTTGTGCGTAGTAGGTGTTTCTGGGTGTAGTAGTGCAATATACACTAACCTGGTACAGCTGACTCTCTGCAAGGGCAGGTATAGAAGTAGAAATAGTTCGTGACGCCAGTGCCAAGTAAACGGTGGCACGCCGTTTGCGGATGCAGGAATAAATTGAGGAAACGTAGGATTAAAACAGAACTCAAACTTTAGTAGGTTTTCCAAGCAGAGACAATAAAGGAAATGCAGTTCCTCAGCATACAGTCGATTTTGCAATTCGGTCGATGCAGGCAATTCAGTACAGCAGGGTAATTACAGAGTGTTGAACACAGGACTTGCAGCAAAGGAGCTTGCACTCTAACTCTGTCTGATCCTGGAATGTAGCAATTCTTCACCAAGGCCCATTAACCTAAGTCTGGCTTTATATCCTTGATTATGGCTTAAATAAGTACCTCCTCTGTTTCTCTCAGTACCTCTGGCTCCTCTGATCTTTGCCTCTGTCTCTCTTAGCTTCTGAATGGTTCCTCAGGCTCTTAGGCTAAGATATTCCTGCTTCTGCATGTGGGAATTCAGGAGGGAATCTTCTCCTGAACAGCAGGCTTCAGGCCTGGACTTGTCTCAGACATTGTCTAAACTTCAACTGTAGATTACAGACACTAGACTCCGTCTGCCTTGCACTTCCCTGACTGGCCTTATATAAACTAGGGCTCCCTAGCTCCCTCTATGGACTAGAAGTAGGAATGACACCCCTAGCAGGCCTGTACATGCAAGTTTCAATGACAGGGAAATACACACATTACATTACATTTTATAAAACTGACATACAACAACTCCCCATAATTAAGGAGGGACGACAGCACACCAAGTGACCTTTGGTAGTGACGGGTATTACAGTTCCCGTACACTACAGATATGTCTCCAGATTCTTATTGACACGCTCTGTCTGGCCATTCGACTGCGGATGGAAAGCAGAAGAGAATGACAAGCGAACCCCCAAGCGAGAACAGAAGGCCTTCCAGAATCTGGAAACAAACTGCGTGCCCCTATCAGAGACAATGTCTGAAGGAATCCCATGCAATTTGACAATGTGGTCAACAAAAGCCTGCGCCAGCGTCTTAGCATTGGGCAAACCAGGAAAAGGGATAAAATGCACCATTTTGCTAAAACGGTCCACCACCACCAGAATCACAGACTTCCCCGAGGAACGAGGCAAGTCCGTTATGAAGTCCATGGACAGATGTGTCCAAGGACGGGAAGGAATGGGCAAAGGAAGGAGAGGACCTGATGGCCGTGAATGAGGGACCTTGGCACGAGCGCAAGTCTCGCAAGCTGCCACAAAACCCTCAACCGACTTACGAAGCGCAGGCCACCAGAATCTCAGAGCAATGAGATCCAGTGTGGCTCTTGTCCCCGGGTGCCCAGCAAGGACCGTATCGTGATGTTCTTTAAAAATCTTGTGTCTCAAAGCGAGAGGCACAAACAACCTCCCAGGAGGACAAAGATCAGGAGCTTCTGACTGGGCTGCCTGCACCTCTGCCTCCAATTCAGGAAAAAGAGCAGAGACCACCACACCTTCAGCCAAAATGGGACCCGGGTCTTCAAAATTCCCACCTCCCGGGAAACAACGTGATAGGGCATCTGCCTTCACATTCTTAACCCCAGGGCGGAACGTAACAACAAAATTAAACCTTGAAAAGAACAGAGACCATCTGGCCTGTCTCGGGTTCAGACGCTTGGCTGACTCCAAGTAGGCCAGATTTTTATGGTCAGTAAACACGGTAATAGGGTGTCTGGCTCCCTCTAGCCAATGGCGCCATTCCTCAAAAGCCAACTTGATGGCCAACAATTCCCTATCTCCCACATCATAATTTCTCTCTGCGGAGGAGAGCTTCTTTGAGAAAAAGGCACACGGTTGCCATTTGGCAGGAGAGGAACCCTGAGACAAGACCGCACCCACCCCAACCTCAGAAGCATCAACCTCAACTATGAAGGGTAACGAAACATCAGGTTGTACTAGGATGGGAGCGGAAGCAAAACTCTCCTTGATATTAGAAAAGGCCTTACGCGCCTCTACCGACCAGGAAGAAAAATCTACCCCCTTTCTGGTCATATCAGTGAGTGGTTTAACAACAGAGGAATAATTCAAAATAAATTTCCTGTAATAATTAGCAAAGCCCAAAAAACGCATCAGCGCCTTCTGATTCTCAGGAAGCTCCCACTCAAGCACAGCGCGAACCTTCTCGGGGTCCATGCGAAAACCAGAAGCGGAGACAAGAAACCCCAGAAATTGGATCTCTGGAACCGCAAACACACATTTTTCCAGTTTCGCGAATAATTTATTCTCCCGCAGGATGAGTAAGACCTGACATAAGTGTTCCTTATGAGTCTTGAAATCAGGAGAAAAAATCAAAATGTCATCCAAATACACTAATACAAATTTTCCCATCAAATGATAAAAAATGCTGTTGACGAAATGCTGAAAAACGGCTGGGGCATTCATCAAACCAAAAGGCATAACTAAATTCTCAAAATGGCCCTCAGGGGTATTGAAAGCCGTCTTCCATTCATCTCCTTCTCTGACCCTAACCAGGTTGTATGCCCCTCTTAGGTCTAATTTGGAAAAGACTTTCGCCCCAACAACCTGGTTAAACAAGTCCGGGATCAGAGGAAGCGGATAAGGATCACGAATAGTGATACTGTTCAGCTCCCTGAAATCCAGACAAGGTCTTAAAGAACCATCTTTTTTCTTAACAAAGAAAAAACCAGCGGCAACAGGTGACTTCGAGGGACGTATGTGTCCTTTTCTCAGACTCTCAGAGATATAAGCACGCATAGCGACCCTCTCAGGTTGGGAAAGATTGTATAAACGAGATTTAGGCAGCTTGGCGCCTGGGATGAGATCAATAGGGCAATCATACTCCCTGTGCGGAGGTAAACCCTGAACTCCACTCTCAGAGAAAACATCCAAAAATTCAGAGAGGAAAGGTGGTACAGTTTTAGTAGAAACCTCAGAAATAGATGTTATGAGGCAATTCTCTCTGCAAAAGTTACTCCAACCATTTATTTGCCTCGCTTGCCAATCAATGGTGGGGTTATGTTTAGTGAGCCAGGGTAGCCCCAACACTAGAGGAGTAGGCAAACCGCTAAGGACGAAACATGACACATCCTCAACATGAGCATCATTCACAATTAAACGGATATTGTGAACTATGCCCTTTAATGATCTCTGAGAAAGCGGAGCTGAATCAATAGCAAAAACAGGAATATCTCTTCCCAAAGTGCATACCTGGAAACCATGAGTTATTGCAAATTGATTATCAATGAGGTTGACAGCTGCTCCACTATCCACAAAAATCTCACAAAAAATGCTCTTGCTCTCTAGCGCCACCCTAGCAGGCAGGACAAAACGGGAACTACAAGCAAAAGGAAAACCTTCAATTTCCGCCTCAACCCTGCCAATAGTAACAGACGGAACATTCTTAAAAGATTTCTTCCTTTTTGTCTCTTTATTACTCCCAGAAAACTGCCTGAATCTCCTAGAGGGACAAACATTTGCCAGATGATTTATACCTCCACAACAAAAGCAAACCCTCCCCTGCGGGCTGAATCTTCTATTGTCAGAGGCAATCAACCCCAGCTGCATGGGCTCCTGCTCAGAAGGGGCTGACAGCGACTGAGACCCCTGTGCACAGAATGACACCGCTGCACTGTCCCGGGACTGAGTATGACAGGAAGGAGAGATCTCTCCTCTCTCTCTAAGACGCCTGTCAATACGAACAGCCTGAGACATAGCAGAATTCAAGGAGGTAGGTCTTTCATGAAAAGCAAATGCATCTCTCAATCCCTCTGAAAGACCATAGCAAAATTGACTTCGGAGTGCAGCATCATTCCAACCCGTATCTGCTGCCCATCTCCGAAATTCTGAGCAGTAAATCTCTGCGGATTGTTTACCCTGGCATAACAGACGTAGTTTAGACTCAGCCAGAGCAATACGATCCGGATCATCATATATCTGACCCAGGGCTAAAAAGAATTCATCCACTGAACGGAGGGGCCGTGCCCCCTCCGGCAGCGAAAAGGCCCAGGACTGAGCGTTACCCCTGAGCAGCGATATAATGATACCCACTCTTCGTTCTTCATCACCAGAAGAATGGGGAAGAAGGCGAAAATGGAGTTTGCAAGCCTCTCTAAAACGTACAAAATTCTCACTACCCCCGGAAAACGTATCCGGGAGCGAAATCTTAGGCTCAGCACAAACTCCATGAACGCAAGCTGAACCGGTCACTTGAAACTGAGAAAAAGTCTTACGGAGGTCAGCTACCTCCAAAGCAAGACCCTGAAAGCGTTCAGCCAAAAGTGTAACCGGATCCATGCTTTAGACGGTTTAGGCGGCTGATAATGTCACGGATGGTGTACAGGAAACAAGATAATACAATACAAACAATGACTTACTGGACCCACAACTAAGGAACAAAAGGGAGACCCCTGCAATCGGCCTGCCGCTCTCCCTTATTGCTCAGCCTATGCGACCACCCCAAAGGTGGATGGGCGCATATCCACGTACCTCGGCTATCTTAGACCTGAAGGCCCTACAATAGTGAGGGGACACGACCACCGGCTCCCTACACAGACACGGAGGGAGTCAGGGTCACCTGGATCCAGAAAACAGAAAATCATAAATACATAAACAGAACTTATCTTGCAGAACTGGGAGCTAGGAACAGCATGCATGCACACACACTCCAGGAAGTTGTATCAGCCGCACACTACTGCCTTATGGGGAGGAATTTAAAGGGAGGTAATCAGTCTGACTGCATGACAGCTGAGATAGACTAACGAGGTGAGGAACAGAAACCAAAACAGAGAAACTCAAGGAGGATGATCTGGACGGCTCCTGTCAGAGCTTCTCAACTGTCTGGTTGTGACAGGAGGGGGGTGGCGGCCTGGGAAAGTGTTCTCAACATGTGGTTTCAGGAGAGAGCAGTGGAAAACCGGGTGCACTCGGATGGAGTCGGGAAGGTCGAGTCGGAAGGTGACTTCGTTGATTCGAGCCGTGATCCGGAAAGGACCCATGAATTTTTGGCCCAACTTCCGGGAGGGAACCTTTGGGCTTAGGTTTCTGGTGGAGAGCCACACCTTGTCCCCTACCTGGAATTCCGGAGCTGGTTTGCAGTGTTTATCCGCTGCCTGCTTGAAGCGGCTCTGGGCTCGATGTAGATTATCCCGAATATTTTCCTGTGCCTGTTGTAGACTTGCAAGACGTTCGGCCACAGCTGGGACTGTGGTGGAAATGGGCAAGTGAGGGATGAAGGTTGGGTGTAGGCCGGTGTTAGCGTAGAACGGGCTGTATTGGGTAGAACTGTGCTCCGCATTGTTATAGGCGAACTCGGCCGTAGAGAGGTGGTCCAGCCAGTCGTCCTGCAGATGGGTGACGAAACAGCGCAAATACTGCTCGAGGGTTTGATTCGTTCTCTCGGTCTGCCCATTGGATTGGGGGTGGAACGCAGAAGACAGGTTCACCTTGATCCCAAGGGCTTGACAGAAGTTTCTCCAGAACCTGGAAGTGAACTGTACTCCCCGATCCGAAACAACATCGTCCGGGGCCCCATGTAGCCTAAAAACCTCTCGGAGTACGAGATCGGCCGTCTGTTTGGCGGTAGGTAGGCCCTTGCAGGGGATGAAGTGGGCCATTTTGGTGAGACGGTCGACGACGACCAGAACGGTGTTCATGCCTTTGGAGGGAGGAAGTTCCACAATAAAGTCCATGGAGATTGAACCCCAGGGGCGGGAGGGAACCGGGAGTGGACATAGCAAGCCCACGGGGGAGGAGCGGGGGGTCTTGTTGCGGGCGCACGTCGTGCATGAGGAGACAAACCTCTCGGTATCTTTTCTGTAAGTTGGCCACCAGAAGAAACGGGAGAGGAGCTCCTGGGTCCTTCTGATACCCAGATGGCCGGCCGGTTTGGAATCGTGGTTGAGTTTAAGTACGTCAAGTCGTGCAGATTCTGGTACGTACAACTGCTGATCCCGGTACAACCAGTAGCCACCCTTGAGAGTAAGGTTTACAGCTCCAGGTGGGTAGGTGAGGAGGTGATCGTTCTCATACCCTTCCTTGAGGGAACCCAGGAGTTCCCTCAAGTAGGTGGCTCCTATGATGCTTCTGTCGGGAAGGATACCGGCCGGAGCCTCATTGATCTGAGAGGGTTCAGAGAACATCCTTGAGAGAGCATCCGCTTTGCCGTTCTTCGACCCAGTGCGATAGTAGATAACAAAATTGAATCTGGAGAAAAACAGACTCCACCTGGCCTGTCTGGCGGTGAGTCTCTTGGCGCTGCGGATAAACTCTAGGTTTCCGGTGGTCAGTGTATACAGAGATGGGATTATGGGCCCCCTCCAGCAAGTGTCTCCACTCGGTGAAAGCGTCCTTGATTGCCAGCAGTTCCTTATTCCCGATGTCGTAATTCCGTTCAGCGGGGGACATCTGGCGGGAGAAGAAAGCGCAAGGGTGTAGGAGCATCTTTTCCCCTGAACGTTGAGACAGAATTGCGCCCACCGCAGCGTCGGAGGCGTCCACCTCGACCGTAAATGGTAATTCAGGGTTTGGGTGGGCCAGGATCGGGGCAGAGGTGAAGAGGGACTTCAGTTTAGCAAAGGCAGGAGGCCTGTGCCTCCGGAGTCCACACGAAGGGGACAGTCTTTTTTGTTAGTTGAGTGATTGGGGCGATGATTTTCGAAAAGTTCCTGATGAACTTCCGATAAAAGTTTGCAAAACCTACAAACCTCTGGACCTCCTTTTCGTTCTTCGGGGCGGGCCACTCAGTCACGGCCTGGATCTTCCGGGGATCCATACTTAAGCCCTCCGGTGAAATAATATAGCCGAGGAATTGGGTGGAAGTCTGTTCAAATTCGCACTTCTCCAGTTTAATATAGAGAGACTGTTCACGGAGTTTCTGTAGCACCCTGCGGACATGCCCACGATGTTGTTCAGGGTCTTCTGAGAAAATCAAAATATCGTCCAGATATGCTACCACAAATTGGTCAAGCATGTCCCTGAGGACGTCGTTGATAAAATGTTGGAAGGTAGCAGGGGCATTGCAGAGGCCGAAAGGCATGACCAGATACTCAAAGTGACCATAGCGGGTTCGGAAGGCGGTTTTCCACTCGTCCCCCGGGCGAATTCGGACCAGGTTGTAGGCTCCTCGGAGATCGAGCTTAGTGAAGACTTTTGCCGCCCGAAGTCTCTCAAGGAGTTCAGAAATCAGGGGGAGAGGGTACCGGTTCTTCACAGTAACGTTGTTGAGCTTTCGATAATCTATGCAAGGGCGTAGAGAAGAGTCTTTTTTCTCCACGAAGAAGAAAGGGGCCCCTGCAGGGGATGTGGAAGGTCAGATAAAACCTTTTTTTAGATTTTCGTCTAAGTACTCCTTCAGGGCCTTTAGTTCCGGCTCGGAGAGGGAGTACAGGGAGTGCAGAATTATTAGGCAAGTTGTATTTTTGAGGATTCATTTTATTATTGAACAACAACCATGTTCTCAATGAACCCAAAAAGCTCATTAATATCAAAGCTGAATATTTTTGGAAGTAGTTTTTAGTTTGTTTTTAGTTTTAGCTATTTTAGGGGGATATCTGTGTGTGCAGGTGACTATTACTGTGCATAATTATTAGGCAACTTAACAAAAAACAAATATATACCCATTTCAATTATTTATTTTTACCAGTGAAACCAATATAACATCTCAACATTCACAAATATACATTTCTGACATTCAAAAACAAAACAAAAACAAATCAGTGACCAATATAGCCACCTTTCTTTGCAAGGACACTCAAAAGCCTGCCATCCATGGATTCTGTCAGTGTTTTGATCTGTTCACCATCAACATTGCGTGCAGCAGCAACCACAGCCTCCCAGACACTGTTCAGAGAGATGTACTGTTTTCCCTCCTTGTAAATCTCACATTTGATGATGGACCACAGGTTCTCAATGGGGTTCAGATCAGGTGAACAAGGAGGCCATGTCATTAGATTTTCTTCTTTTATACCCTTTCTTGCCAGCCACGCTGTGGAGTACTTGGACGCGTGTGATGGAGCATTGTCCTGCATGAAAATCATGTTTTTCTTGAAGGATGCAGACTTCTTCCTGTACCACTGCTTGAAGAAGGTATCTTCCAGAAACAGGCAGTAGGACTGGGAGTTGAGCTTGACTCCATCCTCAACCCGAAAAGGCCCCACAAGCTCATCTTTGATGATACCAGCCCAAACCAGTACTCCACCTCCACCTTGCTGGCGTCTGAGTCGGACTGGAGCTCTCTGCCCTTTACCAATCCAGCCACGGGCCCATCCATCTGGCCCATCAAGACTCACTCTCATTTCATCAGTCCATAAAACCTTAGAAAAATCAGTCTTGAGATATTTCTTGGCCCAGTCTGACGTTTCAGCTTGTGTGTCTTGTTCAGTGTTGGTCGTCTTTCAGCCTTTCTTACCTTGGCCATGTCTCTGAGTATTGCACACCTTGTGCTTTTGGGCACTCCAGTGATGTTGCAGCTCTGAAATATGGCCAAACTGGTGGCAAGTGGCATCTTGGCAGCTGCACGCTTGACTTTTCTCAGTTCATGGGCAGTTATTTTGCGCCTTGGTTTTTCCACACGCTTCTTGCGACCCTGTTGACTATTTTGAATGAAACGCTTGATTGTTCGATGATCACGCTTCAGAAGCTTTGCAATTTTAAGAGTGCTGCATCCCTCTGCAAGATATCTCACTATTTTTGACTTTTCTGAGCCTGTCAAGTCCTTCTTTTGACCCATTTTGCCAAAGGAAAGGAAGTTGCCTAATAATTATGCACACCTAATATAGGGTGTGATGTCATTAGACCACACTCCTTCTCATTATAGAGATTCACATCACCTAATATGCTTAATTGGTAGTAGGCTTTCGAGCCTATACAGCTTGGAGTAAGACAACATGCATAAAGAGGATGATGTGGTCAAAATACTCATTTGCTTAATAATTCTGCACGCAGTGTATATACTGCCGAAGGGTATTTCGGCTCCAGGTAGCAGCTCAATCGGGCAGTCATAAGGCCGATGCGGGGGCAGTTTGTCTGCATTTCTTTTGTCACAGACATCCTGGAACTCCAGATATTGAGGGGGTAAAAGCTCCTTGGTGGATAGTCCGAATATGGTAGGTTCTTCAGGCGGAGAAGGGACGGATTCACGTAAACAGTTCTGAGAACAAAAGTCCGAGCGGAACCGTATGCAGCGGGCATCCCAGTCCACCGAGGGGTTGTGAGTTTCCAACCAAGGGATGCCTAGGATCACCGGAAACTTAGGGGAGGTGATCAGGGAGAAGTGAATGGTTTCCTGATGATCGGGTTTGACGAGAAGTTGAAGATCAGCGGTCTGGTGCGTAACCGGCCCAGAAGAGAGCGGGGTCCCATCGACGGTTTCCAGATCGATGGGGGCTGCCCTGGTTACCAGTGGTATGTTGTTCTCATGGGCGAAGGTCAAGTCCATGAAATTTCCGCCGGCCCCCGAGTCAAGCATTGCGGAGCAGGGAAGCTGTCGTTCCCCAATGGTGATAAGGATGGGAACAATGAAGTGGGACCCGGTACCTGTAGTGTCCATGGTTTCAGAGGCCAAGGGTGAAATTGTAGCTTGTTGTAATTCCCGTAATTCAGTGACAGCAATGGTTCGGCAAGTCTTATTGGGGCACCTAATAGCGAAGTTCCCTGGCTCGCCACAGTAAAGGCAGAGGCCCGCGGCCAGTCGTCTCTCCTTTTCAGCAGCCGATAGAGTCTTGCGCAGTGTGTCGACCTGCATCGATTCGGTGGAGGGTTGGTGAGCCGGCTGAGTCATTGGAGTGAAAGGGTACGCGGGCCTGTTATCTAAGGACCAGAGTCTTTCTCTCCTTCTTTCCGCGAGTCTCCGGTCAATTCGGATGCACAGTTGGACGAAGTCATCCAGATCTTCTGGGGCGTCTACCCTGGCGAGCTCATCCTTTATAAGTTCGGAGAGTCCGCGGCGAAATTGACTTTTCTGAGCAGCGGGGTTCCAGGTGGTGTCCGTGACCCAGCGGCGGAACTCGGAGGAATACTCGGCTACAGAGCGTCTTCCCTGCCGTAGACTGTGCAGCCTAGCCTCGGCAGTCGCGCAGCGGTTAGGGTCGTCGAAGACTTGGCTCATGGCTGCAGTGAAGTTGTCTAGATTATTTAATAAGAGACTGTGGGACTCCACATATGGGGATGCCCATGCCAGGGCCTCGTCAGTTAGAAGGTTAATGATGAACAGGATCTTCTTTCTGTCCGAGGAAAAGGAGCCCGGCTGCATCTGAAAGTAGATACGGCACTGGTTGAGGAACCCCCGAAACTGGCTCCGATCGCCGTTAAACTTTGACGGGAGAGGCATGCGGGAGTCTGTGACCGCGCCGCGTACGTCCAGTAGTTGACGCTGTAAGTCGATAATTTCTCTCTGTTGGCTCTGGATTGCGCCTTGAAGTTGAGTCATTTCCTTTTGGGCAGAGGTGCCAAACTCCTGAAGTTCGGAGACTTGTTTGCGCAGGGTGGCCATCGCGGACTCCATTTTTCGGCTGGTTATTCTGTTGCAATCCTACAGGCTCACCTGAGTCAGAGGACAGCTGGCTGGAGGTGGAGCCCAGTGGCAAGGACCGCAGGCAGGTTGTAGTTGCAGGAAGTCAGGCAGAGGCGTAATCGGTTAGCAGGCGGTGGGTCAGGGCAGGCGGCAGTGAGCGTGGTCAGACAATCCGGATCGGGAACGGTGGAAGCAGTTCAGTTGGTAGGGACAAGCAGAAGAGTAGTCGGGGACAATTCCAAGGTCGGCAGCAGTCGAGTTGGTAGCAGTAGCAACAGAGGAACAGCAGTAGATGCAGCAGGATCAAGTCCAGAAGAACAATAACCAGCAGGGATCTGGTGCAAGAGGCTGGGCTTATAAAGAGGAAGTAGCAGGTGCAAGGAATCACAGAGATTAACAAGGCAAGGCTGGAACAAGGTAGATCAAAGAGTTCAGTAGAAGGAAATGTCCAGAAGGGTTGGTAGTCTAGTGGCTAGAGCTACTGCCTGGGACATGGCTGGTCACTGGTTCGAATCCTGACACTGTGAGTACCATCCAGAGACCAGGAGAAGCCAAATTCCTCCTCAGCTAGTCAGTCCCATATACAGCAGAAGATAGACAGAGCAGAAGATATAGATTCCTGCCACATATTACAGAGGCATAAGCAGACGACTAATCCTGCAAGAGAGCTCCAGTCACATGATAGAAGCAGAAGACAGATTCCTGCCACACATTGCCAATACCTGCTGGGACTTCAGACTATTGCTGTACCTCATATGGATTACTGCTGCACCAGAGTAAAGACAAGTTTGAATTATATTCCAAGTCTGGATCTCAATTATTGCTACCAAAACCCTCAATTACTCCTACTAGCAACACTCATTTTATTACAAGTGAGCCAGGATCCAGGAGTCCAGCCGTACCAAGGTAGGAGACACTGTTGACACTATACCTACTACTACACAGAGACACTACCCCACTCTGGCATTCCTAACCTGGTACGTGAGTTGCAACACCTTAAAGGGCTCTGAGACTGTACCCTGCGCACGCTGCAATTGGCGTCACGAACAAAAACCACAAAACTATTAACTATCATTTACACCTGACCCAGTCATTGCATATTATAGCTCACAGGAAAAATAGTCGGCACTCACTCTGTTTGCACGTTGCACGGGATAGGAATGGAATCCACGTATATTCAAGGAAAATCCCAGCACATTATAGCGTCAGTGTGCATAACCCCAATCCGGCTTACTGTATATTTTGGCGTCACTGGAACAGGATCGAGCTGTGTGCCAACAGAACCAGATCCAATTGTGTGCCACAACAGAACCAGATCAAATTGCATGTTTTACAGTACTGCGAAGTTCTGAGAATGGTACAAAAACCCTGAAAATTTACTTTATTGCCTTGTTGCTGTGCCAGAAAGTGCTAAAACGTGCGTACCAGCATTCAAAGGGTTAATTTGCCATATTCGCAAAATGGCGCTGCTTCTTCATGCCCAGAAGTGGGAAAACACAGGAACGCCCTCTCAAGAGCGCGAAGATGCCGAATACTCCCCCCTAGAAGCAGGAAATCTAAAGCCTGCCCACCAAGAACTTTGCATTGTGAGCCAAGGGAGTGCAGACTCCTCCCTCTGGGCTCCACCCTCACTTCCTGAAAGCACCCCGACAGTGGAGCCAAGGAAGATGGTGCTCCCTCCTCCAAAATGGGATCAGATGGCGATCCAGGGAGAGCTTGTATACGAGACCACCGTACCTGAGATCCGGGTCTCGCAGCTTATCAAGAAAGTGGGCCCCTGCATGTTTGGAGCATCCCCAGACCCAGCATCTGCCGAAATAAAGGGAGAGACAGCTGCCGCTAGCCCAGCTGAGAAGGCCGCTGTTGCCACTCCTGCGGAAGAATACGCGACTCCAGCCAAGTCCTCGGAGGCTGTGGATCCCTCCGCTACTTCTGAAGGCGAGACATCCCCCAAGATGGCCGCCGATGCTGAACCTGCTCCCGCAGAGAATGCCGCTGATGTAGCTGCCCAGGCTTCGGACCAGCCTGCACCGCAGACGGCGATTGGACCCCGCGATGACCACCAGGAGGCACCGGAACTGGCCGCCCGGCCGCGACATCAGGTAGGAGCAGCCGCGCTCCCGAGGCCCAGGCCCGGTCTGTATCTGTCCCTGCACCGATCCCTGAGGGTCCCGATACCTCCAACAGGCCTAGGCCTGCTCCGCCAAGGACACTTACTGGTGCGGCGGAGGCGGCCGGAGCTTCCACTCCGCCGCCCAGTACCTCTACTACTACAAAACCGGGATGCCTAAACCCCGAAGTGCCGTGCGAAATTACCGCCTACACCCAGACGGCTTGGGAATACAAGTCCGCCATAGAAGAATGGGTCAAGCAGATAGTAGATGACCCCCAGCCAGGAGACCCCAAACTCACCAGGCGGACAGGGACAGTCCTCTGTTTTTTTTAGTTGAGAGAGGAGTGGGATTCCTGCAAGATAGTCACTCTGGGTCTGAGATCTTTGTGGGCCACCACTCAGTCAAGCGACATTACCTTCCACAGGCCCGTCACAACCTGTACGCAGGGGACCAGGTAGAATACACCCCTATGCGCTCCGTTCAAGGACCCTTTGCTGCCGGTGTGACTCTGCTGGACAAATCGTTAACCCCTGCAGTCACCCCAGAGACCTGGCAGGCAGACCCAGGCTCTGCACGGAAAGTGAGATGCTTACAAGAAACCCCAGACGGTAGGTTGCGTTTCAGAGAGCAACCCCAGCCAGAACCTGAACCTCTCATCCCTGACCTGGCTGCACCACCAACACTACGGGTGGGCCAGATAAATAACTCTGTGCTGACATTTAATCCTAGAGTGCAGCCATACGTTCTTCCTTGGAAGCAGCTCCAGGCACCTGCAAGTTGCCTTCCAGAACCCCTTCAGCCGGAGGTTTTAACCGCCTCATCACCAGCTAGGGATCCTGGCTTGCAGCATGTCACAGCTGCATTCTCCAGGCTGTCTGCTCAGCCAAATACCAAGGACACCGCTAGAGGGGTGTGGCGTACCACTACTGCTGCAACCCTGAACTACCAGAGGCAAGAGAACCCCCTGATGCGCTTTAGTAGCTCAAGCAGCGAGGAGGATATGGATGTCCTTTTCTAAGTGTCTTCCTCTTCAACAAATAAGGAACTATATGGGAGCCACGTCGTGGACTATTCCTGACGGGTGAGGGCCCGTGTTTTAACGTTTTCATTTTCAGGTTGCCCTATTTTGTCCTCACCCAGATGGTCATGAGCTGTAAGGACTCCCCCATCATAATTTAACCCCTCACGTCCAAGTTCATTGTTTTACCCCCTTTCTCAGGTTACATAATAACCTCATGGAACTATGGTTCATAAATATGTGCTTTTGTATAACATCTTATACCTGCTTTGGATTACAATTAACTTTTATCCCTGTGGATTACAATTGACTTTTTACCTGTTTCCAGAGGATTCTACTACTTCAAGCACTTCAAGTCAAAGGACTCAAGTTATTTTTGAGCCTACTCTTGCATTAATAAAATTGCACTACTTTTACTAAAAATGTTTACCGCAACATAAAAGCTTGCACCCAAAGAAAAGACTCAAACGATTACCTGAGCTCTTTGTGATTTCCATTGCTATATTGTTGCACTAATTGTACCAGTTTACAAGTTATGTAATGTTCAAGATAACATGCCCATTGTGTGTATTCTTTTCCAGGTTCCGCAATGTGACCTTCCTGCACTATTTGTGACAATTGCACTTAACATTGCACTTAACCAAAAATGTATCAACTTACTCAGTATGCATTATTTTACAGCTCTTGTTCTCTCATTCCTTTACACGGACTGCCTTTATGCGGACGCTAAATACTAATGGCCTACATCTGGAGTTATATATCCTAGGTACCCAGGTAGGACCAAGTGGTAAGTCCAGGCAGGTCTAGTAACTACATGGGTAACCCCGCTGCTTCGGGAATGGTTAGTAGTCATAGACCCCTCCTTCCCGCTTGTTTTATGTTCAGGATTGCTCCCATACTGAGGTGTTTTACTTCCCGGAGTTCCATGGGATTATACTACCCTCCTCCTGTGACATTGCCAGAAGTGTACGGAGACGCTAAATACCTCCCCTTCTGACCCTTTGCCTAAGGTATGGCGCCTCAAACCTTAGAGCCATAATTTAGCTACCCCTTAGTCACCATAGTGATCGTGCAATAAGCCAAATTTCTCAGGCTTTGGTGCAGAAAAGGGAATACAGGATAAAGCCACCCTTTCATTTGGAGGCAATTCCATTACATAATGGTGGGACTACAGAGTAAAGACACCCCCATGCTTTCTTTGGTGTTTTAGGGCCAGAACACTTCAAAGTCAGTCAGTAATGTTTGCTTAGTGCAGTATTTGGTTCACTGGTTATACAGAGAGAGGGAAACTGTGTGTTGGATACCCTACTCATGCGGGCAGGAACCTGGGGAAAGCCATTTCATGTTTGTCTTTGTATGTCATATATGTGTAATTCATGCAGCACTTTGTACTTTATTGGGTACCCCAGAGCTTATTCCTCTCCCTCATAAGCATAAGTCGAGGGCGGCTTAACTCGAAGAAAGGGGGAATGTAACATCCCAGAGTTATGTTACGAAACACTTTTACCCCGCTACAACCTGTTAAGTGTATTCGTACAGTCATCTAATGTGATTTAGCTTATATAAATCACAAATGTGCATATTCTAAGCCTGTTACATGTATTTTGCTGTGATTTCCATGTACACCAGCAGGTGGCAGCAATGTGTTATCAGGAACTTAGTTCAGTTTAGAATATCTAGACTGGAAGGATGTGCTGGTAGGAGCTCCCAGTTCTAGGGATCCCAACCCAGGATCGTGTCTCGGCTGAGACCAAAGATCTTCATTCCCAGTCTGAGCCCTTCAGCCTCAGCTGCTGACAAGCAAGCAGCCACTTCCAGAACTCCAGGAAGAACCATCCCCTGTGAGCATAACTGTGAGTACCATCCAGAGACCAGGAGAAGCCAAATTCCTCCTCAGCTAGTCAGTCCCAAACACAAGAAGATAGACAGAGCAGAAGATATAGATTCCTGCCACATATTACAGAGCCATAAGCAGACGACTAATCCTGCAAGAGAGCTCCAGGCACATGATAGAAGCAGAAGACAGATTCCTGCCATACATTGCCAATACCTGCTGGGACTTCAGACTATTGCTGTACCTCATATGGATTACTGCTACACCAGAGTAAAGACAAGTTTGAATTATATTCCAAGTCTGGATCTCAATTATTGCTACCAAAACCCTCAATTACGCCTACTAGCAACACTCATTTTATTGCAAGTGAGCCAGGATCCAGGAGTTCAGCCGTACCACGGTAGGAGACACCGTTGACACTATACCTACTACTACACAGAGACATTACCCCACTCTGGCATTCCTAACCTGGTACGTGAGTTGCAACACCTTAAAGGGCCCTGAGACTGTACCCTGCGCACGCTGCAATTGGCGTAACGAACAAAAAACACAAAACTATTAACTATCATTTACACCTGTCCCAGTCATTGCATATTATAGCATCCGGCTTCCTGCACAAGATCGTTCGCAGCAGCGACCGGGAAATCCAAGATAAATCTAGACATCCTCCCCATGCTGTTCCCGAACCATTTCAATGGTGTTTCCATTAATTTCTGACCTTTTCCTGTGAACCAGACACCCTCCCCTTTTCAGAGCAGGGGGTGCCTGGTTTAATGCTCTGGTTCTCCCATTGACTTTCATTGTGCTTGGGTACCCTGTAGAGCACCCGAGCATCCCGAGGTGTTCTACTCGAGCACCCGAGCACTTTGGTGCTCGACCAACACACACTAGTTCTAATACATCCAAGTATCAATTACTACTGATATTTTTTGGGGGTTTGTTTTTTATGACCTTTACTGTGCAGTAAAAATAATGTTACTTTTGTTCTGTAGGTCAGTATGATTACAGGGGTACCAAATATATATATATATATATGCAGCAAGCAAAAAACGTATGGTAGAACACCATTACACGAAAAATAGGATTTCTTTGTGCACATTTTGGATTAAACGTCTGTCGGGCTTTATGGATGTGCACCTGTGACTATGGATGCGCTAGTCTAAATTTTCTTGGAGTGTGAATAAATATATATATATATATGTATATGCACATTTATTAAGACCGGCATTTTATACACCGCTCTTAATAAGGCTGTGTGCTGGCAGTGGATCCGTCGAAATTATATAGAGGTGCATGCCTCTCCATAACTTCTGCAGATCCAGTGCCACTTCTAAATGTAAGCCAGCTTCCTTGCTGTCCTACATTTAGACCATTTTCGACTCTTATACACTTAAAACAGACATAGAAAATGGTAGATGAGACTTTTTTAGACCTGGCGTGAGCAGGGAAAAGTCACAGGTTATGGCACTAAGGACCTTTGCATCGCAATCTATGCCAGGCATATTTATGTTTAATAAATGACCCCCATACTGTTTGCTATGCTATATTACTTTTAAAGACTGAAAAACCTTTATTCTGAAAGCCATAAAGTTTAGATTTTTTTTCATCTACAGCTGTGAGTACTTGTTTTTTTACAGCATTTATATTTTGTTTACTTTTTGTTTTCGATGATAAATAGGAAAGTTTTTTGTGTCTCATATGTGTTTTTTATTATCTTAAAATATTATTTTTAAATATTTAACCTATTGTCAGGATAGGTCATCAATATCTGATCTATGGGGGGCCGACACCATCAGCTGTTTGAAGAGGAGATGGTGCCCCATGCGAGCGATGCTTCCTGTTCATTACACTACACACCGTCTGGACTGTGAAGTTTTAGTGAACTCCATGCCCAAGAGAGCTAAGGCAGTGCTGGAAAATAATGGTCTCCACACAAAATATTGACACTTTGGGCACAATTTGGTCATCTTCACTTAGGGGTGTACTCACTTTTGTTGTCAGCAGTTTAGACATTAGAGGGCACACCAGATTTACACTGTTATCCAAGCTGTACACTGACTACTTTACATTGTATTAAAGTGTCATATCTTCATTGTTGTCCCATGAAAATATATAATAAAATATTTACAAAAATGTAAGGGGTGTACTCATTTTTGTAAGATACTGTATTATTGTATCTCTGTTCTTAATGTCGTTCTTCTGCTGTGTGCCTACAAACCAGCTGTGCAATTAATGGGCAGAACTCCTGAGCATGTGTACAGAATGGAGAAGACTCCAGGAATAGTTTTCTCTGTGAATTGCATAGCAGGAAAAACAGAAGAAGAACAGAGATTTTTATTAATTTTTATTCATTTTATTTATTTAATTTTATTAATTTGGATTACCTTGCCCAGCATAAGTCAGCCATTAATGGGGTTTCCCAGGGGGGTGCAAATTATTAAGAAAGGCCTCAGAGTAGGATAAAAACATAATTGGACATTTATTAAGACCGCCGATTTAAATGCCAGTCTTAGTCTGTCTGCACTGCCAGTGGATGTGCCAAAGTTATGCGGAGGCACAGGACTACAGCAGATCGTGTGACATACTAAAATCTACGGTACGCCAGATCCCTTGCTGGGGTAGATTTAAGTCATTTTCCATGCCAAAAACTGGTGTGGAAGATGACAAATGAGACTGGCCTTTTTCCACATCCATGCCACACCTTCTTCCCTGCCCATGCCAAGCTTTTTTTTCTCAGCATAGAAGTAGAGTGAGTGGCAAACAGTCGCACATTTTATCGCAATGTTTTTGACGCAATGTTTTTTTTATTATGAGAAAAAGCGGCATATTATTCATAATAAATGTCCCCCATACTCTTCCTCATGAGCTCCCAACACTCATATTTCAAGTGAGGGTGGGAATGGCATTTTTTTTTTGTAGCCCAATCTTGGGCCTTTCCTAATAAGTTTTATCCCCTTGGGCAACCCCTTCAAATGGGTCTAATGAATAAGATTATCCACAGGTTACTTAATGGCTGTGCCTAGTTTTGAATATCACTACTCAGGTGAATGGAACTTAGGTATACTACCAGCCACAGGTGCTATATGAAATGTAGGGAACTGTACCTGGTAAACAGTGAAAGGGAGGCAGTACTTGCCATGTAATGTGGCCCCTTCAACCACCACCCCTAAGTACTGGCCATCATTACTAAAGTCCTGGAAAACCCTTTAATTTAGATCCTTTAATTAGTAGTGTGCTGATGAACCCAGTGCAGCTCATGCCTCTTTACTGTATAGTACCATCTATTACCAAATATAATGCATTGTAAATACACATCTACAGATTTGTCGTACACATATGGGATAAGATACACGACTCAACAATGTCTTCAAAATAACAATGTCTATTGTCGTTCACATTAGCAATCTTTTACTATATGATCATTTCATTTACAATTACATAGTTATAATAACATCTACATTTTAAAAGCACATTTCAAATCTACTATTCTATAGTGTAGGGATTGGCCTTGTAGAATGCAGGACACTATCAAGGAGCGGCTTGAGTCCTTATCCAATCAGCCCTAACTAAATTTAAAATAATGGCATCAAATCGATTTTGCATTATCCAATCTCCTAGATTTAAATAAACAGCTCCTCATCCAATGACATGTACTGCATACAAATAGTTATGTGCTTTGTCAAATCTTTGCTCATTAGTTATTGTTTGCTCTGCTTTTCAACTTGGTCTTTTCTGGCATCAGATACATCTGTCGGCACTCGAACCGTCATTCTATCAATTGCTTTTTTCATGCAAACCTGACATCCAAGGCGTGACCTATAAAATAAGAAAGTTCTTTGTAGGAGCTTTATTATCAAGGTTAACACGAATCTCATTTCCCGATAGAATTTGCTACAGAAAAATTTAACAATGCAAACAAAGATCTCTATAGTGCTTCCAAGTGTGTACCTGCAGAGATGTATAGGTTTGAGGGATTTGGGCTGACACAAGAAAAATCCTGTGGCATCATTGAAATATTTATTTTAATTTAAAACTTTTAACCATTTTGTTTCTCCATCCATGTCATCCATACTGTATGAGAGTACAAGTATATTTTTTAATGGCACAATTTAACATTTCATATAATGTATTCAGAAAAGGTATATATATATATATATATATATATATAAATATATATGTGGCAGAATGGGAAAAAAAATAAACACTTGCCATTTTTTTGGGGTTCTAATTAATTCAGGTATTATTACTGATATTTGTTGGGGTTTGTTTTTTATGGCCTTCAATGTGCAGTAAAAATAATGTTACCTGTGTTCTGTAGGTCAGTATGATTACAAGGATAATATATATATATATATATATATATATATATATATATATACACACAGTACAGACCAAAAGTTTGGACACACCTTGTCATTCAAAGAGTTTTCTTTATTTTCATGACTATGAAAATTGTAGATTCACACTGAAGGCATCAAAACTATGAATTAACACATGTGGAATTATATTCATAGCAAACAAGTGTGAAACAACTGAAAATATGTCATATTCTAGGTTCTTCAAAGTAGCCACCTTTTGCTTTGATTACTGCTTTGCACGCTCTTGGCATTCTCTTGAAGAGCTTTTCCAGTCTTCAACAGTCCAATTTTGGTGAGCTCGTGCAAATTGTAGCCTCTTTTTCCTATTTTTAGTGGAGATGAGTGGTACCCGGTGGGGTCTTCTGCTGTTGTAGCCCATCCGCCTCAAGGTTGTGCGTGTTGTGGCTTCACAAATGCTTTGCTGCATACATCGGTTGTAACGAGTGGTTATTTCAGTCAACGTTGCTCTTCTATCAGCTTGAATCAGTCGGCCCATTCTCCTCTGACCTCTAGCATCCACAAGGCATTTTTGCCCACAGGACTGCCGCATACTTGATGTTTTTCCCTTTTCACAACATTCTTTGTAAACCCTAGAAATGGTTGTGCATGAAAATCCCAGTAACTGAGCAGATTATGAAATACTCAGACCGGCCCGTCTGGCACCAACAACCATGCCACGCTCAAAATTGCTTAAATCACCTTTCTTTCCCATTCTGACATTCAGTTTGGAGTTCAGGAGATTGTTTTGACCAGGACCACCCCCCTAAATGCATTGAAGCAACTGCCATGTGATTGGTTGACTAGATAATTGCATTAATGAGAAATAGAACAGGTGTTCCTAATAATTCTTTAGGTGAGTGTATATATATATATATATATATATATAGTACAGACCAAAAGTTTGGACACACCTTCTCATTCAAAGAGTTTTCTTTATGAAAATTGTAGATTCACACTGAAGGAATCAAAACTATGAATTAACACATGTGGAATTATATACATAACAAACAAGTGTGAAACAACTGAAAATATGTCATATTCTAGGTTCTTCAAAGTAGCCACCTTTTGCTTTGATTACTGCTTTGCACGCTCTTGGCATTCTCTTGAAGAGCTTCAAGAGGTAGTCCCCTGAAATGGTTTTTACTTCACAGGTGTGCCCTGTCAGGTTTAATAAGTGGGATTTCTTGCCTTATAAATGGGGTTGGGACCATCAGTTGCGTTGAGGAGAAGTCAGGTGGATACACAGCTGATAGTCCTACTGAATAGACTGTTAGAATTTGTATTATGGCAAGAAAAAAGCAGCTAAGTAAAAAAAAACGAGTGGCCATCATTACTTTAAGAAATGAAGGTCAGTCAGTCAGCCGAAAAATTGGGAAAACGTTGAAAGTAAGGGCTATTTGACCATGAAGGAGAGTGATGGGGTGCTGCGCCAAATGACCTGGCCTCCACAGTCACCGGACCTGAACCCAATCGAGATGGTTTGGGGTGAGCTGGACCGCAGAGTGAAGGCAAAAGGGCCAACAAGTGCTAAGCATCTCTGGGAACTCCTTCAAGACTGTTGGAAGACAATTTCAGGGGACTACCTATTGAAGCTCATCAAGAGAATGCCAAGAGTGTGCAAAGCAGTAATCAAAGCAAAAGGTGGCTACTTTGAAGAACCTAGAATATGACATATTTTCAGTTGTTTCACACTTGTTTGTTATGTAAATAATTCCACATGTGTTAATTCATAGTTTTGATGCCTTCATAGTCATGAAAATAAAGAAAACTCTTTGAATGAGAAGGTGTGTCCAAACTTTTGGTCTGTACTGTATATATATATATATATATATATATATATATATAATAAATGAAATCCGCAGAACATCCAGGTAGTGAACAAGTGAAAGAAGCTTTAATCACCAAGCATGCGACGTTTCAATCCTCTCAATGGGATTTTTCTCAAGCAGTGACATAGTGGGCAGTGCATAGTACATATTTAAACACATTGACATAATCAAACAATCAATGAGTAAAATACAATCATTTACAGTAATCTGTTAAAAAAAATCATGACAACGGCAGTGTTATCATTACAAAATAGCATTTCATGAAATTACATACAGTGTTACAGTGCAGGCAATACGGGTATTGCCTGCACTGTAACACTGTATGTAATTTCATGAAATGCTATTTTGTAATGATAACAATGCCGTTGTCATGATTTTTTTAACAGATTACTGTAAATGATTGTATTTTACTCATTGATTGTTTGATTATGTCAATGTGTTTAAATATGTACTATGCACTGCCCACTATGTCACTGCTTGAGAAAAATCCCATTGAGAGGATTGAAACGTCGCATGCTTGGTGATTAAAGCTTCTTTCACTTGTTCACTACCTGGATGTGCTGCGGATTTCATTTATTTTATATTATTTGGAGGTGGATCGCCGACTCAGCCGCTGGCACTCCGTCTGTACCTTTCAGACAGTGGTGCTGCCCACATTCCTTGATTTATATATATATATATATAAATAAATAAATAAATACAGTCATGGCCGTAAATGTTAGCACCCCTGAAATTTTTTCAAGAAAATGAAGTATTTCTCACAGAAAAGTATTGCAGTAACACATGTTTTGCTATACACATGTTTACTCCCTTTGTGTGTATTGGAACAAAACAAAAAAAGGAAGGAAAAAAAGTAAATTAGACATAATATCACACCAAACTCCAAAAATGGGCTGGACAAAATTATTGGCACCCTTAACTTAATATTTGGTTGCACACCCTTTGGAAAAAATAACTGAAATCAGTTGCTTCCTATAACCATCAATAAGCTTCTGACACATCTCACCCGGAATTTTGGACCACTCTTCCTTAGCAAACTGCTCCAGGTCTCTTATTGAAAGGGCGCCTTTTCCCAACAGCAATTTTAAGATCTCTCCACAGGTGTTCAATGGGATTTACATCTGGACTCATTGCTGGCCCCTTCAGAACTCTCCAGCGCTTTGTTGTCATCAATTTCTGGGTTCTTTTTGACGTATGTTTGGGGTCCTTGTCCTGCTGGAAGACCCAAGATCTCGGACGCAAACCCAGCTTTCTGACACTGGGCTCAACAGTGCGACCCAAAATCCGTTGGTAATCCTCAGATTTCAGGATGCCTTGCACACATTCAAGGTGCCCAGTGCCAGAGGCAGCAAAACAACCCCAAAACATCAATGAACCTCCACCATATTTCACTGTAGGTACTGTGTTCTTTTCATTGTAGACCTCATTCCGTTTTTGGTAAACAGTAGAATGATGTGCTTTACCAAAAAGCTCTATCTTGGTCTCATCTGTCCACAAGACGTTTTCCCAGAAGGATTTTGGCTTACTCAAGTTCATTTTTGCAAAATGTAGTCTTGCTTTTTTATGTCTCTGTGTCAGCAGTTGGGTCCTCCTGGGTCTCCTGCTATAGCGTTTCATTTCATTTAAATGTCGACGGATAGTTCATGCTGACACTGATGCTCCCTGAGCCTGCAGGACAGCTTGAATATCTTTGGAACTTGTTTGGGGCTGCTTATCCACCATCCGGACTACCCTGCGTTGACATCTTTCATAAATTTTTCTCTTCCATCCACACCCACGGAGATTAGCCACGGTGACAACTTGCAAACTTCTTGATAATGTTGCGCACTCTGGACAAAGGCAAATCTAGATCTCTGGAGATGGACTTGTAACCTTGATATTGTTGATATTTTCCCACAATTTTGGTTCTCAAGTCCTCAGACAGTTCTCTTCTCCTCTTTCTGTTGTCCATGCTTAGTGTGGCGCACACAGACACACAATGCAAAGACTGAGTGAACTTCTCTCCTTTTTATCTGCTTTCATGTGTGATTTTTATATTGCCCACACCTGTTACTTGCCCCAGATGAGTTTAAAGGAGCATCACATGCTTGAAATAATCTTATTTATCCACAATTTTGAAAGGGTGCCAATAATTTTGTCCAGAGCATTTTTGGAGTTTGGTGTGACATTATGTCCAATTTGCTTTTTTTCTTCCCTTTTTAGTTTTCCCCCCAATACACACAAAGGGAATAAATATGTGTATAGCAAAACATGTGTTACTGCAATACTTTTCTGTGAGAAATACTTAATTTTCTTGAAAAATTTCAGGGGTGCCAACATTTACGGCCATGACTGTATATATATGAAAAAGGAAATTCCACGGCACTTCCCAAAAATAGATACGTGTTTATTTCACCAGATGCAACGTTTCGGTTCTCTCTTGGTTCCAAAGGGAGAACCGAAACGTTGCATCTGGTGAAATAAACACGTATCTATTTTTGGGAAGTGCCGTGGAATTTTCTTTTTCATTTATGGTTTGACGGGAGGATCACTGCCACAGCTGCTGGCACCCCTTTTTTCCTACTTTGTTCTACTATTGTTTGCAGTGCTGCCCAGCCGCTTTGACTTATATACAGTATATATATATATATATATATATATATATATATATGTATGATGTAGGGGTCAGCTCAATAGTAGTAGGCACAGCAGTCAGAGACAGTGACACAATGGCACAGTTCACACAGGGGTTTGCCTGTTTTCTTTATTCTCATCCACAAACAAAATATAAGGCCTTTACATTCAGGCAAAGATACAAAAATAAATTCCTGCTCGACTGAGCACTAGCTAAACATAAAGTCACCCTTTCTATACGGGCAGCCTACTACCAGCCACACGACACAATTCAAAATAAACTCAGTGTCCTTTTTGTTGTTTGCACAGACTTCAGCAGCAATGGTGAAAGCCAGTCAGTTCAACCAGTCCCCACCCAGACATGCTCATAGTGCAAACCTTTATAGCCCAGAAATGAGCTGAGCTCCATCACCTGGCTGAGAGCTCTATATGAAACCTGTTCTGGACAGGAAGGGAATGAGGAGCCCCACTACCAACCTGCATCCTCATTCCATTAAAATCCAGGCCCGACAACACAATTTACCAAAGTCATCAGCAAACTATGCTTTGCTAAAGCAGACCATCTTTTCCTGGATTTCTGATATCTCATCCAGGTTTCCTAGTTGAGATATCCACCTCCTGTAGCATAGTACATGGTATATGAAAGAAACCTAGGGGAAATATAACGATTCTCTACTACTTTTCCAGTCACTCTCTCACAATGTGTATATATATATATATATATATATACAGCAAACAAAAAACTTATGGTAGCACACCATTACACATACAAACAATAGAAATAGGGATTAGGGATTCTGGATTAAAGTGGTACTATACCTGCTATACACGAAAAATAGAAGCTCTCTGTGCTGTGACACAGTGAGAGGTTTGGTCTGGGAAAACAGGTATTTTCCGCCCAGCATGTGCTGTTGGGCTGATTTTCAGCCAGGTGAGGTCAAATACCAGATTTTAAATGCCAGTCTGGGTTTTGGCAGCACCTGGCTGTCCTTAAATAGGCAGCTGGGCTCAGAAGCCATGTCTCTGTGTTGTGATCTGGGAACCTTGTGTCTGGATGAAGGCTTGCTACCTGTTTGGCGTGAAAACAGGTTGGTGCTGCTATCAGCAAGGACTCTTTGAGGCAGAATTGCCACATGGTGTGAAATATCACCAACACTGCAAGGTGACTTTTTGTTTGAATATGACTGCTTGTTTTATCACTTGCCTAAAGTGTGAATGAAACACTGAACTGTTTCATCCAAAGAACTTGTTTTTGCCTCTATACTGCGTCCGCTAATCCTGTCTACAAGAGTGAGTCCCCACAATTGATGGAGGATGCGTGAATGAGCAGTGAGGCTGGCATGAAAGCTGATATTATTGGTTTCTGCATTTTTCAGGCAAGGTTGTATGATCTATTCCACCAACACGTTCTCGAGGGTCACCTGGGGCTGCAGAAAACTCAGGATCGTATTCTGCAGCGGTTTTACTGGCCCAGCATATTCAAAGAAGTAGAAGAGTTTTGTAAGTCTTGCCCGAACTGCCAGATAACTAGCGCCCAGCCACATTTCCGTAGTCCACTAGTACCTCTCCCGATTATCAAAGTACCGTTTCACCGAATAGCTATGGACCTCATAGGCCCAGTACCAAAGTCCGCCAGAGGGCATTAACACATCTTAGGCATTCTAGACTACGCGGAGGCGGTGCCACTGCAACATACTTTGGCCAAACTTGTAGCTAAGGAGTTAATGGAGATGTTTTCCTGAGTAGGACTATCTAAAGAGGTTCTAACCAACCAAGGGACCCCTTTTATATTCAAGGTGATGAGGGAACTCTGTAAGTTGCTGCACATAAAACAACTACGGACGTCCGTTTACCATACGCAAACGGACGATCTAGTAGGACGGTTTAACCAAACATTAAAAAATATGTTGAAAAAGGTAGTGTCTAAAGATGGGAAGGACTGGGACCTCTTTCTGCCCTATCTCATGTTTGCAGTGCGAGAGGTCTTCGAGGCCTCTACTGGGTTCTCACCCTTCGAACTGCTATATGGCAGACACCCTCGCGGTCTCTTGGACGTGGCCAAAGAGGCATGGGAACAACAACCCACTCCACATAAAAGTGTCTTTGAGTACGTTACCCAGATGCAAGGACGTATAGAGACAGTGTTGACTCTTGTTAGGGAGCATATGGAGGCAGCTCAGTGAGCCCATAGTCGGGTCTATAATCATCAGGCTCGGGTCCGGATCTTAACACGGGTGATCGGGTTTTGGTTCTGGTGCCGACCTTGGACAGTAAGTTACTGATTAGGTGGCAGGGGCCCTACAAGGCAAAAACCGGAGCAGGTTTACCATGTGAATTTACTCAAACCGTGGAGAGATAGAGAGACCTGTACAGAAGACAGCCTGCGGCCGGGTTTTCTAGGAGAAGATGTACCGACCCCTCTGTCTGATGCAAGAGAGGCAGTTGCCACAGTAAAAATTGCTGACAGCCTCTCCTCTAAACAGACTCAGGAGGCCAGGGAGTTCATTAGTTGGAAAACGGATGTGTTCTCGGACCTCCCTGGACGCACTTCCGTAATCCAGCATCACATTGTCACTGAGCCTCAGGCAAAAGTCCGATTAAAACCATACCTGGTGCCCGAGACTCGGCGTCAAGCCATATCGGAGAGGTGCAGCTAATGTTGCAGCTAGACGTCATTGAGGAGTCAAAAAGTGAGTGGGCCAGTCCTAGGACAAGCCCAGTATTTTTCTGTTTTGGACCTTATCAAAGGGTACTGGCAGGTGCCCTTAACGGAGGCTGCCAAAGAGAAAACTGTCTTCATCACGCTTGTATCAATATAAGATCTTTCACTTTGGTCTGCATGGCGCTCCCGCCACTTTTCAGCGACTAATAGACATTGTGCTTCGTCCACATCATTGGTACGCTTCGGCTTATCTGGACGATAGTACCGACTGGGAAAGTCACCTACCCAAAGTGCAGGCTGTAGTGGACTCCCTTCGGAAAGCTGGCCTAACCGCTAACCCAAAAAAATGTGCGATAGGGTTAGAAGAGCCTAAATACCTGGGGTATGTCATTGGGAGCAGAGTCATCAAACCTCAAGTGAACAAGATTGGGGCGATACGGAATTGGCCCCGACTTGAAACCACTAGGCAAATAAAGTCATTCCTGGGAATGGTGGGCTATTACATGAGGTTTGTTCCCCACTTTGTTATGGTGGCCGCGCCATTGACAGGGCTCTTGAAGGGACAAAAATCAGTGATGATTCGCTGGGATGATCGGGTGGAAGAGGCTTTCTCCGCTTTGAAGTCGGCCCTGTGCGGGTCCCCGGTTTTGGTGACGCCCGACTTCAAAAGGGAGTTTATAGTTCAGACCGATGCCTCTGAAGTAGGACTCAGTGCTGTACTGAGGAGCATCCCGTTGTCTTCCTCAGCCGTAAGCTCACCCCAGCCGAGACCTGGTATACAGTTGCAAGAAAAAGTATGTGAACCCTTTGGAATGATATGGATTTCTGCACAAATTGGTCATAAAATGTAATCTGATCTTCATCTAAATCACAACAATAGACAATCACAGTCTGCTTAAACTAATAACACACAAAGAATTAAATGTTTCCATGTTTTTATTGAACACACCATGTAAACATTCACAGTGCAGGTGGAAAAAGTATGTGAACCCTTGGATTTAATAACTGGTTGAACCTCCTTTGGCAGCAATAACTTCAACCAAACGTTTCCTGTAGTTGCAGATCAGACATGCACAATGGTCAGGAGTAATTCTTGACCATTCCTCTTTACAGAACTGTTTCAGTTCAGCAATATTCTTGGGATGTCTGGTGTGAATCGCTTTCTTGAGGTCATGCCACAGCATCTCAATCGGGTTGAGGTCAGGACTCTGACGGGGCCACTCCAGAAGGCATATTTTCTTCTGTTTAAGCCATTCTGTTGTTGATTTACTTCTATGCTTTGGGTTGTTGTCCTGTTGCAACACCCATCTTCTGTTGAGCTTCAGCTGGTGGACAGATGGCCTTAAGTTCTCCTGCAAAATGTCTTGATAAACTTGGGAATTCATTTTTCCTTCAATGATAGCAATCCGTCCAGGCCCTGATGCAGCAAAGCAGCCCCAAACCATGAGGCCCCCACCACCATACTTCACAGTTGGGATGAGGTTTTGATGTTGGTGTGCTGTGCCTCTTTTTCTCCACACATAGTGTTGTGTGTTTCTTCCAAACAACTCAACTTTGGTTTCATCTGTCCACAGAATATTTTGCCAGTACTGCTGTGGAACATCCAGGTGCTCTTGTGCAAACTGTAAACGTGCAGCAATGTTTTTTTGGATAGCAGTGGCTTCCTCTGTGGTATCCTCCCATGAAATCCATTCTTGTTTAGTGTTTTACGTATCGTAGATTCGCTAACAGGGATGTTAGCATATGCCAGAGACTTTTGTAAGTCATTAGCTGACATTCTAGGATTCTTCTTCACCTCATTGAGCAGTCTGTGCTTGGCTCTTGCAGTCATCTTTACAGGACGGCCACTCCTGGGGAGAGTAGCAGCACTGCTGAACTTTCTCCATTTATAGACAATTTGTCTTACTGTGGACTGATGAATAGCAAGGCTTTTGGAGATACTTTTATAACCCTTTCCAGCTTTATGCTAGTCAAAAATTATCTTAATCGTAGGTCTTCTGAGAGCTCTTTTGTGTGAGGCATCATTCACATCAGGCACTGATTCTTGTGAAAAGCAAACCCAGAACTGGTGTGTGTTTTTTATAGGGCAGGGCAGCTGTAACCAACACCTCCAATCTCATCTCATTGATTGGACTCCGGTTGGCTGACACCTCACTCCAATTAGCTCTTGGAGATGTCATTAGTCTATGGGTTCACATACTTTTTCCACCTGCACTGTGAATGTTTACATGGTGTGTTCAATAAAAACATAGTAACATTTAATTCTTTGTGTGTTATTAGTTTAGGAAGACTGTGATTGTCTATTGTTGTGACTTAGATGAAGATCAGATCACATTTTATGACCAATTTGTGCAGAAATCCATATAATTTCAAAGGGTTCACATACTTTTTCTTGCAACTGTTGTATAGTGGAGAGAGAGTGTCTGCCAAGTGGACACTAGAATCTCTCCGCTATTATTTATTGGGGAGAAAATTCTGCCTGGTGACTGCCCATTCCCCTCTCAAGTGGATGAGCCAGGCCGAGGACAGAAATGCCTGGGTCACCCGATGGTTTCTCTCCCTACAAAACTTAGCGTTTTTCGTGGAACACAGGGCAGGCCGGTGACAGGGAAATGAGGATGCCCTGTCCCGGGTACACTGTTTGGCGTGTGTTCACCCTCTCAGGGTTGAACAAAGGGGGGGGGGGGGTATGTGACACAGTGAGAGGTTTGGTCTGGGAAAACAGGTATTTTCCTCCCAGCATGTGCTGCTCTGGGTTTTGGCAGCACCTGGCTGTCCTTAAATAGGCAGCTGGGCTCAGAAGCCATGTCTCTGTGTTGTGATCTGGGAACCTTGTGTCTGGATGAAGGCTTGCTACCCGTTTGGCGTGAAAACAGGTTGGTGCTCCTATCAGCAAGGACTCTTTGAGGCAGAATTGCTGCATGGTGTGAATTACCACTAACACTGCAAGGTGACTTTTTGTTTGAATATGACTACTTGTTTTGTCATTTGCCTAAAGTGTAAATAAAACACTGAACTGTTTGATCCAAAGAACTTGTTGTTGCCTCTATACTGCGTCTGCTAATCCTGTCTACCAGAGTGAGTCCCCACAGTCCACATTTTTGACCAAATGTGTGTCTGGATTTATGGATGTGCACGTCTAAATTTTATTATATATATATACACTCACCTAAAGAATTATTAGGAACACCATACTAATATGGTGTTGGACCCCCTTTTGCCTTCAGAACTGCCTTAATTCTATGTGGCATTTATTTAACAAGGTGCTGATAGCATTCTTTAGAAATGTTGGCCCATATTGATAGGATAGCATCTTGCAGTTGATGGAGATTTGAGGGATGCACATCCAGGGCACGAAGCTCCCGTTCCACCACATCCCAAAGATGCTCTATTGGGTTGTGATCTGGTGACTGTGGGGGCCATTTTAGTACAGTGAACTCATTGTCATGTTCAAGAAACCAATTTGAAATGATTTGAGCTTTGCGACATGGTGCATTATCCTGCTGGAAGTAGCCATCAGAGGATGGATACATGTTCTCATTCTGTTTACGCCAAATTCGGACTCTACCATTTGAATGTCTCAACAGAAATCGAGACTCATCAGACCAGGCAACATTTTTCCAGTCTTCAACAGTCCAATTTTGGTGAGCTCGTGCAAATTGTAGCCTCTTTTTCCTATTTTTAGTGGAGATGAGTGGTACCCGGTGGGGTCTTCTGCTGTTGTAGCCCATCCGCCTCAAGGTTGTGCGTGTTGTGGCTTCACAAATGCTTTGCTGCATACATCGGTTGTAACGAGTGGTTATTTCAGTCAACGTTGCTCTTCTATCAGCTTGAATCAGTCGGCCCATTCTCCTCTGACCTCTAGCATCCACAAGGCATTTTTGCCCACAGGACTGCCGCATACTTGATGTTTTTCCCTTTTCACAACATTCTTTGTAAACCCTAGAAATGGTTGTGCATGAAAATCCCAGTAACTGAGCAGATTATGAAATACTCAGACCGGCCCGTCTGGCACCAACAACCATGCCACGCTCAAAATTGCTTAAATCACCTTTCTTTCCCATTCTGACATTCAGTTTGGAGTTCAGGAGATTGTTTTGACCAGGACCACCCCCCTAAATGCATTGAAGCAACTGCCATGTGATTGGTTGACTAGATAATTGCATTAATGAGAAATAGAACAGGTGTTCCTAATAATTCTTTAGGTGAGTGTATATATATATATATATATATATATATAGTACAGACCAAAAGTTTGGACACACCTTCTCATTCAAAGAGTTTTCTTTATGAAAATTGTAGATTCACACTGAAGGAATCAAAACTATGAATTAACACATGTGGAATTATATACATAACAAACAAGTGTGAAACAACTGAAAATATGTCATATTCTAGGTTCTTCAAAGTAGCCACCTTTTGCTTTGATTACTGCTTTGCACGCTCTTGGCATTCTCTTGAAGAGCTTCAAGAGGTAGTCCCCTGAAATGGTTTTCACTTCACAGGTGTGCCCTGTCAGGTTTAATAAGTGGGATTTCTTCCCTTATAAATGGGGTTGGGACCATCAGTTGCGTTGAGGAGAAGTCAGGTGGATACACAGCTAATAGTCCTACTGAATAGACTGTTAGAATTTGTATTATGGCAAGAGAAAAGCAGCTAAGTAAAGAAAAACGAGTGGCCATCATTACTTTAAGAAATGAAGGTCAGTCAGTCAGCCGAAAGATTGGGAAAACTTTGAAAGTAATGGCTATTTGACCATGAAGGAGAGTGATGGGGTGCTGCGCCAGATGACCTGGCCTCCACAGTCACCACCCCTGAACCCAATCGAGATGGTTTGGGGTGAGCTGGACCGCAGAGTGAAGGCAAAAGGGCCAACAAGTGCTAAGCATCTCTGGGAACTCCTTCAAGACTGTTGGAAGACCATTTCAGGGGACTACCTCTTGAAGCTCATCAAGAGAATGCCAAGAGTGTGCAAAGCAGTAATCAAAGCAAAAGGTGGCTACTTTGAAGAACCTAGAATATGACATATTTTCAGTTGTTTCACACTTGTTTGTTATGTATATAATTCCACATGTGTTAATTCATAGTTTTGATGCCTTCATAGTCATGAAAATAAAGAAAACTCTTTGAATGAGAAGGTGTGTCCAAACTTTTGGTCTGTACTGTATATGCACATTTATTAAGACCGGCGTTTTAGACACCGGACTCAATAAGGCCGTGGCTGGCAGTGGATCCACCGAAGTTATATACAGGTACAGGCCTCTCCATAACATAGCGGATCCACTGCCGCTTCTAAATACACTGCTCAAAAAAATAAAGGGAACACAAAAATAACACATCCTAGATCTGAATTAGTTAAATATTGTTCTGAAATACTTTGTTCTTTACATAGTTGAATGTGCTGACAACAAAATCACACAAAAATTAAAAAATGGAAATCAAATTTTTCAACCCATGGAGGTCTGGATTTGGAGTCACACTCAAAATTAAAGTGGAAAAACACACTACAGGCTGATCCAACTTTGATGTAATGTCCTTAAAACAAGTCAAAATGAGGCTCAGTAGTGTGTGTGGCCTCCACGTGCCTGTATGACCTCCCTACAACGCCTGTACATGCTCCTGATGAGGTGGCGGACGGTCTCCTGAGGGATCTCCTCCCAGACCTGGACTAAAGCATCTGCCAACTCCTGGACAGTCTGTGGTGCAACGTGACGTTGGTGGATAGAGCGAGACATGATGTCCCAGATGTGCTCAATTGGATTCAGGTCTGGGGAACGGGCGGGCCAGTCCATAGAATCAATGCCTTTGTATTGCAGGAACTGCTGACACACTCCAGCCACATGAGGTCTAGCATTGTCTTGCATTAGGAGGAACCCAGGGCCAACCGCACCAGCATATGGTCTCACAAGGGGTTTGAGAATCTCATCTTGGTACCTAATGGCAGTCAGGCTACCTCTGGCGAGCACATGGAGGGCTGTGCGGCCCTCCAAAGAAATGCCACCCCACACCATTACTGACCCAATGCCAAACCGGTCATGCTGGAGGATGTTGCAGGCAGCAGAACGTTCTCCACGGTGTCTCAAGACTCTGTCACGTCTGTCACATGTGCTCAGTGTGAACCTGCTTTCATCTGTGAAGAGCACAGGGCGCCAGTGGCGAATTTGCCAATCTTGGTGTTCTCTGGTAAATGCCAAACGTCCTGCACGGTGTTGGGCTGTAAGCACAACCCCCACCTGTGGACGTCGGGCCCTCATATCACCCTCATGGAGTCTGTTTCTGACCGTTTGAGCAGACACATGCACATTTGTGGCCTGCTGGAGGTCATTTTGCAGGGCTCTGGCAGTGCTCCTCCTGTTCCTCCTTGCACAAAGGCGGAGGTAGCGGTCCTGCTGCTGGGTTGTTGCCCTCCTACGGCCTCCTCAACGTCTCCTGATGTACTGGCCTGTCTCCTGGTAGCTCCTCCATGCTCTGGACACTACACTGACAGACACAGCTCGCATTGATGTGCCATCCTGGATAAGCTGCACTACCTGAGCCACTTGTGTGGGTTGTAGACTCCGTCTCATGCTACCACTAGAGTGAAAGCACCGCCAGCATTCAAAAGTGACCAAAACATCAGCCAGGAAGCATAGGAACTGAGAAGTGGTCTGTGGTCAACACCTGCAGAACCACTCCTTTATTGGGGGTGTCTTGCTAATTGCCTATAATTTCCACCTGTTGTCTATTCCATTTGCACAACAGCATGTGAAATTGATTGTCACTCAGTGTTGCTTCCTAAGTGGACAGTTTGATTTCACAGAAGTGTGATTGACTCGGAGTTACATTGTGTTGTTTAAGTGTTCCCTTTATTTTTTTGAGCAGTGTAGAAGCCAGTTTCCTTGCTGTCTTACATTTAGACCATTTTCTGCACTTATACACTTAAAACAGACATAGAAAATGGTAAATGAGACTTTTTTAGACCTGGCGTGAGTGAGGAAAAATCACAGATTATGGCACTAAGGACCTTTGCGTCGCAATCTGCGCCAGAAATACTATAGGCATATTTCTGTTTAATAAATGACCCCCATACAATTTGTTATGCTATACTACTTTTAAAAACTGAAAAACCTTTATTCTGAAAGCCATAACTTTTAGATTTTTTTCATCTACAGCTGTGAGGACTTGTTTTTTACAGCATTTATATTGTTTATTTTTTATTGTTTTTTTTAGATGATAAATAGCTGTTTAAAGGAGATGGTGCTCCATGCGAGCGCTGCTTCCTGTTCATTACACTACATATCGTCTCTTATGGAGTGGTGGTGTAGTGTATTAATTATCATTTACCCAGGAAAAAGAATGAATGGTCCAGAGCATATTTAATATGCATACATATACAAATAGCCAAAGGCTATAGAAACACAGATTTTGACCTATATTAAAACATAACCTTTATTATAATATTTTAAAGTTCCTTAAATGGTATTATTAAAAGCACAGTCTCGACCGTCTCTATTTGTGCAATTTTTTTCATTACTATATTGTGTGGATATCCTGCACACCCTGTGTTGATATATATTATATATCTCTGGATTATAGTGTAATTCCCATACACACTCATAATTGTTGGATTATCAACTAAAGGTAATATTGGGAGCAAAAGAGACTACCTTAATCTCCTTGTTAGTTCTTATATAGCGATTACTCTATGAATATATAAAAATACAATTGTTGCCATTTAGAATTCAGTGATTGTATCTATATCACTAATCACTGCAACACAGTTAGTAGTTCAGTGTTTATAGATAGTATAATCTCATTAAAAGGGGCTATCTTGTCTGTCAAGTGACTTTATTGAAAATATATTGTGCAAGATATAGATATAGAGGTATAGGTATTAATTAGGCTGATACGTCTCAGCACAAATTATCAGTAAAATATTGCCAGCTCACTCCACTATATAGTCTATCTAGCTTGAATAGTATGCAGTCAATGTTATATTCAGCTGACAGAAGCTAAATAATGCAGCTATACTGTCAGGTGTACCGCGAACAATCCATCGTGGTGGATATCACGCAAGATGTATTGGTACCCTATCTTATTTACAAACACAGGCTGTAATGCCATTATGTTCACAGCCGCAGTGTGTCTACAGCACGCGCTGCATTGATTTTGATCATTTAAAACAATTTGCTATGTACTAGGGATGAGTAAATCGACTTTGGATGAAAAAAAACATTTACCAAACTCAGGTTCGGTTCCAAGGTACCACTTGAAACCGAATTTGAGTTTGTTAAAAAAAAATTACAGCAGAAATTAATTTCTCAAGTTATTACACAAAGTTTCGCCAGATTTGCAAAGTACCGTAATAACTTCGGCTCATCGGAGCCAATACATTCTAATACTGTACAGAGCACTCGCTCCACAAGAGCGAGTCGATTCGCTCATCTCTAGTACATAGCGCAAAGAGGATTCACTTCTTGATTGATGCTGTCAGATGTTATTTTAAAGTCTATTGTGAATTAGGCCTCTTTCGCACGGTCAGTATTTGGTCAGTATTTGTAAGCCAAAACCAGTAGTGGAACCTACAGACAAAAGGTATAATAGAAATAATTGTGTCTCTTCTGTGTTTTGAACCTACTCCTGGTTTTGCCCTACAAATGCTGATGCCAAAATACTGACCAAATACTGACTGTGAAAAAGGCCTTAGGAAGTTTACTACGGAGGGTTTTTTCATGGCTTATTTGTCTTGCATTTCTGCATTTTAGTTTTTGGTTGTTTTTTTTTACAAAAAGGCAGCAAGCACTAGGTATTTTTTTCCTGCCATTTTTCCTTTGGAAATCTTTGTGGGGGTTGAAAAATACCAGAAAAAAAAAATCACTGTTTAAAATATTATGATAAAAAACACACAAAAAATGCAGTGAAAAAACACATGGGTACATTTATTAAGACCAGCCTTTTAAACGCCGGTCTTAATAAGCCCCTGCGCTAACGGTGGACCGCTGAAGTTATGTATGCGTCGGCCTCTACATAACTTCAGCGTATCCACCACCGATTCTAAATGTAAGACACCTTCCTTGCTGTCTTACATTTAGACCTTTTTCTATACCTAAAACAGGCGTAGAAAATGATGTATGATGTATATGTTTATCTTAGTTCCCCTCTAATATTATATTCGGTTAAGAATAGAAAATTAGAAATATAAAGTACATAAAGCACTTTACATACAGTAGTTTAAAAAATACACAGTTTCATCAAATCCTCATCGTCATTTCTCTGTTCCTATATGACAACTGAAAAATAGAAATGATGTGATGTGCACTGATGTGGGCAGAGCCTTACAATGAATACAATTTTCATTAGTATAACCATGTAGACATTTATATTCAGTAAATAAACAAGACCATACGTGTTAGTCAGTCCAAAAGCCAAGTCCAACATGTCCATCTCCTCATCTGTAATGGAACTGAGCTGGTCAAAAACCTTCTGATCAAATATGAGATGACAAGTGGAACAAGCTAGAGTCCCCTCACAGGCACCTGAGTGAACAAATGATAGAAACAGTTTATCTACACAGCTTATCTATGTTTTAAGTCAACAATAACCTTATTGTAGAATTGTACTCATAGTAATTGCTCTGTTGTCTGTGGTACCACATTTTTCAGTATCTAAAATACCTTAAGTTCTTACCAAACCCATCAATATTCAAGTGGTGTCGGATGACTACGTCCAGTAGACTCTCCCCTTCTTTTGCTGTGGCTGTCAGAGTCTCACCAGCACGATTGATGAAATTAACAGTCAAGTTTTCTTCTGAGCTTCTGCAAAAGAGATGTAAATTCTGTCTTTGGAATAGTGACTTTCTTCTTTGTTCACCAATCTGTAATACTGGGATCCATACTTAGGATCATGCTATACATTGTAACTATATTGTATAGAAGTTATTATGGTCTGCTCAAAAAAACTATTTCAACGTACTGTATTAAAAATGTCTTAGGCATCTTTCACACTTGCGTTGTCCGGATCCGTCGTGCACTCCATTTGCCGGAGGTGCCCGCCGGATCCGTAACAACGCAAGTGAACTGAAAGCATTTGAAGACGGATCCGTCTTCAAAATGCGTTCAGTGTTACTATGGCACCCAGGACGCTATTAAAGTCCTGGCTGCCATAGTAGTAGTGGGGAGCGGGGGAGCGGTATACTTACAGTCCGTGCGGCTCCCGGGGCGCTCCAGAATGACGTCAGAGCGCCCCATGCGCATGGATGACGTGATCCATGCGACACGTCATCCATGCACGTGGGGCGCCCTGACGTCACTCTGAAGCGCCCCGGGAGCCGCACAGACGGTTAGTATACTGCTCCCCCGCTCCCCACTACACTTTACCATGGCAAACAGGACTTTAGCGTCCTGGCAGCCATGGTAACCATTCAGGAAAAGCTAAACGTCGGATCCGGTAATGCGCCGAAACGACGTTTAGCTTAAGTCCGGATCCGGATTAATGCCTTTCAATGGGCATTAATTCCAGATCCGGCCTTGCGGCAAGTATTCAGGATTTTTGGCCGGAGCAAAAAGCGCAGCATGCTGCGGTATTTTCTCCAGCCAAAAAACGTTCCGTTCCGGAACTGAAGGCATCCTGATGCATCCTGAACGGATTTCTCTCCATTCAGAATGCATTGGGATAATCCTGATCAGGATTCTTCCGGCATAGAGCCCCGACGACGGAACTCTATGCCGGAACACAACAACGCAAGTGTGAAAGAGCCCTTATTCAAAAGCACTTTCAGACTGGGGTGCACAGGGCCCACCAGTAAAGTCTATTTTGGGGGCCCACCATACGGATACATTCAAATATGACCTGCTTACACAGCAGCAAGATGCTACCAGATGATTCAATATGTATGCAGTGCAGTAAGTCTACTGTGCTATGTGCCACTTGTGCAAGAGGTGGGAGACTAGGGGCCCACCTTGCTTAGGGGCCCACCAGGTGACTCACCTGTACCCCTGTGGGCAAGTCTGAGCCTGTTCAAAAGCTTTTAAAATAAAATGTGTCTAAAAAGTAATGTGGAATGTACTTAAAGGGATTGTCCTATTAGAACAGCCCCTGCACATAAACCCAATTTGGGCATATGGACATCTGAGACAAGGGTCTTCTGCTTAGGACTCCCTTCTATGAGCCAAAGCAGAGTGTCTATAACAAGAAGCAGCTTTTCCAGACTTGGGCCAGTCCTGTATGATATGAATAGTCACCACGTTATGCTACATTTCTCTTGTGGCAACCACTATAGGGCATATGTATATTTGGGATAAGACAATCTTTTAGGGTAGGTCCACAAATTTTCCAGATTTGTCATTGTGAATTTTTGTACAGCAATCAGCAGCATTGTACAGTACTAGCAAAGTGAAAGAAGTTTTAGCAACTCTCATTCACACTAGAAATGTATAAAGGTATAGTGGGCACTCAATAACTGTCGCTACACATCAGGTCTAGCACATTATAATCATAACATATTTATTCAACAGTCATTACAATAAAATACTTCATATCAATATGCCATTCCTAAATAAAATAAAATAAAATGATACGGTCTGTTATAGGTAATGATTTCAGATATATAGTCATATATAGTAAAATCCTCTAAAACATATCCATAAAATTCACACGTGTTAATATAAGCGCTGATCTCTTATTCCTGGTGCTTCAGAGAGTCTCAATCGTCTGATTCACTAATAGGCAGTACGGTCCTCAGTCTCATACAATGTATCAGTGAGTGTAGATAATCGGTTAGTACTCACTCTTTGAAGTCCGGCTTGTTTGTCTCTGCTTGTGGTGGCGTCCCACCACAGGTCAGTGCACTCACCCGACTTCCTTGTTACAATGTGGGGTATCTTTCGATACTGTGTATCCACGATGCCGTTACGGTGGTTGACAGCCTCCTTGCAGCTTACAGCTGTGCGTCCCACGTGTTGCTGGCGTCCTGCGTCTTACCAGCGTTCCACGTGATCAGGACGTCAGAGGGATCCTTGTTTGTTGATTGGTTTAAGGTTCCTGTAGAGAGTCAGGGGTGGTGTCAACTGCCGTCTAGCTATCCCAGCTACTGAGGAAGAGGTCTGAGACCTTGAAACGCGTATAGCGGATGAGATCCTTATATTGAAAAGACACCTCATCATATTGGAAATATCAGCTGATCAACAGGCAAAGTTACGGACAAAACCGCATAGACGGCAGTTGACACCACCCCTGACTCTCTACAGGAACCTTAAACCAATCAACAAACAAGGATCCCTCTGACGTCCAGATCACGTGGAACGCTGGTAAGACGCAGGATGCCAGCAACACGTGGGACGCACAGCTGTAAATTTGCTATTGTGGTTAGGGTGAACCACACCTTAGTGAGAGCACCTGACCTGGTAATCAGAAGGGTGAGCCACTATAAATCCCTATAATTTATCTCTCATTCACACTATTCAGAAAAAAGTTACAGCAGAAATTGACCTGTGGTGAAAGTTTTAAATCTGCAGCATGTCAATTTATGCTGCAGATTTTCATTGTGGATTTCACCCTTTGCATTGGAAAGAGTGCAATCTGCATGAAATAAGCATAATTTCTCTGACTTCATTTCACTCCATTTCAGTCATATGTACATCCTTAAAGGGGTTGTCTCACTTTAGCAAATAGCATTTATTATGTAGAGAAAGTTAATACAAGGCACTTCCTAATGTATTGTGATTGTCCATATTGCTTCCTTTGCTGGCTGGATTCATTTTTCTGCCGCATTATACACTGCTCGTTTCCATGCAGTCTATCAGTGGTGGTCATGCTTGCACATTATATGAAAAAGCGCCGGGCTCTCTGGTGGTCGGGTCCATGGGAGTGGGTATAGGACACTGCTTTGTCCCATAGTGTGCAAGCACAGCCACCGCTTCTAGATTACAGATTTCGAGCAGTGTATAATGTGGCAGAAAAATGAATCCAGCCAGCAAAGTAGGCAATATGGACAATCACAATACATTAGTAAGTGGCTTGTATTAACTTTCTCTACATAATAAATGCTATTTGCTGAAGGGAGAGTACCGCTTTAAGGGTACCTGCACGCAGTGTGGATTCCAAAACAGGATTTCCACACACATTTTTGTGCGGATTTTTCTGTATTTCCACACCAAAATCAGCACGTGTCACTTGCAGATTTTGAAGTATTTTTTCCACAATCAAATCCACCCTAAAAAATCCACATGTTGTGACTTTCAAAATCCGCACAGCATGTCAATGTCCACATGGAAAATATACACAAAGTGTACATGAGCATAGTACTGTATAATAAAGGAAAATCCACAACATGTGCAGATAGCCTAATAGACTAGACCTTTCCCACTGTAAGGCCTCATGCACACGACGTTGTTTTATTCCGTGTCCGTTGTGCCGTTTTTCGTGATTTTCTGCAGACCCATTGACTTTTAATGGGTCCGTTGAAAACTCGGCTAATGCACCGTTTGTCATCCGCGTCCGTGATCCGTGGTTCCAGTCCATCAAAAAAATATAATCTGTCCTGTTATTTTCACGGAAAACGGTTCGCGTACCCATTCAAGTCAATGGGACCACTAAAAAACACTGAGGCACACAAAATTGTCATCCGGGTCCGCGTACAAAGAGTGAGAGTTTAACCCCTTAGTGACCAAGCCTGTTTGGGGCTTAATGACCAAGCCAAATTTTGGAAATCTGACATGTGTCATTTTAGCTTAGAATAACTTTGTAATGGTTTTGCACATCAAAGTAATTCTGACATTGTTTTCTCGTCACATATTGTACTTTACTTAGGTGGTAAAATTCTACCGATAAAATATGCGTATCTTTATTAAAAAAGTGAAAATTTATGAAAATTTGTAAAAATTGGCACATTTTCCTATTTTCAACTGCAATATTTCACATACAGTACAGACCAAAAGTTTGGACTCACCTTCTCATTCAAAGAGTTTTCTTTATTTTCATGACTATGAAAATTGTAGATTCACACTGAAGGCATCAAAACTATGAATTAACACATGTGGAATTATATACATAACAAACAAGTATGAAGCAACTGAAAATAAGTCATATTCTAGGTTCTTCAAAGTAGCCACCTTTTGCTTTGATTACTGCTTTGCACACTCTTGGCATTCTCTTGATGAGCTTCAAGAGGTAGTCCCCTGAAATGGTTTTCACTTCACAGGTGTGCCCTGTCAGGTTTAATAAGTGTGATTTCTTGCCTTATAAATGGGGTTGGGACCATCAGTGGCGTTGAGGAGAAGTCAGGTGGATACACAGCAGATAGTCCTACTGAATAGACTGTTAGCTTCTTTTTTCTTGCCATAATACAAATTCTAAGTAAAGAAAAACGAGTGGCCATCATTACTTTAAGAAATGAAGGTCAGTCAGTCAGCTGAAAAATTGGGAAAACTTTGAAAGTAAGGGCTATTTGACCATGAAGGAGAGTGATGGGGTGCTGCGCCAGATGACCTGGCCTCCACAGTCACCGGACCTGAACCCAATCGAGATGGTTTGGGGTGAGCTGGACCGCAGAGTGAAGGCAAAAGAGCCAACAAGTGCTAAGCATCTCTGGGAACTCCTTCAAGACTGTTGGAAGACCATTTCAGGCACACCTTGAAAAATAGTGGCGGCTGAGGACTGCGTAACGCGGGGCAACCGCCGATATCAGGCTGCAGAAGGCCTCAGTGTCCACAAGCCTAAATGGCAACATTTCCAGGGCCAGTAATTTGGAAAGGTGCACATTTAGTGCTATGGCCTGTGGGTGGGTGGCTGAGTATTTGCGCTTCTGTTCAAAGGCCTGGGGTAAGGACATTTGGATGCTGCGCTGGGACATTGAAGTGGATGTGATCGCTGATGGTGCTTGCGAAGGTCCAGATGCAGGGAAGGAGGCAACCGGGGCTGTGTCTCTGACAGGGGATTGGCCAGCACGTAACACAGGGGAAGAGGAGGCAGTGGTGTTACCCGCAGACACAGATTGTGGACCCAGGCATTCGTCCCACTTATTACGGTGCTTGGATGCCATATGGCGGATCATGCTGATGGTGGTAAGGTTGCTAGGTTGCTAGTGTTCACGCCCCGGCTCATTTTGGTACGGCACAGGTTGCAAACTACTATTCTTTTGTCGTCCGCATTTTCCTCAAAAAAGCGCTATACTGCGGAATACCTACCCCTTGGCAATGGAGATTTCCACAAGGGGGTGCTCCGTGGAACAGTTGCGGGTCTGTTTGGTGTGGCCCTGTGGCATCCGCAGCACTATGAAGTGCCTTTTGCGCTGTGGCATGAGAAGAATTTTGATATCTCTTTAGTCTAACCAGATTGTCTATTAGGCCTAGTTCACACAAACGTATGGCTTTTATAGTTTTTTGCGGTCCGTTTTTTACGGATCCGTTGTTCCGTTTTTTGTTTCCGTTGTGTTTCCGTTTCGGTTCCGTTTTTCCGTTTCATTTTTTTCCGTATGGCATATACAGTATACAGTAATTACATAGACCAAATTGGGCTGGGCATAACATTTTCAATAGATGGTTCCGCAAAAAACGGAACGGATACAGAAGACATACGGATGCATTTCCGTATGCATTCCGTTTTTTTGGCGGACCCATTGACTTTAATGTAGCCACGACCCGTGATTTACGGCCAAATATAGGACAAGCTCTATATTTGTACGGAACGGAAAAACAGAAATATGGAAATGGAATGCTTACGAAACACATTCCGTTTTTAATGCGGAACCATTGAAATGAATGGTTCCGTATACGGACCGTATACGGAACACAAAAAAACGGCCCGTACACTCGTGTGAACTAGACCTTACTCTGTAATTCCTCTAGCACTGTTCTATGGCAAGAGTAGGTTTAACCTCTTAAGACCACAGGGCGTACAAGTACGCCCTGATGTCCTGGCACTTAAGGACACAGGGCGTACCTGTACGCCCTGTGTATTTCCGATCACCGCTGTGCGGCGGGCGGTGATCGGAACAAGGTGCCTGCTCGGCGATCGTTTTGGCAATCGCAGAAAACCGCAGGTCAATTCAGACCTGCGATATGCTGCTTTTCTGGGTTATTCGGGTCTCTGGTGACCCGATAACACGGAATAGGATGGTGGTGATCGGTGGTGTGATAATACACTACCAATCACCGTCCTGCGATCCTGAGAGGTGGCGATCGCTTCTGATTGGTTGGCTGGGCAGGAGCGGAAGCTTTAAATTGCCAGAGCTCCTCTCCCCGCAAATACAGGTCCGTGGAGCGGGAGAGAGAGAGGAGCCTCCGACTTTACTGTGATTTTTTTTTGTGCCATCAGGCACAAATCAGTGTTTTTGGGAGAGGTAGGGAGAAGTAGATTAGGCAGGGGTAGTGAGGGAGAGTTAGGGGGGAAAAAAAAGTTTTTTTTATTGCGGTCTAGCACCCGGATCAGGTGTCTGGGGTCCACAGCATTCAGCTGTGTGACCCTAGACCCCCCCAGGCGTGCTGCAGCTTGCCCCCCCCCCCCCCCCCTGCCCCCATACACACTTTTTTTTTGTTTTTGCATGCGCTGACTGTGGCCGTCACTCTTAGAGTCTGGCCACTGTTAGCGCATCGCCCACCCCACCGCTCATCAGCTTCGTACTGCTGCATCAGCGCATTTGAATCTTTTTTTTTTTTTTTTTTTACACTATTTGTGATTTTCTAATTTTTTTGTTACATTTTTTTTTTCTTTTAGGTTTAGGGTAAGTATGTGAACACCTGTCCCCCACACACGCACACTGAATAAAGTTTTCCACGCACGCACACACACACACTCCCCTATGGCCCGCCTGACGTTCTCAGCCGAGGAGGCATACGTCCTGCTTTCCTCCGAATATGAGAGTACCAGTGAGGATGACCCCACTTTTCTCTTGTCATCCGCGTCCTCCTCATCATCAAGCGATGATAATGAGCCACCAAGGCGGCGGAGACGCCACCAGGCGGAGCAAGGGGACCACCATGCCAGGAACCCTGTGGCCCACACTAGTACGAGCAGCTCTGGGGCTCGTACTAGTTTTCCGGATAACCAGATAAGTCCACCTGAGCCCCCTACCGGTGAACTTGTCTGGTGTACCCCAGAGCATTTTGACCCTGTAATTCCTGATTTTGTTGGCCAAGCAGGAATCCAGATTCCCACAGTGGGCTTCACTGAATATGACTATTTTAGTCTTTTTTTCAGTGACAACTTTGTGAATCTGATGGTGGAGCAAATGAATCTATACGCCCAACAGTTCATTGTTCAACACCCAGGCTCCTTTTTGGCTAGGGCCGGTGGCTGGACTCCGGTCAGTGCAGCCGAGATGAGGACGTTTTGGGGCCTCGTGCTGCACATGGGCCTAGTCAAAAAACCCAGTGTCAGGCATTACTGGAGTGGGGACGTCCTCTACCAGACCCCACTTTACAGTACGGCCATGACACATACCCGGTTTGAGGCCATCCGGAAATGCCTGCCTATGACCGCCTGTAAAAAATCAGGCCAGTCATGGATCACTTCGGGGCCAAATTTTTGGAGGCCTATGTACCTGAAAGGGAGGTCACGGTTGATGAGTCTCTCGTTGCTTTCAAGGGGACAAGGTATGGCGTGAAGCTGTACAAACTTTGTGAGAGTACCTCAGGGTACACTTACAAGTTTCATGTTTACTAGGGGCTAGATTCCCGTATTGAACCCCCAGAATGTTCCCCCACTCTGGGTGTTAGCGGGAAACTTGTGTGGAACCTTATGCACCCACTGCTAGATAAAGGTTACCACCTGTACGTGGATAACTTTTATACTGGTATCCCCTTGTTTCAGTCCCTCGCAGCCAGATCCACGTCCGCTTGTGGGACCGTGCGGAAAAATCAATGCGGCCTCCCTACCCACCCCCTCCAGGTACCTATCCCCAGGGGTGAGACCCATGCCCTTACCAGTGGAATCCTGTTGCTGGTTAGATATAAGGACAAGAGGGATGTCCTTGTACTGTCCACAATTCATGGTAACGGCATCACCCCTGTCCCTGTGAGAGGTACCACGGCAACAGTCCTTAAGCCCGATTGTATCGTCAACTACAATCGGTATATGGGAGGAGTTGATCTCTCTGATCAAGTCCTCAAGTCATATAATGCCATGCGCAAAACATGGGCATGGTACAAAAAAGTTGCGGTCTACTTGGTACAGGTTGTCTTGTACAATTCTTTTCTGCTGTCCCAGAGCACTGGCAACACTGGGAAATATCTCCAGTTCTATGAGGCAGTCCTCAAGGCCCTGATCTTTTCTGACCAGGAAAGAGCAGGCCGGAGTACCTCAGGAACTGGAGGCGCCCGGATCGTCCCTGGCCAACACTATCCAGGTGTGGTCCCCCATACTGGAAAGAAGGGACGGTCCCCAAAAAAGTGCAGAGTGTGTAACAGGAGGGGGATACGGAAGGACACCACCACTCAGTGTGACACGTGCCCCGATCATCTGGGCCTCTGCATTGACATTTGCTTCAGGAGTACCACATTTCCATGGAGTACTAAATTTATAATCCCCTTCCCCAATTTTAATTCCATTTAGCCACTGACAATAAAAAAAAAAACTATGGTTCTCAGACTTGAGACACTAAAACCCCCAAATTTTTTTTTCCAAAATGTTATTTTGTAAAACTAAAATAAATAAAAAAAGTTGACATATTAGGTATGGCCGCGTCCGTAAGAATCTGCTCTATAAAAATGCCCCATGACCTAACCCCTCAGATAAATACGGTCAAAAAAATAAAATAAAAACGGTGCAAAAAAATGGTATTTTTTTGTCACCTTACATCACAAAGAGTGTAATACCAAGCGATAAAAAAGTCATATGCCCCCCAAAATAGTGCCAACAAAACCGTCCTCTCATCCCGCAAAAAAATTAGCCCCTACCTAAGAAGATAGGCTAAAAAAAAAAACTGACTCTTAGACTATGGAGATACTAAAATGTTATTTTTTTTGTTTATAAAAAGGATAATATAGTGTAAAACCTAAATAAATTTTAAAAAGTAGACATATTAGGTATCGCCGCGTCCATAAGAATCTGCTATATAAAAATACCCCATGAAGTAACCCCCTCAGATGAACACGGTGCAAAAAAAGTTTTTTTTTTGTCACCTTACATCACAAAAAGTGTAATAGCAAGCGATCAAAAGGTCATATGCCCCCCAAAATAGTGCCAATAAAACCGTCCTCTCATCCCGCAAAAAATGAGCCCCTACCTAAGATAATCGGCTAAAAACTAAAAAAAATTACTCTTTTTTTGTTTTTTTTGTTTATAATAAGATAATATAGTGTAAAACCTAAATAAATTTAAAAATAAGTAGACATATTAGGTATCGCCACGTCCGTAAGAATCTGCTCTATAAAAATACCCCATGACCTAACCCCTCAGATGAACACAATAAAAAAATAAAATAAAATGGGGCCAAAATAGCTATTTTTTTGGCTAATTTTCCATTTTAAGCTGTTTTTTCCAGTAACAAAGCAAGGGTTAACAGCCAAACAAAACTTAACATTTATTACCCTGAATTATTTATTACCTACAACTATTTTTATAGGTATTGCTATGTATTATAGAAGTAGAGAAATTGAAACTTGGAAATTTGCTAATTTTTGGTAAATTTGGTATTTTTTTATAAATAAAAATGTTTTTTTTTTTACTCCATTTTACCAGTGTTCTGAAGTACAATATGTGACGAAAAAACTATCTCAGTATGGCTTGGATAAGTCAAAGCGTTTTAAAGTTATCACCACATAAAGTGACACTGGTCAGATTTTCAAAAAATGGCCTGGTCCTTAAGGTGAAAATGAGCCCGGTCCTTAAGGGTTTAAAAGCACACCAAATGCTTTAAATAAATTCTTTATTAACTTCAACTTTTCTTCATATATAACACTGCCGCCTCCGCAGCAGATAGTCCATGTACATAACATGTGTTGAAAAGATATCACAAAATGGCGGTATGATTAAGATGGTGGTTCAACTGTTCAATCTTGTCATTCAACATAAAATGGTGGATATATTTCTCTCTTGAGTATCTGTACTGTCACTTTAAGTTATTTAAGCACTTTATGATCTCTCTGAGAGGTATATCTGAGGTCTAACTAATAGTTCATTTGCAGTATGCATTTAGCAGTGACTATTTGCAGATTGATTATGATCTGGCATGGTTGTACGCAATTTGGATTGCAATATTGAATCTGAATGCTTGCAATTGTAGCTTGCAACTTGTATTTGCATTTGAATTTGCAATTGGTAGAACTGTAAGTAAACAAACATATATAACTGGTCCAATATACAGTTCCAATCACAATACTAACAGGAACATTATACAGGGAGTGAAGAATTATTAGGCAAGTTGTATTTTTGAGGATTAATTTTATTATTGAACAACAACCATGTTCTCAATGAACCCAAAAAACTCATTAATATCAAAGCTGAATATTTTTGGAAGTAGTTTTTAGTTTGCTTTTAGTTTTAGCTATTTTAGGGGGATATCTGTGTGTGCAGGTGACTATTACTGTGCATAATTATTAGGCAACTTAACAAAAAACAAATATATACCCATTTCAATTATTTATTTTTACCAGTGAAACCAATATAACATCTCAACATTCACAAATATACATTTCTGACATTCAAAAACAAAACAAAAACAAATCAGTGACCAATATAGCCACCTTTCTTTGCAAGGACACTCAAAAGCCTGCCATCCATGGATTCTGTCAGTGTTTTGATCTGTTCACCATCAACATTGCGTGCAGCAGCAACCACAGCCTCCCAGACACTGTTCAGAGAGGTGTACTGTTTTCCCTCCTTGTAAATCTCACATTTGATGATGGACCACAGGTTCTCAATGGGGTTCAGATCAGGTGAACAAGGAGGCCATGTCATTAGATTTTCTTCTTTTATACCCTTTCTTGCCAGCCACGCTGTGGAGTACTTGGACGCGTGTGATGGAGCATTGTCCTGCATGAAAATCATGTTTTTCTTGAAGGATGCAGACTTCTTCCTGTACCACTGCTTGAAGAAGGTTTCTTCCAGAAACTGGCAGTAGGACTGGGAGTTGAGCTTGACTCTATCCTCAACCCGAAAAGGCCCCACAAGCTCATCTTTGATGATACCAGCCCAAACCAGTACTCCACCTCCACCTTGCTGGCGTCTGAGTCGGACTGGAGCTCTCTGCCCTTTACCAATCCAGCCACGGGCCCATCCATCTGGCCCATCAAGACTCACTCTCATTTCTTCAGTCCATAAAACCTTAGAAAAATCAGTCTTGAGATATTTCTTGGCCCAGTCTTGACGTTTCAGCTTGTGTGTCTTGTTCAGTGGTGGTCGTCTTTCAGCCTTTCTTACCTTGGCCATGTCTCTGAGTATTGCACACCTTGTGCTTTTGGGCACTCCAGTGATGTTGCAGCTCTGAAATATGGCCAAACTGGTGGCAAGTGGCATCTTGGCAGCTGCACGCTTGACTTTTCTCAGTTCATGGGCAGTTATTTTGCGCCTTGGTTTTTCCACACGCTTCTTGCGACCCTGTTGACTATTTTGAATGAAACGCTTGATTGTTCGATGATCACGCTTCAGAAGCTTTGCAATTTTAAGAGTGCTGCATCCCTCTGCAAGATATCTCACTATTTTTGACTTTTCTGAGCCTGTCAAGTCCTTCTTTTGACCCATTTTGCCAAAGGAAAGGAAGTTGCCTAATAATTATGCACACCTAATATAGGGTGTTGATGTCATTAGACCACACCCCTTCTCATTACAGAGATGCACATCACCTAATATGCTTAATTGGTAGTAGGCTTTCGAGCCTATACAGCTTGGAGTAAGACAACATGCATAAAGAGGATGATGTGGTCAAAATACTCATTTGCCTAATAATTCTGCACGCAGTGTATAACTGTTTTAAATACCTATTTTGGCCTCTCCTGTAGAGATGGCCTTGCGGTTCGCCCGGCAGTCGTTTCGCGGCGAACTTTGCGTGTTCGCGATTCGCTGAACATGCGAACATATGGAGATATTCGCGCCCGCCATATTCTTTTACATTGTGAAGAACTTTGACCAATGACACATCCATCAGGTGGTACAGGACAGCCAATTGAGACGTTTCAGCACATGGACATACCCCCTACCTTATAAATAAACCTGATCTGGCCGCCATTTTACATTCAGTGTTTTGCCAGTTTAGGGGGAGGTTGCTATGTGGAGCAGGGTCAGGCTGTTAGGGACACCAAACACTAGCTAATAGGGCCACAAAAGTCCTTTTAAGAACTGGTATAGGTGTTGTAACGGTCGCGTACACACACACACACGGGGGGGAGGGAAGTGACCACTGCGCTCCACCCTTACCCCTGGCCCTGCCTACTTGCCTCGCAAGTCCTAATGACAGGGGACAACTGGACGGCAATCCCTAACTTGGAGTAAGTGCAGGGATGACAGACAGACAAACAACAGGACGTGAACGGAGTCAATACCAGGAAAGCTGCAAAGTACAAATGGAGCAAGCAGAGAATTGTCAGGAGAAGCCGGGGTCATAAATACCAGGAGAGCAGAGAAGTACAAGAGGAGTCCTAAGAGAGTAGTCAGGTGGGAGCCGAGGTCACAATACCAGGACAGAAGCGCAGTACAGGAGGAGCAGGCAAAAGGATGGTCAGGGAACAGGATCAGGTAAGTATTCAGCAGTCCAACAAATAGCCAGGAACCTAGAAATTAACAGGCAACCTGTAGCCAGCAGGCTGCCTGTATTTATAGTGGGGAGTGAGGGTCATGTGACGTGGCCAGCGTCACATGACCGACAGACCAACCAGTCGAGCACCGAGTGATCAGCTCGGCGCTCAAGGCAGACTAGGAGCAGGGAGCCACCCAGCTAGTAAAGCCGCCCTGGGAATGAGGTCAAACACAGAACCTCATTCCAAAAGCTAAGCAACAGTTCTGCGGGCAATGGGGGACCGAGTGCACCTTCGGAACCCCGTGACAGTACCCCCCCTTTTACGAGGGGCCACTGGACCCAAGACTTCAGGCGATGACTTTTCAGGGTGTTCTAAATGAAATTTACGAACAAGTCTAGGAGCATGAACCTCCCTGGCAGGTACCCAAGATCTCTCTTCAGGTCCATACCCCTTCCAGTGAATCAGGTACTGCAAGGAATTACGCACCTTCCTGACATCCACTATTTTAGACACCACATACTCGACAGCATCATTAACAAGAACCGGCGGAGGCGAGGCTTTTGATGGTACTACCGGTTCAAAATATTTTTTAAGCAGAGATTTATGGAACACATTATGAATGTGGAATGACTCAGGCAGCTCCAACCTAAAAGATACCGGGTTAATCACTTCCGTGATCTTATATGGTCCAATAAAACGAGGAGCAAATTTTTTAGAAGTTACCTTGAGAGATAGATTCTTGGAGGACAACCATACTTTATCCCCAACCTGAAAGTTTACCCCCCTTGAACGTCTCCTATCGGCCTTGAGTTTTTGAGAACATTGAGCCTTTTCTAGGTTCGATTGAACCCGGGCCCAAACTAAGGAGAGTTTATCCGCTTCAGGGTTAGAGGAGGAGAGGGACGACCCAGAATGAAAACGGGGATGAAAACCATGGTTACAAAAGAAAGGGGAGACCCCAGCAGAAGAATTGACACGGTTATTCAAAGCAAATTCAGCCAACGGAAGGAATTTGACCCATAATTGCTGGTCATCAGCAACATACAACCTCAAGAATTGTTCCACAGACTGATTAAGGCGTTCAGTCTGCCCATTACTCTCAGGATGGTAGGCGGAAGAAAAAGACAATGAAATTTTACATCTTTGACAGAAGGCCCTCCAGAATTTGGACACAAACTGCACACCCCTGTCAGAAACAATATTTTCCGGGATGCCATGTAAACGAACAATCTCTCTCACAAAAATAGACGCCAGGGTTTTAGCATTCGGAAGTTTAGACAGGGGAATGAAATGAACCATCTTGCTAAACCTATCGACCACTACCCAAACCACACTCTTACCCTCCGCCAGCGGTAGGTCAGTTATAAAGTCCATCGAGATATGGGACCAGGGTCTACTGGGAATGGGTAGGGGTCGTAGGTTACCAGCAGGGCGAGTCCTAGGTGTCTTGGACCTGGCACAAACCTCACAGGCTGACACGTAGGACTTGACATCCCTAGTTAGAGTGGGCCACCAATAAGATCTAGAAACCAGATCCTTAGTGCCCTCAACACCCGGATGGCCACAAAAGGCAGAATCGTGACACTCACCCAACAGCTGGAGACGAAATTGTACGGGAACAAACAACTTATCTGTTGGGGTGGATACCGGTGCCAGATGTTGTTCAGACCTAATGCGAGCCGAGATATCCTGGGTAAGAGCTGCTAAGAAGATTTTTGCTGGTAGGATGGATTCAGGTGGTACCTCAGTAGGTTGAAAAGCCTGGAAGCTCCGAGATAATGCGTCCGCCTTCACATTTTACTTCCCGGCCTGAACGTGATGGAAAAATCAAAACGAGTAAAAAACAGAGCCCATCTGGCTTGACGGGGATTCAACCTCTTAGCAGACTCGAGAAACATAAGGTTTTTATGGTCAGTGACAACAGTTACACAATGTCTTGCCCCCTCCAGGAAATGCCTCCACTCCTCAAATGCCCATTTAAAGAGGACCTTTCACTTACTATTATCCCCGGGCGCCGCTCCGTTCGCCTGCTATGTCCTCCGGTATCTCCGTTCCCTAAGTTATGGTAGGCGGAGTCTGCCCTTGTTCTTCTGTAGCGCTGGCCAATCGCATTGCAGAGCTCACAGCCTGGGAGAAAATAACCTCCCAGGCTGTGAGCTCTGCGCTGCGACTGGCCAGCGCTAGAGCAGAACAAGGGCAGACTCCGCCTACCATAACTTAGGGACTGGAATCTCCGCCTACTCTAACTTAGTGAGCGGAGATACCGGAGGGCATAACGGGAGAACGGAGCGGCGCCCAGGGATAATAGTAAGTGCAGTGAGATCCCCGGGCGCCGCTCTACATGTCTGTATAGTTAGTTCATAGAGTAATAATCGGTGAAAGGTCCTCTTTAATGGCCAGCAGCTCCCTATTCCCTATGTCGTAGTTTCTCTCCGTGGGAGACAATTTCCTGGAGAAGAAGGCACATGGTCTCAGATTAGTGAGGCTAGCAGGACCTTGTGAAAGGACTGCTCCTACGCCGTCCTCGGACGCATCCACCTCCACAATAAAAGGTTTCTCCTGATCAGGCTGGATCAGAATGGGAGCGCTACTGAATGCCTTTTTTAATTTTTCAAATGAAGAAATGGCCTCAGTAGACCAATTCTCCAAATCCGCCCCTTTCTTAGTAAGGTCGGTCAACGGTTTAGCAATTACGGAAAAATTCATAATAAATTTACGATAGTAATTGGCGAAACCTAAGAACCGTTGTAAGGCCTTTAAGGATGAAGGTCTTACCCATTCCTTAATTGCTAGTACCTTACCAGGATCCATCTTGAAGGCGTGAGGAGTCAGAACATGCCCTAGAAACAGAATCTCCTGTACACCAAAGACACATTTCTCTTGTTTAGCGGATAGCTGATTCTCCCTCAACACCTCTAATACTTGTTTAACATGAGACACATGGGATTCGAAGTCAGGAGAGAATATCAAAATGTCGTCAAGATAGACAATAACAAATTTACCTAAGTACTCCCTAAGAATGTCATTCATGAAGTTTTGGAACACAGCTGGGGCATTGCTGAGTCCAAAAGGCATCACTTGATATTCAAAGTGTCCTACCAGAGTATTGAACGCCGTCTTCCATTCGTCTCCCTCCTTGATTCGGATTAGAGTGTATGCCCCTTTCAGGTCAATTTTGGAAAACCAGGTTGCCCCCAGAACCTGGTTAAATAAATCCGGAATCAATGGGAGGGAGTATCTATTCTGGACAGTGATTTTATTTAATCTCCGGTAATCGATACATGGCCTAAGACCTCCATCTTTTTTCTTAACGAAGAAAAACCCCGCCCCCATAGGAGAGACAGAAGGTCTAATATGCCCTTTACCAAGGCTCTCCTTAATATAATCTTCCATGGCCTTGCGTTTGGGCATAGAAAGATTATAAATTCGTCCTTTAGGAAACTTGGCCCCCTCTACTAGCTCTATAGTACAATCATAAGGTCTATGGGGGGGTAGAACCTCCGGGGTTGGTGATGAGAATACATCAGAATATTCTCTAACAACAGAGGGTAAAGTATCAGACTTTACTGAGACCCCAGCCTGTACCACGGACAAGCACAAGTCACACTTAGGCCCCCATCTCACCAACTCCCCATTGGACCAATCTATAGTGGGGTTATGTAGTCGGAGCCAAGGCAACCCTAGTACCACCTCAGCAGGTAGGTTCTCCAGGACTAGAAGCGAACATCTCTCTGAGTGGCACACACCCACGGTTAGAGAAATCTCTGAGGTACATAAGCTCACCGTACCACCAATAAGAGGAGTAGCATCAATAGCCATGACATGGATAGGAGTTGGTAAGGAAAACATAGGAATACCCAATCTTACAGCATACTCAGAGTCAATAAAGCTAGCCGCTGAGCCAGAATCAATAAAGGCCTTACCCGGCCATTTATCTACTCCCAGAGAAATCGTAATGGGTACCGAAAGCTTACATTTAAAAAATTCAGGGTGTACCTGGTCTTTAGGTTGCCTTGTCTTAGGAGACTTGACAGAGAGGACCTTCTTAGGACACTGGTTGATCCAATGGTCAGGATCTCCACAGTAAAAGCATTCTCCACGTCTGCGGCGAAGATTCCCTCGGGTCATGCCAACCTGCATGGGTTCCTCGGTGGAGACCTCAGCATTGTCTCTGGGATAGGCCTCTGGCTGGACCACCATCTGGGAAGAGAACTGTTGTTCCTGTCGTCTCTCTCTAACCCGTCGGTCAAGTCGGACAACAAGGGTCATCATCTCCTCTAAGGTCTCTGGAAGTTGATAACTGACCAGAAGATCCTTTAATTTATCAGACAGACCTGACCTGAACTGACTCTTCAGGGCTGGTTCGTTCCATCCTGAGGGGACACACCACCTTCTGAATTGGGTGCAATAATCCTCCGCTGGTAAATTGCCCTGAACCAGTGCCTTTAGAGCCGTCTCGGCTACTAGAGCCCTGTCTGGTTCATCATAGAGGGTACCCAAGGCCTGAAAGAACCCCTCCACAGAATATAAACAAATGGTGCCAGCAGGTAAAGAGAACGCCCAGTCCTGGGGATCACCCTGTAATCGGGAAATGATGATGCCCACGCGTTGACTCTCGGGGCCAGAGGACACGGGGCGCAAACGGAAGTAAAGTTTGAAACTCTCCTTAAAAGAGAGAAACTTCCTCCGGTCTCCAGAAAAGGGTTCTGGGAGCTTAATCTGGGGCTCAAAATGCGGACTGGAGGCCTGAGGAGTGGAAGAACCTTGCCCTAACTCAAAAGAACTGAGTTTTTCCCCTAACTCCTGCACCCTCTGCGTCAGATTAGAGACATGGTCAGTCAGGGTCACCAGAGGATTCATAATACAGTGGTTATTGGGCCTGTTAATCTGTAACGGTCGCGTACACACACACACACGGGGGGGAGGGAAGTGACCACTGCGCTCCACCCTTACCCCTGGCCCTGCCTACTTGCCTCGCGAGTCCTAATGACAGGGGACAACTGGATGGCAATCCCTAACTTGGAGTAAGTGCAGGGATGACAGACAGACAAACAACAGGACGTGAACGGACCGAGTCAATACCAGGAAAGCTGCAAAGTACAAATGGAGCAAGCAGAGAATTGTCAGGAGAAGCCGGGGTCATAAATACCAGGAGAGCAGAGAAGTACAAGAGGAGTCCTAAGAGAGTAGTCAGGTGGGAGCCGAGGTCACAATACCAGGACGGAAGCGCAGTACAGGAGGAGCAGGCAAAAGGATGGTCAGGGAACAGGATCAGGTAAGTATTCAGCAGTCCAACAAATAGCCAGGAACCTAGAAATTAACAGGCAACCTGTAGCCAGCAGGCTGCCTGTATTTATAGTGGGGAGTGAGGGTCATGTGACGTGGCCAGCGTCACATGACCGACAGACCAACCAGTCGAGCACCGAGTGATCAGCTCGGCGCTCAAGGCAGACTAGGAGCAGGGAGCCACCCAGCTAGTAAAGCCGCCCTGGGAATGAGGTCAAACACAGAACCTCATTCCAAAAGCTAAGCAACAGTTCTGCGGGCAATGGGGGACCGAGTGCACCTTCGGAACCCCGTGACAGGTGTGCTATCGATAGGTGTGATACACAGAGGGGTGCGATATACTTATGAGTCAAAAACACATAGATCTATATAGTGATCACCTGGAAGTCAGGGGCCTAGGGGCTTACTAGGGCCATTTTTATATTGGGTGGTCTGTGGTTAGGCTATTAGGGCCAGAATAGCACACCCCTGTAGGGCAATATCAGGGACAGTTCTTTGCCCACCCTGTCCTTAAATACCACATCATCATCTAGCCCAGGGATAGATGTTTTTTGCTTTCCCTCCGGGATGGATGTGCACTGGAACCCCCCGGATTGTGGTAAGACATATGGTTTCTGATTTGGTGCCACCGAGCACCTGATTTAGTGCCGCCGAGCACTTGTTATTGCCTACTATGCTTTTTGCTTAACTTTAATAATTTAATTTATTTTCATTTTGAGGGACGGGTGCAGATCCATTCATTTTCAAGTGTGCCGGAATGTGCTGTCCGCATCCGCATTTGCGGATCCGCACTTCCGCATCTGTGCTTCCGTTCCCGCAAAAAAAGAACATGTCCTATTCTTGTCCCCAATTGCAGACGAGATTAGGCATTTTCTATTATAGTGCCGGCGATGTGCGGTCCGCAAATTACGGAATGCACATTACTGGTGTCCGTGTTTTGCGGATCTGCAAAAGACTTACGGACGTGTGAATGGACCCTCATAGTAACATTATTAAAGGTTACGTTTTATCTTTATGTATATTCTAATGGATTGCCTTCCTTGTACAATGTTATAATATACTTTCTATGTTAGAAAGTATATTATAGTGCATTTGTATTGTGCTGCAGTTGTGTGCGGTTCTGCTGCAATACTGCAGGTATATAGAGGGACAAGCGTTATTGGAACAAATAATTTCTACTGGTGTCATATACTTGTCGCCCCCCCAAAAAAATTATTGAAGCGTGGTGTTATATACCAATATACTTTCTTTATAGTGCATTTGGGTAATGTATAGTGCATTTGCGCATGCGCGTACGCGAAAATTATATTGGCAATATTTTGCAATGAAAGAAATTATGAATGGAGATCGCAAATTCAAATAATACATCTGGTATTTCACTGTCCATGTTGTGGGACTATTTGTGCACTTCTAGTAATTATTTCTTGGCTGCAAATATGAGCTGAAGGTTATTCAGGTTCGCCTGCCATTAAAATGAATGGGACCCACCGAGAAGTTGCAGTTCGCGAACATTTGATCAAGTTCGAGCGATCGCATTCGCGAACCGTCCCAGCAGATGTTCATCCATCACTACTCTCCTGCTTCCATAAAAACACAGCTCTCAGTGGAGTGAATGTCTCTTTAGCTCCTGTCTCTGGTGAATAATGATTCTAGCAGCCCCTGCTAGGAGAATTCCCAGACAGGCTGTGTGAGAGGCTGACTGTGATTGGTGAAAACTCTTGCTGTGTGAGAAGCTGGCTGTGATTAGTCTACACTTCTGCCCAGCAACAACAGATTAATACTATGCTTTCTGTTGTTTTTGCTGTGTCACTGAGCTTACCTTACATTACAAAATTAATCTTAAAGGAATATTATATTTTTCTGCTTCTTTGAACACAAAATATAACAGTTATATGACATCCAAAACATGATGTTCCAGTAAATAACTCTGCTTTTGTCTTTAACACATAAACATTGGAACTGTATTAAGGTTATTAGCAGGTTTAGCTTTAAACACATATAAGCTATACTAGGAACTTAGGACAGGTCTAAGCTGGACAGCTACAGGCCCGCCTTCTACATTTTGCCACCCCACTGCCTCTTACAGCCTGTTGCGGTGCAGCAGATCCCTCCCCCTCTGTACTGCTGTCCTCGCTCGGCTTTCCACCTTCCGAGGTTGAGTCAGTGACTTCATCGTCCACCACCTCCTCTTCCACTTCCTCACTCTGCTCATCCTCCTGACTTGTTGACCTAACCACAACCAAGTGATTGACAACTGTCTCGCATCCTCTTCATCAAACTCTTGAGACAGTAATTGCTGTTGAGTTATTGGCAACTGTGTCTCATTATCATCCACCTCTTTAAACAGTAATTGCCGTTCCCCACCATCATCTTCTTGTCATTATGGTTGCTCAAGAGTTTTGGAATCAGGGCACAAGATCTGTCCCTCTTCAAGCGTGCTTCGCGAGAGGGCCAAATCAAGGAATGGTGCTGAAAAGAGATCCTCGGAATATCCGAGTGTGAAATCACTTGTTTTCCCAGACTCTCCATGGTGAAAGGAAGGAGGATCAGGATGAGGATTGGGTTGGGCAGACTCTTGTCTACTGAGACTGGACTTGGTGGAAGACATGGTGGTGCTTAACCGACTGGAAGCATTATCTGCTGCAATCCAACCGACCACCTGGTCGCACTGGTCTGACTTCAAGAGTGGTTTCCTGCACCGCCCTGCAAACTGGGACATGAAGCTAGGTATTGTGGATGATGTTTTTTCTTGTGCTCTGGCAGCAGGCACAGTTTCACCGCACCCAGGGACACAGCCTTTGCATGCACCATCAGCATCACGGCCACTGCCCCGTCCCTTACTGGTCACCTTCTTCATATTAAATGTTATATATGATTGAAAGTCTGTCACATGTACAGTAGCGTAGGATTTGGCAGTGTATGCATAAACAAATTTAAAAAGGAATTTGGGATGTGGAAACGTCACACAGGAGATATCCCGCAGATAATGTTAATGCTGTCAACAGCGGCTAATAAAAAAATTGCAGGGAATGTCACAGGTATTTGGGATGAGGAAACGTTATACTGTACAGGAGAGGTACCACTGGTAATGTCTCTGTCTGCAGTGTCTATGGAAAAAGTACACTGGATGTCACAGATAAATATTTTCAGCGCACACGTTACACTGCAGATGTGGAGCTGGTAATGTGATTATGTGACTGGAGGTATATTAGGCAGTCAGTGGATAGCAATTTTACTGCAGGCCAGTGGAGTACAGGCCCCAAACAGGCAGCAGCCAAAGACCTGGAAGAAATATTCAGGAAATGGCGATATCCATCAAAAGTCCTTTATTTTGCACACCAGCATTCACTATGCAGAGACAGGGATGACCTCCTCAATCCTAAAAGTAGGTCTGAAGAAGACAATATCCCGTGGATTGTGGCAACATTTGCACACAATCAAGTACGGCAAATCTTAAGCACCTACTGGAGCATCTTGAAGTCAGATCCTGACATTGGACATTGTGTGAGTGATACTCCATCTATCACGTACCCCTGAGCTCGAAATCTGAGGGATAGCCTTGTGCATAGTTTTTTCCAAACCCACAGACATGGACATGGCTATGAATCTCATTGATGGGTACATACAGATTTGGTAATTGTGTTGCATGTAACATTATTCTGCAAAGGTAGGGACTTCAGATGTTCTGACTCAGAAAATACCTTTTTGATTAGGTCTTTCATAAATTGTAAGACATCTGGTATAATATACCTCATTACATGTGTATGTGGTATTCAATATGTCGGAAAGACTATCCGGGAATTCAGGCGGCGGATAGGAGAACATCTGGGTTATATCCGGAATGATAATCGCACCCCGGTTGCAAACCATGTTAAAAATTTCCATCAAGCAAATCCAAACGCTCTGAAATTTCAGGGCATAGAAATAGTACAGTGATCACAACGTGGTGTAAATCTTGGTAATCTACTACTGAAGAAAGAAGCCCAATGGATATTTAGACTGAAAACTGTCAAACCATTAGGTCTTAATTACCAAATATCTTTTGCTTGCTTCATCGATTAATGATAGGCATCTTTCTACATCAGTATACCTTTACAATACAGATGCACACAAATGTGGGAGAACAATCTTGCCCCCATATGGGCACCTCAGCAATAGTTCTCCCCATTAGAGGGTACATATTTGGTTAGACAATAACCTTGTACCCCTATCTGAAGTGTGTTTACTATGCGGAGGACACCTTTGAGTGGGGCCTGATTTATTAACAATCAAGGTAGTGCTATCAACAACTAAATGGCACTCCCTGTATACGTATTTTATAGGGACCTTGTGAGAAATATAATATCCCTTCATTCACGAATACATCCTCCTACTATATGTATGGAATAACATTTAACCAAATAATAGTCTGTTGACTATTCTATTTATTTCACCATTTAATAGGGATATACCATAGAAACCACTCCATCTACTATGGCACCTTTGAAGATGTGCTTTTCACCCTTCCTTATGTCATACCCGATATGCACCCTCATTCTGATTGACATTTCAGCCTCCTCCTCATTTCAGCCTGATAGTCCACAGCGCTCAACTGAGGAGGGTTTTACATTTAATTCTCACCTCCATTCTAGGAGCGACTACGGGATAAGCAGCTGACCGATAGTCGGCGCATTCTTCTTTTAAACTGCATGTGTTAGGTGCGCGCCACGGCCATACCAGAGCCAGTGTTCTCCCAGATTCCCTTACCCCACATGACTTCTGGGGGGTGCGCCTCCGCGCAAGCGCAGTACCGCGGCATGGGTAAGGTAAAATTACAGTGAGCGTTGACACATGGAAGCGCACACGGATACCCCGCGTGCGCACTCAGGGGTAAGGAGATCTGACGATCTTTTGTCTTGTTAAATCTCCTTACCCTCACACTGCGCACGCGTGGATTGTAAAATTTCCTTACCCTGACTACACAGCGTGCTTCAGCAATGAATACGGACGCACGGCCTCATGCTATTAAGTGGGTCCGCTACTTTATGTCCTCCTGCGTAACCTGTCTCTGCTTTCTTAGCGATCCCACACCATCAGTTGGGACTGCTATTTCCACTCTGCTACTCTAATTTCTCATGCGTTCTCACACCACCAGGGGTCCGCATCCTGCTCTTTACTATTGGTGCGGTCTAACATCACCAGTGGCTTGCATTCAATTTTTTATTTGTGCGGTCTCACACCACCAGTGGTCCACATCATATTCCTTACTAGACTGTCTAATTTCGATTTCTATATGCTCCTGATGATGCAGACAATTCTGTAGAAACACGTTGAGCAATACAGAGTTTATTAAAAGATAATTAATGAGAGCAATACATACCTCAGTTAATTATTATTAGGAGAGATACTAGTATCGTTACACATCACAATAATGAATGTATGAGAAAAGGATCCGCAGCATCTAGTGTGGTTGATACTATTGTAGCAGAGCTTAACACACAAATAGCTACTGCACTGTGTATACTTGAGACAATATACACTCACCTAAAGAATTATTAGGAACACCTGTTCTATTTCTCATTAATGCAATTATCTAGTCAACCAATCACATGGCAGTTGCTTCAATGCATTTAGGGGGGTGGTCCTGGTCAAGACAATCTCCTGAACTCCAAACTGAATGTCAGAATGGGAAAGAAAGGTGATTTAAGCAATTTTGAGCGTGGCATGGTTGTTGGTGCCAGACGGGCCGGTCTGAGTATTTCACAATCTGCTCAGTTACTGGGATTTTCACGCACAACCATTTCTAGGGTTTACAAAGAATGGTGTGAAAAGGGAAAAACATCCAGTATGCGGCAGTCCTGTGGGCAAAAATGCCTTGTGGATGCTAGAGGTCAGAGGAGAATGGGCCGACTGATTCAAGCTGATAGAAGAGCAACATTGACTGAAATAACCACTCGTTAGAACCGCGGTATGCAGCGAAGCATTTGTGAAGCCACAACACGCACAACCTTGAGACGGATGGGCTACAACAACAGAAGACCCCACCGGGTACCACTCATCTCCACTACAAATAGGAAAAAGAGGCTACAATTTGCACGAGCTCACCAAAATTGGACTGTTGAAGACTGGAAAAATGTTGCCTGGTCTGATGAGTCTTGATTTCTGTTGAGACATTCAAATGGTAGAGTCCGAATTTGGCGTAAACAGAATGAGAACATGTATCCATCATGCCTTGTTACCACTGTGCAGGCTGGTGGTGGTGGTGTAATGGTGTGGGGGATGTTTTCTGGGCACACTTTAGGCCCCTTAGTGCCAATTGGGCATCGTTTAAATGCCACGGGCTACCTGAGCATTGTTTCTGACCATGTCCATCCCTTCATGACCACCATGTACCCATCCTCTGATGGCTACTTCCAGCAGGATAATGCACCATGTCACAAAGCTCGAATCATTTCAAATTGGATTCTTGAACATGACAATGAGTTCACTGTACTAAAATGGCCCCCACAGTCACCAGATCTCAACCCAATAGAGCATCTTTGTGATGTGGTGGAACGGGAGCTTCGTGCCCTGGATGTGCATCCCTCAAATCTCCATCAACTGCAAGATGCTATCCTATCAATATGGGCCAACATTTCTAAAGAATGCTATCAGCACCTTGTTGAATCAATGCCACGTAGAATTAAGGCAGTTCTGAAGGCAAAGGGGGGTCCAACACCGTATTAGTATGGTGTTCCTAATAATTCTTTAGGTGAGTGTACATGTCAGCACTCTATACAGGATTGCTGACAGTACTTAGTGAATGTTTTGCCTACCCAACCAAAGTGATTAATTCATATGTGGGTTTTATATATATGTAGCCTTCAGTGTTGGTTGGCAAATATAGCCTCTAATAATCCCCCCCCCTTTCCTTGGGGCCCAGTATAGGAGTTATTTTCAGTGAGGTTTTCTGGCTGAGATACTGGAGATAGTAAGGACCCCTTTAGTTTTGTTTATATTTTAATAGTGCAACAATAAAGTATTTATGTTTTAGTATCCTTTCCAGGCAGTGATTACATAACCGCTTTACGTCCGCCCATAGGATATAAACGTCCTATGGGTGGACGTCTATTTCTGAATGGACGTTCCAGAACGTCCTTTCAGAAATAGCAGCTGCACGCTAATCGTGCAGCTGCTGATCGGGTTGCCCGCTGTCAGTGACAGCAGGGCAACCCTAAGACAAGGCAGGGACAGTGCCCAGGTGTCCCTGCCTTCCGGATCGCTGTAGACACAGCGCTCACCGAGCGCTGTGTCTGCAGAGAAGGAAGCGCTATGCGCTTCCTGTTCCGGCCCGGCGGTCATGTGACCGCCGTGACCGGAGAGTGCAGGGGCTGTGTGAGGTCTCTCAGAGACCTCGATCAGCCCTGCTCTGAGGCTGTACAGCGCTGGATTGCTGCTGTACAGCCTCTCTAGGGGTGTATTTGTCCTGTAACTGGGGCTACTATATCAGCCTCAGTTACAGGAGAAATCAACAGTGAAAAAAAAAAAAAAGTGAAGCAAATGTCCCCCAGAGGTCTTATATGACCTTATGGGGGACGAAAAGTGTAAAATAAAAAAAATAAAAATAAAAGGTTGAAAATAAAAAAATAAAAAAAAGTTTCACATGTAAAAAAAAAAGTCCCCAAGTAAGGAATGAAAAAAAAAAGTTAAAAATATATATAAAAAAAAAAAGTATACATATTAGGTATTGCCGCGTCCGTAAAAAACAGCTCTATAAAAATATCACATGACCTAACCCCTCGGGTGAACACCGTAAAAAAAAAAAAAAAACTGTGTCAAAACAAGCAATTTTTGTCACCTTGCATCACAAAAGGTGCAACACCAAGTGATCAAAAACGTGTATGTCCCACAAAATAGTACCAATAAAACCGTCACCTCATCCCGCAAAAAATGTGCCCCTACATAAGAAAATCTCTCAAAAAATAAAAAAACTATAGCTCTTAGAACATGGAGACACAAAAACATCATTTTTTTGGTTTCAAAAATGCTATTATTGTGTTAAAGTGAAACAAATTAAAAAAATTATACATATTAGGTATTGCCGCGTCCGTAAAAACCAGCTCTATAAAAATATCACATGACCTAACCCCTCGGGTGAACACCGTAAAAAACCCCAAAAAGAAACGGTGTCAAAACAAGCAATTTTTGTCACCTTGCATCACAAAAGGTGCAACACCAAGTGATCAAAAACGCGTATGTCCCACAAAATAGTACAAATAAAACCGTCACCTCATCCCGCAAAAAATGAGCCCCTACATAAGAAAATCTCTCAAAAAATAAAAAAAACTATAGCTCTCAGAACATGGACACATTAAAACATAATTTTTTTGTTTCAAAAATGCTATTATTGTGTAAAACTTTAATAAATGAGAAAAAGTATACATATTAGGTATCGCCACGTCCGTAACAATCTGCTCTATAAAAATGTCACTTGACTGAACCCCTCAGGTGAACGCTGTAAAAATAAATAAATAGAAACTGTGCTAAAACAACCAATTTTTTGGTCACCTTGCCCCATAAAGTGTTATAATGAATGATCAAAAAATCATATGTACCCAAAAATAGTACTAATAAAACTGGCACCTTATCCCCTAGTTTCCAAAATGGGGTCACTTCTTGGGAGTTTCTACTGTAAGGGTGCATCAGGGGGCTTCAAATGGGACATGGCATCTAAAAACCATGTGGAGTTCCTTTTCAGCTGCGCCCTGCCGTGTGCCCATACAGCAGTTTATGACCACATGTGGTGTGTTTCTGTAAACCGCAGAATCTGGGTAAAAAATATTGAGTTTTGTTTGGCTGTTAACCATCGATGTGTTAAAGAAAAAAATTGATTAAAATGGAAAATCTGCCAAAAAAGTGAAATTTAAAAATTTGATCTCCATTTTCCTTTAATTCTTGTGGAACGCCAAAAGGGTTAACAAAGTTTGTAAAATCGGTTTTGAATACCTTGAGGGGTGTAGTTTCTACAATGGGGTCATTTATGGGGGTATCCACTATGTAGGCCCCACAAAGTGACTTCAGACCTGAACTGGTCCTTAAAAAGTGGGTTTTTGCAATTTTCTTAAAAGTTTGAAGAATTGCTTCTAAACTTCTAAGCCTTCTAACGTCCTAAAAAAATAAAAGGACATTTCCAAAATGATGCCAATATAAAGTAGACATATGGGAAATGTTAAATAATAAATATTTTATGAGGTATCACTTTCTGTTTTAAGAGCAGAGAAATTGAAATTTAGAAAATTGCGAATTTTTCAATTTTTGGGGTAAATTTGGGATTTTTTCATAAATAAAGGTGGAATATTTTGACTCAAATTTATGACTATCATGAAGTACAATGTGTCACGAGAAAACAATCTCTGAATGACTTGGATAAATAAAGGCGTTCCAAAGTTATTACCACATAAAGTGAGATATGTCAGTTTTGCTAAATTTGGCCTGGTCAGGAAGGGGGCAAATGGCCCAGATGGCAAGTGGTTAATAAACCCTCTGCCCCTAATTATACCTTGGTATTGTTGAGCGAATTTTGAATAATTGCATCTGCATCAGGTGTTCTAATAAATATTGTGACTACCATATATGTGTACGTATCTCCATTTTTTCCCAGGTGGTGAGTGCTCAGCCTTTCAAATTCTTTAGAATTTTTAATAATAGTGGGGTCTTTAAGGGAATAATTTGTAAAAAAAAAAGCAAAGAGGCCGCCGTGGCCATCTTAATTGAAGATCTCACACGAAATGGTGCATGGTGACATATTGACGCTGGTCAACGTGGTGACATCATACATCATGCATGAGATTTAGGGCAGGATCTTCAATCAAGAAGGCCATGGCAGCCTCTTTGCACTGAGGTGAGTATGTTTTTTTTTTAATCTGCATTTCAGGGAAAATTGATTTGTTACCACAAAGCAGGAGGAAATTCGGCTTCGGGGTGAATCAAATTTTCCCTGAAATTTGGATCAAAGTCCACGTAGGATACTATGATTCGCTCAATCCTGGTTACCAGCACACAGATGTTTACTAGTATCTGGATGACAATGTCAAATTAGTTGCCCCAAACATACATATCAATAAAGTTAACAATTGATATGATACTACTACTATTCTCAGCTTAAAGTAAGACATGTGCACAGCTTCACTAGCGATACCAGTCACTGTGGAGCGAATTTGTCAAAAAATCTATTTGGTCGGTTCGCCGAATTTTCCGAAAAGATTCGATCCCAATTTATTTGTGGTGAATCATGTTAAAAAACAGCTATTTCCTGACTGCATAGAGCCTTTATAGTGGTGTAGAACAATGTGCCTTGCATTAACACGCATAGGGAGTCTGCTTTGGTAGTGAAACAATACTGTGAGCCAGTATGACATGCAGATGACAGGCATCGCTCTTAGCATCACTGCACACTTCACTTATTTGGGCAGTTATGGGGCCAAAACTGACCAAATAACTCAAGTGTGAACTCAGCCTTACAGGTCGATGTTAGTGTCAAGAAGGAGCGCACTCCTTTTACACCGTCATCAGCTGATTCCACATAGATGTCTACAAAACCTGCGACCAGTGGAGAGCGTGTATTCAGTAAGTTTGTGTTGACGTCACTGAGTATTTCGCCCTTCCTCTGATCCATCAGAACAATAACCCCCAAAAAATGAATCCTGTCTGTTGAGCATCTGCCTTCACTCGGTCAGCCTTTGGTCAGTAATCCATCAGTATTGCTAATGCCAAAAAAAAACAGGAGTGGATCCAAAACAGAGATGACTTGTGAATGGAATATTTGCATGTCTTCTGTGTTTTGTACCCACTTCTGCTTTTGGCTACCAAATCATAATGCAATTCTGATGCAAAATAGGGACCATGTCATACAGGCCTTACAGCTGCTACATAGACAGGATCTGTTGTGTGTCTCATTTTACCTTCCTTATGACAGAGCAGATGAAGGGTCAAATAAATGATGATGTCAACTAGGCCAAAAAGTCAAAATAGTGGCCCAGTCAGGGAGTGGGAAGGGTGGGAACAGCATGAAAAATCCACAGAGTGGTCCAATGACAGAGTGGTGAGGTGGCAGCAGCATGAGGAGACCACAGAGTGGCCCAGTGACATAGTATTGAGGTGGAAGCAGCATGAGGAGATGATAGAGTGGTGAAGCGGCAGCAGCATGAGGAGACTACAGAGTGGCCCAGTGACATAGTGTTGAGGTAGCAGCAGCATGAGTAGTCCACAGAGTGGTGATGTGGCAGCAGCATGAGGAGATCACAAAGTGGCCCAGTGACATAGTATTGAGGTGGCAGCAGCATGAGGAGACCACAGAGTGGCCCAGTGACATAGTGATCAGGTGACAGCAGCATAAGGAAACCACAGAGTGGTGAAGTGGCAGCAGCATGAGGAGACCACAGAGTGGTGAAGTGGCAGCAGCATGAGGAGACCACAAAGTAGCCCAGTGACATAGTGTTGAGGTAGCAGCAGCATGAGGAGACCACAGAGTGGTAAAGTGTCAGCAGCATGAGGAGACCACAGAGTGGTGATGTGGCAGCAGCATTAGGAGACCACAAAGTGGCCCAGTGATATAGTATTGAGGTGGCAGCAGCATGAGGAGATCACAGAGTGGACCAGTGACATAGTGATCAGGTGGCAGCAGCATAAGGAGACCACAGAGTGGTGAAGTGGCAGCAGCATGAGGAGACCACAGAGTGGTGAAGTGGCAGCAGCATGAGGAGACCACAAAGTGGCCCAGTGACATAGTGTTGAGGTAGCAGCAGCATGAGGAGACCACAGAGTGGTGATGTGATAGCAGCATGAGGAGACCACAGAGTGGCCCAGTGACATAGTGTTGAGGTAGCAGCAGCATGAGGAGACCCCAGAGTGCTGAAGTGGCAGCAGCATGAGGAGACCACAGAGTGGCCCAGTGACATGGTGTTGAGGTAGCAGCAGCATGAGGAGACCACAGAGTGGTGATGTGGCAGCAGCATGAGGAGACCACAAAGTGGCCCAGTGACATAGTATTGAGGTGGCAGCAGCATGAGGAGACCACAGAGTGGCCCAGTGACATAGTGATCAGGTGGCAGCAGCATAAGGAGACCACAGAGTGGTGAAGTGGCAGCAGCATGAGGAGACCACAGAGTGGTGATGTGGCAGCAGCATGAGGAGACCACAAAGTGGCCCAGTGACATAGTATTGAGGTGGCAGCAGCATGAGGAGACCACAGAGTGGCCCAGTGACAATGATCAGGTGGCAGCAGCATAAGGAGACCACAGAGTGGTGAAGTGGCAGTAGCATGATGAGACCACAGAATGGCCCAGTGACATAGTGTTGAGGTAGCAGCAGCATGAGGAGACCACAGAGTGGTGAAGTGGCAGCAGCATGAGGAGACCACAGAGTGGCTCAGTAACATAGTGTTGAGGTAGCAGCAGCATGAGGAGACCACAGAGTGGTGATGTGGCAGCAGCATGAGGAGACCATAGAGTTGTGATATAGCAGCAGCATGAGGAGGCCACAAAGTGGCCCAGTGACAGTGTTGAGGTGGCAGCAGCATGAGGAGACCACAGAGTGGTGATGTGGCAGCAGCATGAGGAGACCACAAAGTGGGTCAGTGACATAGTATTGAGGTGGAAGCAGCATGAGGAGACCACAGAGTGTTGATGTGGCAGCAGCATGAGGAGACCACAGAGCGGTGAAGTGGCAGCAGCATGAGGAGACCACAGAGTGGCCCAGTGACATAGTATTGAGGTGGAAGCAGCATGAGGAGACCACAGAGTGGCCCAGTGACATAGTGATCAGGTGGCAGCAGCATAAGGAGACCACAGAGTGGTGATTAGGCAGCAGCATGAGGAGACCACAAAGTAGCCCAGTGACATAGTATTGAGGTGGCAGCAGCATGAGGAGACCACAGAGTGGCCCAGTGACATATTGATCAGGTGGCAGCAGCATAGGAGAACACAGAGTGGTGAAGTGACAGCAGCAAGATGAGACCACAGAGTGGCCCAGTGACATAGTGTTGAGGTAGCAGCAGCATGAGAAGACCACAGAGTGGTGAAGTGGCAGCAGCATGAGGAGACCACAGAGTGGCCCAGTGACATAGTGTTGAGGTAGCAGCAGCATGAGGAGACCACAGAGTGGTGATGTGGCAGCAGCAGCATGAGGAGACCACAGAGCGATGAAGTGGCAGCAGCATGAGGAGACCACAGAGTGGCCCAGTGACATAGTATTGAGGTGGCAGCAGCATGAGGAGACCACAGAGTGGCTCAGTGACATAGTGATCAGGTGGCAGCAGCATGAGGAGACCACAGAGTGGTGAAGTGGCAGCAGCATGATGAGACCACAGAGTGGCCCAGTGACATAGTGTTGAGGTAGCAGCAGCATGAGGAGACCAAAGAGTGGTGAAGTGGCAGCAGCATGAGGAGACCACAGAGTGCCCAGTGACATAGTGTTGAGGTAGCAGCAGCATGAGGAGACCACAGAGTGGTGATGTGGCAGCAGCATGAGGAGACCACAAAGTGGGTCAGTGACATAGTAGTGAGGTGGAAGCAGCAAGAGGAGACCACAGAGTGTTGATGTGGCAGCAGCATGAGGAGACCACAGAGTTGCCAAGTGATATAGTGTTGAGGTAGCAGCAGCATGAGGAGACCACAGAGCGGTGAAGTGGCAGCAGCATGAGGAAACCACAGAGTGGCCCAGTGACATAGTGTTGAGGTAGCAGCAGCATGAGAAGACCACAGAGTGGTTATGTGGCAGCAGCATGAGGAGACCACAGAGTAGTGATGCAGCAGCAGCATGAGGACACCACAGAGTGGTGAAGTGGCAGCAGCATGAGGAGACCACAACGTGGCCCAGTGACATAGTGTTGAGGTGGCAGCAGCATGAGGAGACCACAGAGTGGTGCTGTGGCAGCAGCATGAGGAGACCACAGAGTGGTGATGTGGCAGCAGCATGAGGAGACCACAGTGTGGTTGTCATGGTACCTTCTGTGACAGAGGTTAGAAGATCAGAGAGACTGACTGCACATGAGGTTAACTGACAGTCTCTTGATTCTCAGTGTTGTTGTTTGGTAATGACACCACCTCTTGTCAGGTGCAGTTGGCGGTCATTACTGCTTACCTATTTAGTTTGGTTTCACACTTCATACCATGCGGTTGATATTCTCTGCTTGGATTTGGAGGAGTTGGTGTGTGGACCTTGCTTGTGTTCCTGCTCATCCATTTTCTATAAGATAAGTTGTACTGCTCTTGTATTTGGTTGCTCCCTTGTGCTTGTTGTTATTAGGCCTCAGGGAGACGCTGCTTCATTCACCTGGAAAGGAACCAGTAGTCTCATTCCATTTCACTACCTTTAGGTCATCTCAGGGCTCCTAGGGTTTAGGTTCCGGCGTATGTATTTTCCCACATTCAGAGTCTATACATACTGACAGGAATCAGGGCCAGATCTAGGGGTTTCCTAGGAGGTGACCTTTCCCTTCTCCCCTTCCTTGAGGCCTAGTTCTTTGTCCTCTCCCTTCTGTTGTCTTTTTGGTGTCCATTCTCTCCCCATTTTTGTGACATTATCAACCGCCCAAATAACCACCATTTTGTTTGTATCTGTGTGGCAATGGATGCTATTTCTGCACTGTAAGTAAAAGAGGAGATCCAGCTTCCAAACGACCATATAAATGCTTTAATGAAAAAATGTGCTAAAATCCGGACATGTACATCAGGTCTACGCATTTCAGATCAACAAATTCAGATCCTTACTCATGACAACATGATGGTGTGAGACACTGACCTTAAATAAGGGGCAGGTCAAACATATCAGCTGTACACAATCAACACATAGCTCCACCTTTAACACATAAAAGGCATATGCTAAAAACAAATAGAAAAAGAGAGGAAAATCTTCAAGGGAAACAAAAAAGTGTACCACGGTCAATAATGTAATATGAGATCATGCCTACGATTAAGACCTGTTGGTACACAAGTACCCATAGTAAAGATCCAGTATGATTCTCTATTTAAAAGAACTCTCCTATGATCACCTCCACGTTTAGGAAATTTGTACCACAAGGCGGGAAACAGCACTCTGCGTCCTCCTGTCATCCTGCTCATGTTGTACGCAATATCCCCAGAGGCGAATTCATACGCCATAAAAGGAATTGCTCCAGTGATACAGGCTTTAGGGAGGAACTCAACCTAGCTGCTGAGCGCCTTGTTGCCCGTGGTTACAGCAACAGCAGTCTGACACAGGCCGCAACACAAGTTAAGTCCAAACCACGGATAGACTTAGTTTTTCCACAGAATAGGGCTAATAGCTGTCCCTTTCTCAACAGTCAGGTTTCTAAAACTAGAGCCCCAGTTTTTTCTACGAGCTATAGCGCAGAATTTAATAAGATCCGTCAAATAATCCGAGAAAATCTGTCCCTCCTGCGTATGGATGAGCAATGGTCTGATGTCCTCAGCTCAAACATTAAATGCATTGCTCGCCAAGATCCAACTCTGGGTCAACGTATCAGCCCCAGTTTGTTCATGGATGACTTGCAGACACAGCAGAGCTGGTTACGCTTCAAAGGCAATTATAAGTGCGGACATCGTATCTGCACCTGCTGCAAGCACCTCTCCACTGGCCAAACTGTTGTTTCTGAAACTTTGGGTAAAGAGACACTTGAGCACATGTGTGGTGATGAGCCAATGCAGCTGGGGAGATCTACCCCTGGATCTGGTAATAAGAACTTTAGGCTTAAGATGAGACTGCATTTTCTGTGGAAAAGGGGGACATTTTGTTAATGTTATGTTAAATTTGTTAATGTATGTCCTTATGTTAAACATCAAGGTGAAAAAGAGAAAAACATTTTTCATCAAGAATCTATTTTGTGTTTTGTGCTGGAGGGTCTGCCTGCTCCCTTGGTGCTAGGTTTACCATGGTTAAGCAAACATAATCCTACCATCGACGCCGAAAATGTACACCAATGCCTCATCCAGCATGGAGGCAGGGCAGAATGCTGGATATAGAGTGCTATCACATTTGTATTTTCCGTTTGTATAATCCTACCATCGATTGGCAAGCGAGACAGATTCTTGATTGGAGTGATTATTGCATGGACAACTGTCTTAGCACGTCGCTTTCTGTTGTAACCACTAAAGTTATACCTTCGTTTATTTCAGATTTTTCTGATGTATTCTCTAAAAGTGGAGACTAGGACTTACCTCCACATTGGGAGTATGATTGCCCCGTCAATCTTATTCCTGGAGCTAGGTTGCCCAAGTCTTGGTTGTATAATCTTTCTGAACCTGAAAGAGCAGCCATGTGAGAATATATCACAGAGAGTTTGGCTAAAGGTCATATTAGACTATCCAAATCCCCAGTGGCTACAGGGTTCTTCTTAGTTAAGAAAAAGGACGTAACTCTTAGGCCATGTTTGGACTTCCATGAGCTTAATCGCATTACTGTCCGTGATCCTTATCCCATTCCTTTGATCCTGGATTTGTTCAATCAGATTTTCGGGGCCAAGGTGTTCTCTAAGTTGGATTTAAGGGGAGCATATAATCTGGTAAGAATCAAGGAGGGGGACGAATGGAAGACAGCCTTTAATACCCCTGAAGGTCATTTTGAGAATTTGGTCATGCCTTTTCGGTTGACCAATGCTCCTGCGGTTTTCCAACATTTTATTTATGACATCTTTCATCATCTGGTGGGCAGGTTTGTTGTGCTGTATCTGGATCATATTCTTGTTTATTCTCCAGACATGGAAACTTATCAGGATCATGTGAGACAAGTGTTACAGATCCTAGGAGTAATAAATTGTATGTTAAGATGGAGAAGCGTGTATTTGCAGTTCTGGAAGTGCAATTCCTGGGTTACCTACTCTCATCTTCGGGTTTTCGTGTGGATTTGGATAAAGTCCGTGCTGTGCGGACAAGTATAGGACATGTTCTATACATGTGCTATCCGTGGATTTTGTGGGCCCATAGAAATTAATGGGTTTGCATCTTATCAGCAAAAATGCGGAATGGATGAGGAAAGAAAAATACAGTTGTGTGAGGCACTGCTTCTCATCTCCCCTGTGTTGTCTAAAAGACAAAGGGGGTAATTTACAAAGCTGAAATACACATATTTCAAGGGCAGATGGCGGTGAAACGGTTAGTTGTGCCGCTATCTGATACTTCGACCCAGTGGCGTAGCGTGGGTTGCCAGCAGCCGGGGCAAGCCAAAAATTGCGCCCCCCTACCCTGTGCACGAACCTTTTAACAGATACTGTAGTAGATCACTAGCAGTCCTATGTAACACCACAGATAACAGTGATAACTCTCCGTGTACAGATAATGTAATAGATTCACCTGCAGTCCTATGTAACACCACAGATAACACAGTGATAACTCTGAGTACAGATAATGTAATAGATGTTCCCTGCAGTATTATGTAACACCTCAGATAACAGAGTGATAACTCTCTGAGTACAGATAATGTAGTAGATGGGTGTGAGCCCCCAGAATTCAGACCACACACAGTGTGACCTAAAGTTTGGGGCCAGGATGTGCAGCGTCCCACTACGTGTGTGTGGGCACTGCTTAAAAGCACTTTTGACCCTGTCTACAGTACTATGTTATAATGTATGATTTTGTGTGTATGTATCTGCAAAATCCCTGTTAACAGGCAGATTAGGTGTAATTCATACATCCCACCACTAGATGGGGATAAAGCTTAGGTCTTATATACAGTATATACCTATGTCAGGCCTAGTGAGGCAGATTAAGAATGGAGTTCAGTTGAGTTCAGATTAGCGGAGACAGGTCAGTGTGGAGATCAGTAAGTAGACTGATACTGAGAGAGTGAAAAGGTGCAGATCTAGCACTTCAGCTCTGAGGAAAAGTTTTAGTCCAGCAAGGGACAAAAGGACAGACTTATATACATCCAAAGGATAAAAGCCGCAAACCAGGCATAAAGGACCTTTGGGATATTCAGGTGAAGGATACCATAGCATCCGGCAACCTCACCAAAATTGCACTGATATTGAAGATAACCCACTGCTCCAAAACTAAAAACCTGAAAAGCCTAGAAACAGTGGATTTGCAGAATCAACTCTGTACCATCAAGAAACTGCATTTTTGTACTGCTGCAACCAAAGACATCTAAAGTAAAAGTTGTGAATTGCATTTCACCACTGTCTACCTCATTATTATCACTATTGGTTGTACCACCATTAACGGTACTGGCGTCATGACAAAAACCATCAAGGGACTCAGCCGCAACAAGCACCCTAAGCACCCCTAACATCAAGGGCACCTCAACCACCATCTTGGCTGATGCTTCCCTACACAGAGCGTGCCCCGGAGGATTTCGTGCTGTCCACCTCAACACTGTGCTGCCAGCCCAGGGAGGCTTTCTGCTAACCGTGAGTAGACTGATGAACTGTGTGTTATATTATTTGGCCCCTCATTGGTCCACCGTGCACCTCACGTGTTGCCCCTGCGACTGGCTGGCTGCATAACTTTTATTGGTGTCACGAACAGGATATTAACCCCTGCGCCATATTTGAGAGACTGTCGCATGTGAATAAGCCCCTTTATTTGATTGAGAGACTTTTGCTTATTGTGCGCTGTTTTGGGCTACAGAACAGTTTGAACTGCTTGAAAAGTATGTGGAGGTGCTATACTAGTCTCCAGCATAAAAATCGCAGTGTTAAAAGTGAGAAAATCCAACATTTGTGTGTCACTATAACTGCTTGCTGTCAGTGAGAAGACTGTTTCTATGCAATTAAGATGGCCACCGGAGCTTTGATTTGAAAAATAATACTGCGCTATCACTGTGTACAAGTTAGTGACACCCCCTGAAGAGCGGGAAAATATTGTGCAAAACTTATGCAAAACTGTCTGGTCAAAGCCCATCCTACCTGTACTGTGGTGGGTCTGAGAGGCCGGCCCTGTATGCAAACGCAGCACCGCCTCCCCTGCTTGTGGCCACATCAAAGGGAGATGCCGCGCACAGGAGGACAGTGTGACGTGCGTGCATCCCGAAAAGTATCGCGAGATTTACACCGGCACCGGATCGCATCGCATTGCCTTTCTGCCCTCAAGTAATCATCGCGAACTGTAACTCACTCTTGCCACTTCAGAGAGAAGCATCGCTAGCCAGGAGCGCTATTAGAAGCTCAAGTAAGCGCTGCCTGAGAGTTGTATTCAGCCGGTATCGAACATTTAAAGGGCCATACACCGCAAGATAGCGGTCGCCCATAGCAACGCTACATAAAAAGTATTTACAGCCACAATTAACCTATCTAACTGTAATCTACCTATTGTCAGCATGTCTGTGCAAGAGGATAACGTGCAGGCTGACCTCCTCGGACCCCCTGCGGCAGCCCCAGCCGGTCCCAGCGCAATACCAACTGCTGCAGCACCAAGTTTAATGCCTTTAACTATGCCTTATTATTTTGGGGCCCCCTGGTTCCTACATTATTCTGGAGAAGTTCACACATTAAAGGCACTTTAAAGAAAAAATGCTTGCTGTGTTCAGATTGTACCCTGTATCCCCAGAACAGCAGATGGAGATTCTCCTTGCGCAATTGGAAGGAGCTGCTCTCAGAGAAGTGAAATCCTGGCCAAGCTCAGAAAGGAGGACACTGGAGCAGATATTTGAACGTCTCTACACCACCTTTGAACCCAGGACCGTGTCAGAGGTCAAGATGAGGTTCTTCAGTAAGAAACAGCAAACGGGTGAGTGACTCAGAGACTTTGCATTATCTTTACAAGAAGCCCTTAGAGCTGTTGTACAAGTAGACCCCTGTGAGGCAGAGAATCAGGACAAAACGCTGAAAGAGCAATTTATAGAAGGTGTCAATACAGACAATTTAAAGAGTCAACTAAGAATGTTAGCCGCCCAGCATCCAAGTGCTGCCTTCTTAGATTTTAAAGAACTAGCTATC